>NC_090649.1:191830265-192161427 GCF_040937935.1 Hyperolius riggenbachi
TTACAACTGAATGTGCAAGGTAATGTCCAGGTTTCCCTATAGCTCAAGTGGGTGATATTACAGTTTAACAGTGTGCTGACGTGGAAGCTGTTGGGGTAATGGCCATTTTTAAAATGGAGGACAGAGAATTTAATTGATCACAGTGGACAAATGGGACGCAGGAGAGGAGAAAGAGATTGAGAAGTAGACTACATGGGAAGTAAGTATGACCTATGTATGGTTATTTTGACTTTTTATTTTCAGTTCAGGTTCTCTTTAACCTCCTTAGCGGTAACCCCGTGTGTGACATGGGGTAAGCCGCTGGAGGGTGCCGCTCAGGCCCTGCTGGGCCGATTTTAAAAAATTTTTTTTTGCTGGACGCAGCTAGCACTTTGCTAGCTGCGCCAGCACCCTGATCGCCGCCGCCGCGCGCCCGATCGCCGCTATCCGGTGCGGCGCGCGGCCCCCCCCCCCTCCCAGACCCCTGCGCTGCCTGGCCAATCAGTGCCAGGCAGCGACAAGGGGTGGATCGGGTCTCCCAATGACGTCCCGACGTCGCTGACGTCGGTGACGTCATCCCGCCCCGTCGCCATGGCGACGGGGGAAGCCCTCCAGGAAATCCCGTTCTTTGAACGGGATTTCCTGATCGCCTATCGCCGGAGGCGATCGGCGGGGCTGGGGGGATGCCGCTGAGCAGCGGCTATCATGTAGCGAGCCCTGGGCTCGCTACATGATTTAAAAAAAAAAAATCAAAGAAAAACTGCTGCGCTGCCCCCTGGCGGTATTTTTCATACCGCCAAGGGGGTTAAAGAGGGGCATACTGAGCATCAATAGTTTACAATACTGGCCCTTTAATGGATTCAGTTAAAGGAATACTATCGATTGAAACAACCTTTTTTTTAATACTCTATATTAGTGTACACATTACCACTAGTGCTAGGGGCACTTTATTTATTCACCCAGGTCTCTCTCTTGCTATCCCTGCTTAAAAATTCATTTCTCACACAGCTCATAGTAGTTTGGGTCACCCTGAGCTGCTTGGTTACTCTGTCACACAGCTCACAAATATATGTCACTGTGTCACTCACAGCATGCAGCAGACATGAGGAGAAATAGGCTGATCTGAGGTGGTAACAGGTAACTAAATGAGCTGGAATATTGCTGGAATATAACTAGCTATACCAGGAGTCTGTGTTTACACTCAGACTGGCTGCCTGCTTGAGGTGATTCACTCCAGGCTGCATCCACTTTACAGAGATAAAAAGATACTATTGGGTAAAGTCCTTTATATTGTGAAGGATCAAAACACAGTCCTTTCTAGGGGCAATCCACCTTGCCCACTATAACTAGTATATTGCTCTAGAAAAAGGACTTAAATAGTTGATGCAATCTCAAAATCACCAAAAAATTCCTTATGAAAAAAGCTTTATTGACACATATACAAAACAGGTATATCAAAAAGTAGAAAATGTATAAAAACACGATTCTTGAATATCAGACAGTGGGTCCTCATAGAGCCAAAAATATGGACAAAATCTTGATTTGACTTAGAGAGTAATTGTAACTTTATGGGTATTTGTTTTTTTCCAAGGCAACAACACACGTTCGTTTCGGGCTTTTGTAACAGTAAATCTGCCCTTCATCAGGCCAAGATACCCAATTCTGTATGGCTCAATAGGACAAAAAACCAATAGAAGATTCAATAATGACGTGCTAGGGGCGCCTGAACATACCAGGCGTACACAACCTTCCCAACTGCGAAGAGAACGCTAAAGCATTCTCTTCGCAGTTGGGAAGGTTGTGTACGCCTGGTATGTTCAGGCGCCCCTAGCACGTCATTATTGCATCCACTTTACAAGCTGCTGAGAGGGGCAGACCACTGTCTACAATTAGCATTATTAGTATCTTTATCAGTCAAGAGAAGCAAAGATAATAAACACACATTGCTAGAATCTTTAACCCCTTACCACCATATGAACAAGATTCTTTCAGCAAGGTGATAATTAAACTATAAACTGAAGAGTTGATAGCAACTCCCCTGTGCAGAGATATGGTCTAGCCCTCTGGGAGCTTAGTATTAGATACATTTTGTATCCAACACTGACGCCAAAACTGACGGAGGATTTTACAGCTGAGAGGAACAGCTGTGTGAGGAATCAAATTGCTCCTAGTACTTGTCCTAATGTGTGCTACAACATACAGCATTTACAAATAAATGCATACATCGATAGTATTCCTTTAATTTGTTCAGGTCATGTGATCAATTTTTTTTAGGGGAAGAAGCTTCAGTTGACACAGAGAAATAACATTTGAGCACTCTGCTTATAAAAAAAAACCCACTACACTTATAAATAAAGAACATTTCTTCCAGAGTAAAATGTGCTATAAATTACTTTTCTCCTATGTTGCTGTTACTTACAGTAGGTAGTAGAGATCTGCCAGAACTGACAGGTATTGGATTAGCCCATATCCTCATATCCTGGATCTTTATATAGAGCCTTTCCAAGGAGTACTTTTGTAAAGAATAAATGAAATACTAAGAATCCTCCATGAAGAGATGGACAAGTGAAAAACCTGTTAGTTCTGTCATATTTCTAATAACTCCTGTTAGTGACAGTAACATAGGAGAAAAGTAATGTATAGCTCATTTTACTCCGGAAGAAACATACAGTACTTATTTGTATGTGTTTCCATGTATTTCACATTTTATAATGTTCCCGCGATAGTGGTCCTTTATGCTGATGGTGTATTTAGAACTGCTCTCTAAAATCTTCTAAAGCATGCCGCATTGACTATACATATGAATCTATGTAGGTTCTAGGGAGAGAGATACTTAAAAATGATACACAATTTTAATTATACTGGGTGCATCTGGAAAGAACGATGTGTTTATGCTGATTTATTTTATCACTTGTGTATTCTTAAGGGAAAGGAAACATTTTAATTCTACTTAAACAAATAAGCACCAGATGTTGCCCATGAAGAAGGCAGACGCAAGCCTCCAGGATGTATGCAAACAGGGAGGTGATGGCTGGAGACAGCACATGGATAGCAGGGCGCAGAGGATACTGGATATTTATGTGGCTAACCTCCAAATTATATGAACTAACTTCTTCTTTACACCAAGGGGGGTCAGCACATTCCTGCACTATGGCTGAGTGTTTAAACAAGTCATAAAACATAGAATGAGCAAGTAAGGAAGGAGCAAAATAGTAAATGTGGTTTGATCTTATTTACTTCCTGACGTCTTTGTTGCCTCGCAGCCCTTGTGCTGTTCAGAGCAGGATTCCCCTCTGTGCACACATCCTGGAGGATCTGCATGCTTCACCTGCTGCTACACACGTGTGCTGCTCTGTCTGGCCGCTCCGCATCAATAGCACACACAATATGCCACAACGATTACATCAATGACTGCTACATTTTTATTTGCTGTTAAAGCTCAGTTCAGTATGTGTGACATTTGAAATTTATTTTTTTCCCACTTCAAAATCTTGAAATTCAGATAGAATTCTGTCAGATTATTATTATTATTATTATTTATTGTATTTATAAAGCGCCAACATATTAAGCAGATACCTTCTAAGTAGTGCTAGTGGGATGTTTGAAGGTGGTAGGGGGCTAAGGGGGCCCATTCCTGTCAGCAAATGCAGAGTAAAATGCAGAGTGGCAGCAGCGGGCGTTAAACATCACCTGCTTCCGGGACAGGTCCTCCTTTCTCATCTTCTGTGTAGCCATGTACCTGACAGCCAATCACCATGTGGCTTACAATTCCTACAATGCAATGCCTGCCAGGAGTCCCATGGCAATTGGCAGAAATGCACTGAGGGACACTGAAGTGGGGAGCGGAGAAGACCTTTCTCGCTGGGATCGGTTGAAAAGGGCGCCCGAGCTGCCTGTATGAAAAGGGCGCCGCCATAGACATCAATGTTATTTCTGGAAATATGGGCTACAAGGTGTAGAAAAGGGCGCCCGAGTTTTGATATAGGCTACAAGCGGGCTCCCCTTTGTAGCCCATATGTTTTCGGCTACAAGCGGGCTCCCCTTTGTAGCCCGTATTTTTTTCGGCTACAAGGTTTTCGGCTACAGTAAGGTGCCCCTTTGTAGCCCATATTATTGCCTTTTTTCTAGCCTAAGTTTTTATATGGGCTACAAGTGCTGGAAGCCAAATTATTTCATTCCCCCACTATCCATGGCGGCCTGGAGGGGGAATAGTAAATAACACATCCCAGAGTTTTTTTTCTAGCCGAAGTTTTGATATGTTCACAATAAAAATTGAAGAGTGCGCTAATGGAAACAAATTATAGAATAAATCGTGGTGCGCTGGTCAATAGCACCTGTATAAATGCAGTAAAATTCAATTGTAATCTTAACCGCGCTCACAGTCTTATAAAGATGAGAAGGTATGAAAGTTAATGTCACCATCCAATACAAGATTCCAGATGAGGAGCAAAACCAGATTGATACTGTCCAGATCAAAGCACAATAACCATCTTCATCTCAGACCATCACGATATTGCACATAGAAAAGAAGAGAGGGGATTCATAGCGTAACCAATTACATGAAGGTGTCACCGCCACCAAACCAGTGTAAACACAAGAACGCTTCCACCTCACTCCACAGTGCAGGGTCACACCCCCCCCCCCTTGTGCTCCCGCACTCACCCAGCAATCCTCCTATATATCCGGAGGTAAGATGTAACAGCTTTTTGGAGGGTAAGTGGACGTCACTATAACTTGTAGGTCTGCAAACTTAAGACAACTTGGAATAGTGTAAAACCGTTTAATAAAAGGCATAAAACAAACGTATTGCACTCACAAGGATCGCTGACAATAGCGCATTGTATCAGTGAAGATCGGTCCCGGGTAGCCGCCTCCACATATGCCGCCTTGAAATCGCGTCCTCGGCTCGCTGCAACGCTCACTCCATCAACTTCCGGTCTCGTGGAACGTAGCTCAGCCCGACGCATTTCTTCACAGCGTGACTCATCAGGGGCTGACGTAACCACGTAGACCGGCATCTTTTATCTCCCCCAAAGACCTCCCATCCCCTCCTAGCACCCGCTAACTTCACTACGGACATCAAGGCTGCAATATGTATCGGCATCACCAGGGGGAACCCGCACATAATCGCAATCCATACAGTATATTGTCACATAGCGGCAGCATAAAATCACACATATATTAAATCACAAATTACAGCATAAAGTTATACTAGCAAACATATTGAGGGCACAAAGCAAGAGGGTAGTCGGCACATGCAAGCAGGATAGCATAAAAAAGCTTTATTCTTGAGGCTTCATGCAAAGTAGCATAACATCAACGTTCATGTAAAAAATAGTAGTCCTACCCGTTACTTAGAGTGGCTGTGGGGTGAGGTGGGAGCAGTGGGGGCCGCCTGACGACCGTTTCGCTCTCCTGAGCGTCTTCTGAGGCAATGCGCACTGCCTCAGAAGACGCTCAGGAGAGCGAAACGGTCGTCAGGCGGCCCCCACTGCTCCCACCTCACCCCACAGCCACTCTAAGTAACGGGTAGGACTACTATTTTTTACATGAACGTTGATGTTATGCTACTTTGCATGAAGCCTCAAGAATAAAGCTTTTTTATGCTATCCTGCTTGCATGTGCCGACTACCCTCTTGCTTTGTGCCTATCATATCCCGCTTCTCTTCAAGTCTGAGCACGCAAATGACAGCATAACCTGTTACTAATCCTCTGGCAGTTCATCATTGTCTTTATGCATGCTTTGCAGCAGCTGCAATGCCGGTTCTATTGTGTCTACCCTCTGTTTGAAACATATTGAGGGCATAGTATTGCACATAAACAATTAGTATTTAAAAAATCATCAAAATCAAATAAAATCAGCGTTATGGGTCAAGGTCTTTCTGTAAACACAGCAACTATGGGAAATATCCATCATGTAAATTTCTAACCCGGCCCACAATCTATCTACTGCTTACCATTTAAAGGGGCACCGTACCAATTCCCAGGGTAGTATCTACTACATGAATTAAAAATTCCAAAAATTGGGGAAAATCAAACCTCTCCAGGGTATCTCATTTATATTATGTTAATTGTATACAGAAAAACCTCCCCCCCACCATATTCCTAAATATACACAACAAGTACAGTTTCTAAAACCATATAATAGGTACAGTATCATACTAGTTATTATTTTATCTATCAGAAATAAAACAATTGAGATCTAGTTCCACATTCATTCCACTAGGAGTGGACGTCTCCAACTCAAAGATACATTTTGTCTCCTTCTTAGATATCTCCCTCAACCTATTGCACCCTCTCCAGTTAGGCATTAACCTCTCCACAGCACAAAAATGCATACAAGCCGGATTACTCTGATGGCATGACAACCAATTCTTCAGGCAGATTTTTGGATGCGCTATGGGGGCATCCTATGTCCCCAGTTTGGCCAATATATACATGGCACTTTGGGAGGAGGAGGCGATTGAAAAAGGGGGGACTAACCTGTTTTTTTGGAGGAGGTACATAGACGACCTCCTCGTCTTCTGGAAAGGGGATGGGGAGGGCCTCAGTAGCTTCATAGAAGAGGTCAATGGCCTTCGAGATAATATTAAACTGACTATGGAGAGCAGTGGGGTAAGTATAAATTTTCTAGATCTCACTATTAGCCGTAAGGATCAGGGATTTGAGACAAAATGTTTTTTCAAGACCACTGACCGCAATGGTTTTATTAATACAACGAGTTGCCATCACCCACAGTGGCTGAGGGGGGTACCGAAGGGACAATTTACTCGTGTCAGGAGAAATTGTTCCAATCTGGGGGATTATTTTACACAATCTGAAATCCTTAAAACCAGATTTATGGAGAAGGGTTATAGTGAAACTTGGCTAGACGAAGTCCAACAGGAGGTGGGGCGAATTGAGAGAGATGCATTAATTCACAATGGGAGGGAAAGCCAATCGGATGATTCTAGAGCTTTCTCCTTCCTAAGTGATTTTTCAATTCAGCATTAACAGGTAGCACAAATATTCTCTAAACATTGGAATATCCTGGAGAGTGATCATGTGCTCAGGAATGTCTTGCCCTCTAGACCTAATTTTGTGTATAGGCGTGCACCAAATTTGAAAAACCAACTGGCTCCCAGCTGTGTGGTTCCACCAGAAAGAACACATCTCTCAGGGTGGCAGACGCCTGGCTTTTTTCCATGTAGGGGGTGCAAATGCTGTCAGACAGCAAAAGGCCATAAATTGAACATAATCGCTTCTAGTGCTAATGGGAGAACTTTTAAGATAAAGGAATTTATAACCTGTACAATGGCCTATGTGGTTTATGTGATCTGGTGTGATTGCGGCCTACAATACGTGGGCCGCACCACCAGACCACTGAAGGAAAGGTTAGGTGAACATATAAATAACATAAAAAATGGCTTTGAAGCTCATAGTGTGTCATCTCACTTCACATTAAAGCATCAGAGTAATCCGGCTTGTATGCATTTTTGTGCTGTGGAGAGGTTAATGCCTAACTGGAGAGGGTGCAATAGGTTGAGGGAGATATCTAAGAAGGAGACAAAATGGATCTTTGAGTTGGAGACATCCACCCCTAGTGGAATGAATGTGGAACTAGATCTCAATTGTTTTATTTCTGATAGATAAAATAATAACTAGTATGATACTGTACCTATTATATGGTTTTAGAAACTGTACTTGTTGTGTATATTTAGGAATATGGTGGGGGGAGGTTTTTCTGTATACAATTAACATAATATAAATGAGATACCCTGGAGAGGTTTGATTTTCCCCAATTTTTGGAATTTTTAATTCATGTAGTAGATACTACCTTGGGAATTGGTACGGTGCCCCTTTAAATGGTAAGCAGTAGATAGATTGTGGGCCGGGTTAGAAATTTACATGATGGATATTTCCCATAGTTGCTGTGTTTACAGAAAGACCTTGACCCATAACGCTGATTTTATTTGATTTTGATGATTTTTTAAATACTAATTGTTTATGTGCAATACTATGCCCTCAATATGTTTGCTAGTATAACTTTATGCTGTAATTTGTGATTTAATATATGTGTGATTTTATGCTGCCGCTATGTGACAATATACTGTATGGATTGCGATTATGTGCGGGTTCCCCCTGGTGATGCCGATACATATTGCAGCCTTGATGTCCGTAGTGAAGTTAGCGGGTGCTAGGAGGGGATGGGAGGTCTTTGGGGAGATAAAAGATGCCGGTCTACGTGGTTACGTCAGCACCTGATGAGTCACGCTGTGACGAAATGCGTCGGGCTGAGCTACGTTCCACGAGACCGGAAGTTGATGGAGTGAGCGTTGCAGCGAGGACGCGATTTCAAGGCGGCATATGTGGAGGCGGCTACCCGGGACCGATCTTCACTGATACAATGCGCTATTGTCAGCGATCCTTGTGAGTGCAATACGTTTGTTTTATGCCTTTTATTAAACGGTTTTACACTATTCCAAGTTGTCTTAAGTTTGCAGACCTACAAGTTATAGTGACGTCCACTTACCCTCCAAAAAGCTGTTACATCTTACCTCCGGATATATAGGAGGATTGCTGGGTGAGTGCGGGAGCACAAGGGGGGGGGTGTGACCCTGCACTGTGGAGTGAGGTGGAAGCGTTCTTGTGTTTACACTGGTTTGGTGGCGGTGACACCTTCATGTAATTGGTTACGCTATGAATCCCCTCTCTTCTTTTCTATGTGCAATATCGTGATGGTCTGAGATGAAGATGGTTATTGTGCTTTGATCTGGACAGTATCAATCTGGTTTTGCTCCTCATCTGGAATCTTGTATTGGATGGTGACATTAACTTTCATACCTTCTCATCTTTAGAAGACTGTGAGCGCGGTTAAGATTACAATTGAAGTTTTGATATGGGCTACAAGCGCTGGAAGCCGAATTATTTCATTCCCCCACTATCCATGGCGGCCTGGAGGGGGAATAGTAATTAACACATCCCAGAGTTTTTTTGTAGCCGAAGTTTTTATATGGGCTACACCAGGCGCCTTTTTTGTAGCCGAAGTTTATATGGGCTACACCAGGCGCCTTTTTTGTAGCCGAAGTTGGTATATATGGGCTCTACCAGGCGCCCTTTTTTACCGGCGCCCTTTTCATGTAGACCCTTCTCGCTGCCGGAAGCTGGTAATGTTCCGCTGCCACCCCTTTGCATTTCACTTTGCATTTTCTGTCAACAATCCCTCTCCCTCACTCAAGCTGGCAGTGGAATGTGAGGGGGGGGGGGGAGGGGGGAATGTACTTACCTTTCCTGTTCCGGATTGCATCCCACACTGCCCCCAAGATCTTCCATGTCCTCCTTACGTTGGTGCACCTCCTCTGCCCCCACACACACACATTATGGATGTGTATCACTATTTTTAGAATAATCTGGAACACCAAGGATGGTTGTGAGAGGCGCAGGCTGGGATGGCTTGGAAAAGGTAAGTATTATATTACTTAACCTCAGGCTCCGCCGTTACCTCATTAAAGGACGACTGTAGTGAGAAGTATATGGAGGCTGCCATATGCATTTCCTTTTAAACAATTCCTGGCTATCCTGCTGATCTATTTGGCTCTATTTGATTTTTTCTTTATTTGCTGTAAAGCCATTGTCAGTTCTGGCCTCCCACATACTCAGTCATCACCCAAGTATGCCAGTCACATGCCATATGTGTCATACAAGCAGCAAGGCTGATGGGCAGATAACGAGTGAAGAGGAAACAGTGAAGCTAAGAAGGTATATTTGAAACTTTCTCACCACTAGCCAAGTCAGCAGCACTCCCACTGTGAGGAAAATGCCAGGGAACATCTGCAGGGTCCCCAAGGAACCTTGGCTTTCCACCGAACCCTGGATGAAAAAGTCTACTGTAATAGGACACTAGAGATGGCTTGAACCTCCGATTTTTGGTTAGCGAACCCGAACTTCCGCAAAAGTTCGGGTTTGTGCGAACTTTCGCAAACCGCAATAGACTTCAATGGGGAGGCGAACTTTGAAAACTACAAACATTTATGCTGGCCACAAAAGTGATGGAAAAGATGTTTCAAGGGGTCTAACGCCTGAGTTTTTGCATGGTGGAGTGGGATACATGCCAAAAGTCCCAGGGAAAATCTGTATTTGATGCACACCAGCGTTTTAAGGGCAGAAATCACATTGCAATGCTAAATTGCAGGCATAAAGTGCTTTAAAATATCTTGCATGTGTATACATCATTCAGGGAGTGTAATTAGAGTACTGCTTCACACTGACACACCAAACTCACTGTGTAACGCACCGCAAACAGCTGTTTGTGTAGTGGCAACCATGCTGGACTGGTGCGCACCATGGCGAGAGTGCAGGCCATGGCGGTTTTCAAGCCCATACGGTCGCCGGGCTGAGGTAGCTCCAGGACCGTTTCTTGGGCAGTGCGGGCAGGGCGCCTGCCCTGGGCGCACTCCGGCAAGTAGAAGAGAGGGCGCAGGCAGAAGGACATAACAGATAGGGAGCTAGTGACACGCAGTGCACCCAAATGGAAGAAAAAGATTACTAGCTCGATCACCTTCCTTGACTCCTCCTGGGCTGCCTGCTTCAGATGTCAAGTCATCATCACATCACCACTGCGTGATAACACCTGATATCCTGTAGCGGTACTGCAGGCTGTCAGTGCGCGGCGCTCATGGAGGAGCCAGCTTTCTGGGCTCTCTTCGAATGTGGGTTTCCCTTGTCCCTGCTTCCTCCTGCATGAGCGGTTGGTAACTAGTAAGTAAGCAGATCTACTTGTGACCTGTGGCTGTGTGACTGTCCCTAAAGAGTAAGGGTTTGCGAGTCCATGGGGATGGGGCACAATTTTTACAGCCTCGCCCTGGATGCAATTTAGCCTACAAACTGCCCTGGATAGCTCAATGACATAACAACAGTGACTGTCCAGCAGATCGAATTTGGTCTGTCCACAATGAAGCAATGACCTTATTATCTTGGGTGTGCCTCCCCTCCGAGACACTCATTTAACCGGCGGTCATTTCTTCATTGTGATACGCAAGCCCCTTCATCGTGGCAAGGTAACGATCACGAAGGGGAATTGACACATGTACATGCCTTTTGTTTTGTTGCTGCAGTGCTGCAGAAAAATTAGGCAGGCATGTACACGCACCAGAAAAACGAGTATATCGGCCGCTGCAAGCAGCGGCCTTAAAAATTCAGGAATCCGCCTGGAGTCCTGGACCCTTTTGGTGGTGATGGAGAAGGCAGTCAAGCGGCCTGCAGGCAGAGATGCTGTGTGGGGAGCGACTTAGTCTTGGGGCAGTCACACGCCGTGCAGGCAGAGATGCTGTGTGTGTGGACTTACTTAGTCTTCGGGCGGGCAGTAGCCCTCCGGGATCCATGCTCATTCGTTTTGATAAAGGTGAGGTACTGAACGCTTTTTTGACCTAGGCAACTTCTCTTCTCAGTGACAATGCCTCCAGCTGCGCTGAAGGTCCTTTCTGACACGACACTTGAGGCAGGGCAAGCCAGAAGTTGGATGGCAAATTGGGACAGCTCTGGCCACAGGTCAAGCCTGCGCACCCAGTAGTCCAGGGGTTCATCGCTGCTCACAGTGTCTACATCCACACTTAAGGCCAGGTAGTCGGCTACCTGCTGGTCCAGGCGTTGGTGGAGGGTGGATCCGGAAGTGCTAAGGCGAGGCGTTGGACTAAGTAATGTCCGCATGTCCGACATCACCATGAGATTGCTAGAGCGTCCAGTCCTTGCCTGCGTGGACATGGGAGAAGGATTACTGGCAGTGGTACCTTTATTCCGTTGTGCTGTGACATCACCCTTAAACGCACTGTAAAGCATAGTTGTCAGCTTGTTCTGCAAGTGCTGCATCCTTTCTGCCTTCTGGTGATTTGGAAACATCTCCGCCACTTTGTGCGTATACCGAGGGTCTAGTAGCGCGGCCACCCAGTACAGCTCATTCCACTTGATTTTTTTTATACTGGGGTCCCTCAACAGGCTGGACAGCATGAAAAACGTCATCTGCACAAATCTGGATGTAGTATCCATCTCCTCTTGCTCTTCCTCAGTGACGTCAGGTAAGTTCTCCTCCTCCCCCAGCCACGAACAATACCACGGGAAAGTTGAGCAGCACAAGCCCCCTGCGACGCCTGCTGCAGTTGCTCTTCTACTTCCTCCTCCTCCAAAAAACCACCATCCTCATCATCTGACTCCTCTTCCCCACAGGACTCTTCCTCCTCCCCCCCCCCCCCTCCTCTGTGCTACTGCAGGTGTTGAGGAAACGTCTGGTTTTGAGAATTGATCCCACAACTCTTCCTCCTGTTCCTGTAACTGTTCCTGTTCACACTCCTCCACAGCTTGATCCACCACTCTACGCATGGCACGCTCCAGGAAGAAAGCATATGGGATCAAGTCGCTGATGGCGCCTTCACTGCGACTCACCAGGTTGGTCACCTCCTCAAACGGCCGCATGAGCCTGCAGGCATTTCGTATGAGTGTCCAGTACTTCGGCCAGAATATCCCCATCTCCCCAGAGTGTGTCCTTCTACTATAGTTGTAGAGATACTGGTTGATGGCTTTCTCCTGTGGTGGCAGGTGGTTAAACATAAGGTGTCGGGCTATCGCAAATCAAGCGTCTCGCCGGCAAGTTCTTTCTCCGCTATAAATACTAAATAATAATAATAATAATAAAATCGGCCAAGCGTGCCATGGCCGTGTAAGACCTCCTGAAATGCCCACACAACTTCCTGTACTGCTTCAGGATGTCCTGTAAGCCTAGGTACTTACACACAAATCTCTGAATTATTAGATTGAGCACATGGGCCATGCAGGGTCTATGTGTCAACTTTCCCAAATTCAAAGCCAAAATGAGATTGCTGCCATTGTCACACACCACGTTGGTGCGGGGTCAGCCACTGATCCACCTGTTTGTTAAGAGCAGCCAGGAGAGCTGCTCCAGTGTGACTCTCCGCTTTGAGGCAAGACATGTCTAAGATGGCGTGACACCGTCGTACCTGGCATGCAGTATAGGCCCTGGGGAACTGGGCGGGGTGTAGCTGGAGAGGAGATTGCAGCACCAGTAGAGTTGTACTGCCACTCAGCCAAGGAGGAGGAGGACGACGACAGAGAAGAGGATGTAGCAGGAGGAGAGGAGGTGGCAGGAGGCCTGCCTGCAAGCTGTGGAGGTGTCACAACTAGGTCCGCTGCACAGCCACGTACTCCCGGCTTGCCATCGGTCACTAGGTTGACCCAATGGGCTGTATAAGTAATGTACCTGCCCTGACCGTGCTTGGCAGACCAGGCATCCATGGTCAGATGGACCCTTGACCCTATGCTGTGTGGCAGAGATGACACCACTTGCCTCTCAACTTCATGGTGCAGTTTTTGTATCGCCTTTTTAGAGAAATAATTGCGGCCTGGTATCTTCCACTGCGGTTTCCCAATCGCCACAAATTTACAGAAGGCCTCAGAGTCCACCAGCTGGTATGGTAACAGCTGGCGAGCTAACAGTTCCGCCAAGCCAGCTGTCAGAGGCCGGCAGGGTCGGACTGGAACACTAAGGGCCCACCAAGGAAGTTTTAGCCTAGGGCCCGCCCCCTCTCCTCCCCCCCCCCCGGTCCCCTCTCCTCCCCCCCCCATTTTGGGCTCACATACACATGTACTCTAGAAATTTTGGATGACTTTATGCTAGGGAATAGATTGTGAGCACTTCTGAGGACAGTCTCCAATAGGGATATGTCTATATGCGGCGCGCGCAGCAAAATAAATTGGTGTCACCACGCACTGGAACATCGGCGTGGTCATGATGAGTCATGGGCAGACTTAAAAAAAACAAAACACAAAATAAGTAGCGGTGTTATTCACAGAGATTAGATCCGATCAAATACATTTTAGATAAAATATTCAAGTAGTTACATGCCTCATGATAATTCATCAAGTAGTCAAATGGCAGCAGATTTTCAGACAAAATGCAATCAGATTGGCGGCAGATATCCCCACAAAATGCAATCAGATTGGCAGCAGATATCATCACAAAATGCAATCAGGTTGGCAGCAGATATCCCCATAAAATGCAATCAGGTTGGCAGCAGATATCCCCACAAAATGCAGGTTGGCAGCAGATATCCCCATAAAATGCAATCAAGTTGGCAGCAGATATCCCCACAAAATGCAATCAGGTTGGCAGCAGATACCCCCACAAAATGCAATCAGGTTGGCAGCAGATATCCTCACAAAATGCAATCAGATTGGTAGCAGATATCCCCCCACAAAATGCAATCTGATTGGCAGCAGATATCCCCCCACAAAATGCAATCAGATTGGCAGCAGATATCCATCCCCACAAAATGCAATAAGATTGGCGGCAGATTTCCCCACAAAATGCATTCAGATTGGCGGCAGATTTCCCCAAAAATGCAATCAGGTTGGCAGCAGATACCCCAACAAAATGCAATCAGGTTGGCGGCAGATACCCCCACAAAATGCAATCAGATTGGCGGCAGATACCCCCACAAAATGCAATCAGATTGGCGGCAAATGCCCCCACAAAATGCAAGTTCCCCCCAGCTTGGAAGGGGGGCAGCAGGCACAGATCGGCGGGGAGGGGGGGAAGCCTCCCCCCCTCCCTCACCTAGGGCCCCCCCCCCAGTTAGATAGGCAGGTCTCAGCCCCCCCCCATGCTGGAAGGGGGGCAGTGAGCACAGAGCAGCGGGGAGGGGGGATTCCCTCACCCTTCCGCGCTCCCCCCATCCAAAATAGCAGCCAGCAGCGGAAGCGAGTGCAGGAACACTTACCATCCGAGAGTCAGCTCGATAGCTTGCGTGCCGCTGCTGGTCTGGCCTCCTGCACTGCACTGTCCAATCACGCTCTCACAGGAAGTACTGTGAGAGCGTGATTGGACAGTCAGTACAGAAGCCCAGACCAGCGGCACGCAGAGCTATCGATCTTTCTCAGAGATGGTAAGCTATTCCCCGCTGCTGCTGCTGGCTAGCTGCAATTCTGGAGGTGTGGGAGCGCGGAAGGGGGGGGCAGGTGAGGGAAGGGGGAGGCTTCCCCCCCTCCCCGCTGCTCTGTGCCCACTTTCCCCCTTTCCTGTGCTGTGCCCCCTCTTTTTCAGCACTGGGGCCCCCAGGAGGCGGGGCGGCCGGGGCCCACCGATGGGACCATCGGCACTTCAGCGGCTCAGTACGAGCCTGGATGTCGGGCAAGGGGGTGACTGGCAGAAATTGTCTTCTTCCGCTCAAAGATTTCCCTCACAGACACATGGCTGCTGCTGTGGGCAGAGGAGCAGGAACTGCTCAAGGTGAGAGGCGGAGTGGAGGAGGGTGGCTGGGATTGTGAAGGTGCAAGGGAGAAAGAGGCTGAAGATGATGCACCTGAAGGAGGAAGAGGAGAAGGAGGATGGTTTTGCTTTTGTGTGCTGCTTTTCCTCAGGTGGTCTTGCCATTGCAGTGTGTGCCTTTGCTCCATGTGCCTTCGTAAGGGCTCAATTTTTGGCAGCAGAGAGAACAGATGGCGTTGCTCTGATCTGAGACAGACACGCAAAAAAATGTCCACACCGCTAAGCCCAGGGGTGATGGCACTATGGTGGCGTCAGCAGCTGACGTTGAAAGGCATGTTGGCTGGCTGTCCATAGGTGGCGATACATGCCGCCGGACACTGCCACCAGCTGTCTCTGATGACGAGCTCCCCCTGCTTCTTTCAGCAACTCATCTCCCCCTACTCCTCTCTGACTCCCCCTCTGAACTGTCTCCCTGTTCATGATGTCTAGTAGGATCCCATATGGCATCCATGGAAGTATCATCATCATAATCATCGTCATAATTATCCTCCACAGCTTCGCTTGTATCAGACACCTCCAAAACTGCACCAACCCCAGGTACTTCATCATCCTCCTCGCACCTTACGTCCATAGTGGCGCCTAACTCAGACATATAAGGTGGTGTAACTTGCTTAGCGCCTTCATCTTGTTGTGACAATAGTGGCTGTGAATCAGTTAATTCCCCACCAAATAACTCCTGCAAAGTGTTTTGAGCACTGTACTTTGGTCCAGGGCCGCAAGAAATCATGTCAGCACGACCTCAAACAGACCTGCCGGGTGGCCTGCCTCTGGGTCTGCCTCTGCCTGTTTTGTCCATATCGGGGCGGATGAAGTGAAAGGTATGCACTGACTTGACTAATACAATGTGCAGTCACACAGGTGCAGTGAAAGGTATGCAGTGATTGGTATTACAATACAATGTGCAGCTGTCACACAGGTGCAGTTAACAGATATGCAGTGACTGGTATATTACATACATATAAACAGCGTGCGGTCACACAGGTACTGTGAACAATCATGCAATGACTAGTATTACAAATGTGCCGCTGTCACACACACAGGTACTGTGAACAGGTGCAGTGACTGGTGGTATATAACACTGCGTGCGCTCACGTAGGTATTTGCACTGAACAGGTTGTTATGCAGTGATTGGTATTACAAATGAGAAGCTGTCACACACACAGGTACTGTGAACAGGTACAGTGACTTGTGGTATATAACACTGCGTGTGCTCATGTAGGTAGGTGCACTGAACAGGTAGGTATGCAGTGATTGGTATTACAATTGTGCAGCTGTCACACACACGGGTAGTCACTGAATGTGCTGGGCCTGGCAGTGGCACAGTAGGAATTATCAAGGGGCCAAGGGCAAGCTAAGACTGACTGACAGGGCTGTATATGCATCAAGTGTCTGTGGGACACACACACACACACACACACACACACACACACACACACACACACACAAAATAGATCACAAGAACAACTCTCAAAAGAGCTGTTTTGGGGTGCTTTTTAGCAATAAGTATCAGCAAGGAGCAAGCTAACAAGCCTAACAAGAGCCTAACTAACCTTTCCCTATGTCTACAGCAGGTTCTCTCCCATCACTAATTACTGCAGCCACACGAGTGAGTGAAATGGCCGATGCTGCCTGCCTTTTATAAGGGGGGGGGAGGGGGGTTCTAGGAGGGAGTTTAGCCTGATTGGCTACCCTGTGTCTGCTGACTGTGATGTAGAGGGTCAAAGTTGACCCTAATCATGTAGTATAGGGGGCGGGTCGAACACGCATATAGTTCACGGTTCACCGCAAACGCAAACCACCGAAGTTCGCGCGAATCGGTTCGCGGTCGAACCGTTCGGGCCATCTTTATAGGACATCATGACACAGAGACTTTCTAACTGGAGGCATTATACTGGACAGGACTATATTTTGGATCACTATAAATAGGAAATATAAAAATACTACCAAGCTACTCCTCCACCATTGTTTAACATTTTTTTAACATCAGTCTTCAACTAGTTAAATCTGTTTAGCCTTTAAAAAAAATTATATTGATTATTTTGCAAGGTTTTGAGGGCCCTTTTCCACTAGCTGCGATCCACTTCAAAAAGCAGATCGCGGCTGTTTTGCCGATTGCAACAGCATTTGCGGTGCTTATTTTCCACTAGCATGGTTTGTTTTTACCTGAATCGCAATTCGCAATTGCCAGCCTGCGTGATTCTCAACACTAAAGGAAATAGCGGGTTGCATGATCGCTTACGATTACGCTTCCCAGTGGAAAAGGGCCCTTACACATTTAATTATTTGAGATAGTAGTGGGCTCCCCCAGACGGACTCTATCAAGGCCCTAGCACAATCCCTTGACATGCTGCACCTTTACTAGCATGTTACATTTGCACACTAAACAATAAAAAACAATTATACTTACCTGGGGCTTCCATGTACTCTGTGGGTTCCATCGCCGTCCTCCCAGCGGCTTCGTTGCTCTACAATTTTTGCCGGTGGGGATTGCTCCAGGATCACCAGCCTCAACTGTGTATAACTTGGCAAAGTGCACCAATAGAGTGGCACAATCACCTGGCCCTTTCACAGCCCAGACCCACAGACTGCAATTTGCACTTGTTTTTGCACACTGGCACCTTTCTCCTGTCACACTGTATTCTATCACGTCTCAGTTGACTTTAGAGAAAAGACATGAACTATCATAGGGCAGCCATCAGCTCGATGCGTATCATACTACTAATCAGTATAATATAGTCACAGTCACACCGCAAATGCCTGCTGCTCACCCTGCAAAGATACACATCGAGCAGATGGCTGCCCTATGATAGTTCATGTCTGTTCTCTGAGATTAACTGAGATGTGATAGCATACTGCTTGATGGGAGAAAGGTGGTGGTGTGCAAAAACAAGCGCAAATTTCTGTCTGTTGGTCTGGGCAGCGAAAGGGCCAGGTGAGCACATACACGGTGGAGACTGGTGATCCTTTAGCAATCTCAATAGTGACACAGGATTCTCCCAATTCACCTGTTTAGTTTGCTCAAATTAATTGTGACAATCAGCCATTTTGTTTGTTTTACATATTTCAAATAATGGAGCATACATTGAGCATGCTGGAAGGTGTGGAGTAGGTGTGGTTTGATTGAGAGTACTCTGCAGGGATTGACAGATATTCACAGATATTTGGCACGCTGCTCAGATCTGGCATCTGTGTTGGATCTATTCTGGCACACATTAATGGGCTTCTCAGTTCCAATTTTACCTGACTGGCAAACTGAGATAAGGTGCCCATACACTGGGAGGTGGTCAGCAGCAGCAGATTCAAGCATCAGATACAGCTGGGGGGGAGGGGGGCATATTTTACATGGGGGGAGGGTGCCGGTGGTCCATCGTTTGCCTTGAAATCAAGTGCAGCTACCGCCACACAACTGACTGAGCCCTTTTGAGCAAGATCTTTCCAGTATGCTGGATCAATTGATTTTGGCCACAAATTACCGTAATCAAAATGATGGTCGGGCGGCCACATTGAAGCATGGATCTCTGTGGATAGGGATTATTGTACAACTAGGAGGCAGAGTACTTAGAAAACAATGACAGTATTCAATACACCTTGCAGCCAGTTTAGTATCAGTATAAGCACAGAGTAAAAGCCTATTCTGTACTATATACTCAGTGGCGTAGCTAAGGAGCTGTGGGCCCCGGTGCAAGTTTTACATGGGGCCCCCCCAAGCACTCTATACATAACAATTGATATGGCGCACCAAAACCTGCTAAGGACAACCACAGTGTCAGAGGTGCAAGCAGGGGATGGGGAACAGTTTGTTAAGGATTATTACTATTCAAAGCATCTATAGACGTGATTATTACCAGCACAGGACCAACAGAGAGCTAATACTGTGATAGAGGGTGGACCCTTCGGGGCCCCTCTGGCCCAAGGGCCCCGATGCGGTCGCTACCTCTGCACCCCCTATTGCTACGCCCCTATACTGTACTGTACTTAGGATATCCATTTTATCCTGGTTTCAGTGTTAGTGTCTTCTTAAAAAACACATCCTACAGTGATCTATTTTGCCAGCAGTAACATATTACAAAGGGCAAACATTGCGTAAATAATTTATCCATAAATAGTTTAAAAAAGAGCAGTTTTATTAATAGTTTTATTAACTAAGTTCGGAGTGTTATCTGTCACACAAGGTATTATTTTAGTCTAATGTAACTTGCATCTGTCAAGTTAACCTATTCTCTCCCTGCATCACTTGTTACAGGACAGCAGAATGTCAGTAACTGTTTGTTCAGCAGCCTTAAAGGGAACCAGAGACATGGGGGAAAGCTTTTATACATACCTGGGGCTTCCTCCAGACCCATACGCACGGATTGCTCCCACGCCGCCGTCCTCTGCTGGCTGGATCCGCCGGTACCGGGTCCCGTCATTACCGCCAGTCAGCCAGTCGGCCGGCAGACGCGGCCAATTGTCCGCATCACACGGGGCTCCCTCCATATACGTACGTGTGAGGCTGCCTACTGCGCAGCCGCATGCGTACGGGTATGGAGGGAGCCCCTGTGATGCGGACAATTGGCCGCGTCCGCCGGAAGTGACGGGACCCGGTACCGCTGATACAGGAAGCGGAGGATGGCGGCGTGGGAGCGATCCAGGCTTATGGGGCTGGAAGAAGCCCCAGGTATGTATAAAAGTTTTTTCTATTTTTTAGGAACGTTCCTCTCTGATTCCCTTTAAAATGAAGCCCCACTCCCAGTTCCTTAGGTAATAGGCTAATTTAAAGTTTGACATTTGCAAGGGAAGGGGCTTAACGTTACAGTATATAGGTGGGCCTTTAAGGAAGTGGGTTAGTGATAAGGAAGAGGATTCAGTTAGTGTTGGGCATGCTATAGGGACAGGAGAGGTCATGTGGGGAGCAGGAAAGAAAATGTAAATTGAACAATATTATTGTGCATCCAATTAAAGGCTGTCAGGATAATAGAAACCAATGTATTGTAAGCCTGTGTGTATACTGAGTCTTCTAGGAATTTAGCAATTCTGAAAAGCTGCCTACACCTAACATTACAGAGTTAACACAGTGGTTAAAAACAAGCTGACACAAGCATAGTAGTATTGTTTAATGTGGTTGGGTAAACCAAGCTGTAGATCTCTGGAGTACAAGCATTGGTTCTAATTACATCTCAGATACATGTCCCCCTAATAATGCTTGAGAGATAAAAGAACAAATACTTACCACTGTGTTTGCATTATAACACCTGCATCCTGCCAGCTACGGACCTGCTGCTACGACCTGCCTGCACCCTAACCACATTAAGTGAAGCTTACGTTCCATTGTGGTCAGTGACAGCACCTGCATAGAGGTACTCTACACAGAAACACCAATATGAAACCCTTAGAAGCCTTCAAAGTGGTTACCTAAGGACTTAGCAATGAAAAATCTGGCAGTACAACTACATTCTTTACACAATATTACACATTTTTAAACTGAAAACCTTCCTCTTTAGTCTGGCATTCATGAACATCTGACTATCTCCTCTGTAACACAACCCAGCCTGCAACCCTGTATTAATCTGAGACACAACTATGCGCTTTGAGTCCTATGGGAGAAAAGCGCTTTACAAATGTTATTGTATTGTATTGTATAAACAATACTCTAACACTTCATACGTAGGCTAACTTCTTCTGACTATCCTGTTAGTGATCCACCACATTGCATTGCTCCCACCCAAACAAACATGTCTGTAAAGTCATTATCTCAGAAGTATTGCCAACAATGTGGCAGTAATTAAGTGATTATTTAGTGACTGATGTGTAGGTAATACCAAGTTGCTGCCCCACACACAGCGTACATGTAAAAAAGGCACCCGGAAAAAATAGTGCCCAATAGTAACTGATAAATACTGCACTGGATGTAGCTGATGAGTATGATTCCATTTACAAAAGGCTCCAGATGTAGCCGCTATTAGAATATAACACTAACCTTAACCTCCCATGATGCTGCCTAACCTTAAACCCCATATGGTGGTACCTAACCTTAACCACTTGCCGACCGCGCAAGCATAACGCGCGTCGGCAAAGTGGCTCCTGGAGGACCAGGCACGCACATCTGCGTCGCCAGGTTCCCGGTAATTAATGAGCGATCGCGCGATCGCTGTGTCACGTGGTGCCGCCCCCTTGTGACTACAACCCGCCGGCCAATCCGCAGCGCCGGCGGGTTGTAAAATTTCAAACCAGCCACTTAAAAACGTATAATACAGTTTGTTTACCTAACAAACTGTATTATACTGCCTGCCTCCCCGCTGGTGGTCACACTTAGCGATCGACCACCGGCGAGGAGAGCAGGCATAGTGAGTCACACACCGCACACGTTAGGAGCCCCACAGACCCCCCCGATCACCCGCAGCACCCATCAGACACCCCCCTGTACCCCCCTGCAGCACGCAGCTTAGACCCAACCACCCCCCATATCACCCATCAATCAATCCCTGACACCACCTGTCACTCCTATCAATCAGATCAGACCCCCAACTACCCCTTAGGGTTATCTGATCACCCCCCACCCCTTCAGATCTCCCCCCCCTCCCTCCCCCCCTGTATACTGCATATCTCTATCTCCCTCTAATAGCCCACTGATCAGCTGTCAATCACCTATCAGTCACCTGTCAATCAACCCTTGTCACCACCTGCCACTGCCCCACATCAGATCAGACCCCCCACTGCCCCTTAGGGACTTCTGATCACCCACCCACCCTTTCAGATCCCCCCGAGACCCCCCCCCCCCCCCGATCACATCAGCAGTCCATTGTTTACATCTTTTTTTCCCTGTAAAAACCCACTTATCACCCATCAATAACCCATCTATCACCCCCTGTCAACACCTGTCACTCCCATCCATCAGATTAGACCCCCAACTACCCCTTAGGGGTATCTGATCACCCACCCACCCCTTCAGATCTCCCCCACCCCTGACCCCCCCCCCCTGTATACTATCTATCGCCCTGTAATCGCCCACTGATCAGCTGTCAATCACCTATCAGTCACCTGTCAATCATCCCTTGTCACCACCTGTCACTGCCCCACATCAGATCAGACCTCCAACTGCCCCGGGGCTTCTGATCACCCACCCTTTCAGATCCCCCCGAGACACCCCCCCCCCCCCCCCGATCACATCAGCAGTCCATTGTTTGCATCGGTTTTTCCCTGCTGTAAACACCCACTTATCACCCGTCAATAACCCATCTATCACCCCTTGTCACCACCTGTCACTCCTATCCATCAGATCAGACCCCCAACTACCCCTTAGGGGCTTCTGATCACCCACCCCCTCAGATCCTCCCCACACCTTACTAGTGCATTGCTTGCGTATATTCTCCCCCCTGCCATTGTGTATCTTATCTCCTGCCTGTAAGGCTTAATTGTGCTTTGTTTGGCTACAATTGTCTCAATCGTACTGTGATTGGCATCGATTGTCGTGTGATTGGCTTCGATTGTCACGTAATTGGTTTTCGATTGTCGTGTGATTGGCTTCAATTGCCCTGATTGGTTTTGATTGTGCCAATTGCCCTCTGATTGGCTGTTTTGCCCTGTGTCTCGATTGTCTCAATTGCCCTGTGATTAGCATCGATTGTCGTGTGATTGGCTTCGATTGTCACGTAATTGGTTTTCGATTGTCGTGTGATTGGCTTCAATTGCCCTGATTGGTTTTGATTGTGCCAATTGCCCTCTGATTGGCTGTTTTGCCCTGTGCCTCGATTGTCTCAATTGCCCTGTGATTAGCATCGATTGTCGTGTGATTGGCTTCGATTGTCACGTAATTGGTTTTTGATTGTCGTGTTATTGGATTCAATTGCTCCTTGATTGGCTTTGATTGCGCAGATTGCTGTAATTGTGTTGTAATTGCCTCGTGATTTTTTTTTATTTTTTGTGATTGATCTCTGATCCCCCAACCCCAACCCCCCCTCACCGTCACTATCCTAGTGATCTAAAAACAGTGATCAGTGAAAACTGTCACTTTTTTAGTATCACTAGTGGTAACAGTTAGGCCAGTTAGCTAGGCAAAAGGGTTGTTAGTGTCAGTTAGTGCTCAGCCCACTGCACCACAGTCACTAATTAGCATCATCACTGTCGCTAATCAGCATTGGTACTATATAGTATCTGTAAGTGATCATTAGTGATCACAGTCAGATCTATATTAGGGTCACTACGATCCACAAAAAAACGCAGTGTTTGCCCGATCAGACCTGATCGTTCGCCTGCACTGCGTTCAGCCCGCCCCACCGCAGTGACAGAAATTTATTTTTTCTGATCACTGCAAAAAACACTGTACACTAGCTGTGGCACTGTAAACAGCAGTTTTGATTTTTTTTTTAATCAAAACTCAGTGACCACAGCTTTCTACCTCTCAAGTACTCCATTTCGCTAGGTAGGTGCTCTTTTTCCTGGGTAGTCTCAGAGGAATACCTCCTAAATTTAGCAGGCCACCATGGCAAAAAAGAGGTTTTCCAATGAAGACATCTACAGGTACATGGACCAGTCGGATGAGGATGATTGGGTCGACTTATTCGACGAATCTTCTGGTTCAGAGTACGATCCTGTAGACAGCAGTGGCTCTCTGGCCGATAGTTCCGATGACGAGGTTGAGGTCCCGGCTAGAGCCAGGCGTACCACACCCCATGTCACTGGACTGCAGGTGGCGGAAGATCAGTCTCAAGGGCAGCAGAGTGATGCTGGCGCTGATCTGATTTTTCTTGGTGAGGCATGCACCAGCAGCGCAGCATCTCCTGGACCTCTCAACACCAGTACTTCCGTAGAAGACCCTGGTGAAGTGGCGAACACCAGGCCGGAAGTAGAAACTGGTTCGGTGGTACGTGAATTAAGACCCGATTCGCAGCCACCAAGTAGACGGGCCCGTACTCCCATTAGTTTTCCAGAGGTGCTGGCAAACCCTGATTGGCATTCCCCTGATCCCGCCGCACCCGTACTGCCCCCTTTCACCGCCCAGTCTGGAGTCCAGGTGGAGACAGTTGAACTAGGATCGGCCCTAGACTTTTTTGAACTGTTCCTCACCCAGGATCTCCTTGACTTAATTGTGGCTGAGACCAACCGTTATGCCACACAATTTATAACCGCCAATCCGACAAGCTGCCACGCCCAGCCTTTTCGGTGGAAACCACTCCAAGTTTCCGAACTTAAAATTTTTTTGGGCCTTCTCCTCAACATGGGTATTACAAAAAAAAATGTATTGCGCTCTTATTGGTCTACACGCCCAATACATAACATGCCCGTGTTCTCTGCTGCCATGTCCAGGGCGCGATTTGAGATCATCCTGCGCTTCCTGCATTTCAATGACAACGACACCTGTCATGCAAGAGGCCACCCAGCTTATGACCGGCTCTACAAAATTCGGCCCCTCATAGACCACCTGTCATCCACATTTGCAGATGCTTATACCCCTGAACAGAACATCTGTGTAGACGAGTCCCTCGTACATTTTACCGGGCGCCTTGGCATCAAACAGTACATCCCAAGCAAGCGCGCCCGGTATGGGGTGAAACTGTATAAGCT
Source organism: Hyperolius riggenbachi (assembly GCF_040937935.1). Lineage (NCBI taxonomy): Eukaryota > Metazoa > Chordata > Amphibia > Anura > Hyperoliidae > Hyperolius > Hyperolius riggenbachi. Next base: position 191,855,098 of record NC_090649.1, read on the forward strand.
CTGTGATAGGGCCACAGGCTATACATCTCGTTTTAGGGTCTATGAGGGAAAAGACTCAAAATTGGAGCCGGTCGGATGTCCTGACTACCTGGGGAGCAGTGGAAAGATTGTGTGGGACTTGGTGTCACCCTTGTTCCAGAAGGGGTACCATCTTTATGTGGACAACTTTTACACAAGTGTGGCCCTCTTTCAGCACTTAAAGTTAGAAGGAATCCGATGCTGTGGCACCGTGCGGCCTAGCCGCCGGGGCTTCCCCCAACGGCTCGTTAATACCAGACTTCAGCGGGGGGAGAGGGCTGCCTTGTGTACTGATGACTTGCTCTCGGTGAAATGGAAGGACAAGAGGGACGTTTACCTTCTGTCTACCATTCACACAGACACGACAGTACAAATTACACGGGCAACAGAGGTCATTGAAAAGCCCCTCGCCATCCATAGCTATAATGCCAACATGGGAGGGGTGGACTTCAATGACCAGATGTTAGGGCCCTATTTAATTTCCCGGAAAACCAGACGCTGGTATAAGAAAGTGTCTGTGTATTTAATTCAATTGGCGATGTACAACAGCTTTGTTCTCTACAGTAAGGCTGGGAGAACTGGATCTTTCCTTCAATTCCAGGAAGAGATCGTTTCGGCACTCCTGTATCCAGAAGGTGCCAGAGCCCAACCCCCAAATGCAACTAGCCGGCTGCATGGAAGGCATTACGCCTACACGATTCCCAGTACCCCAACTCAACGCAACCCCAGAAAAAGATGTCGTGTCTGCAGCAAGGCTGGAATAAGGCGTGACACCCCCGTTTACTGTCCCTCCTGTCCTGACCAGCCTGGCCTATGCCTAGGGGAGTGCTATGAGAGGTACCACGAGAAGTCACACTTTTAGAACCTAGGGAACTACAGACACAGCAGTAGGCACACAAGGGTCTCTCAGTGCTATTTCACACTGGCGCGATGCGTTAGGGCAAATTGCCTAGCAAAAGTCACACTTTGCGGTCCCCCCCTACGCCGGAAGTGCTTGACTTAACGCTAGTGCATGCCTACGTTACTGCGTGGCTTCTGCGGCAATTTGGGTCGGCCCGGAAGTCATGTTAGTCTACGGCGACGCAGTTAATTACTAGGCCGAATGCTACTCTTGTGGTATTCCCTGAAGATCTATTTTGGGCGAGACGGTGCGGCGGGCTCGACCGACCGGATAGGCCAGTATGCAGTGTGAACCCAAACATCAGGTTTTGAGAGATCCAAATACACTGGCCTGCCAGAAACCTCTCCTTTCACTTGGGACAGAATGCATAATGTACTTCGCCACATATCTGTGCGATTTGCACTTTGCACATTGACCCATGGGGGAGGAGAAGTTTATCCTCAGCTCGCAGGTAAAAAAAAAAAAAAAAAACAGGTAAGCAAAAAAGTTAATATTTGGTTACCAATGTTATTGTTTGGTTTGAACATATTTAATAAAGTTTAAAAAGTTAATGTTATTGAAGTGCTTTGCTGCTTGCTTTTTTTTTTTTTTTTTTTTTTTTTTCCTTCTTCTCTCTTTTTTTTCCAACCGACCAATCAGCTGCAGCACTAGAGTTGGGCCGAACGGTTCGCCGGCGAACGTGGTTCGCGCGAACGTAGGTGGTTCGCGTGCGGGTACCGCACGCGAACCTTTTGCGGAAGAAGTTCGGTTCGCCCCATAATGCACTGAGGGTCAACTTTGACCCTCTACATCACAGTCAGCAGGCCCAGTGTAGCCAATTAGGCTACACTAGCCCCTGGAGCCCCACCCCCCCTTATATAAGGCAGGCAGCGGCGGCCATTACGGCCACTCGTGTGCCTGCATTAGTGAGAGTAGGGCGAGCTGCTGCAGTCTCTCATATAGGGAAAGATTAGTTAGGCTTAACTTCTTCCTGGCTGCATACCTGTTCTGTTCAGTGAGCCCTCAGCCCACTGCATACCTGTACTGTGATCCTGCCACTGCATACCTGTTCAGTGATCCTGCCACTGCATACCTGTTCAGTGATCCTGCCACTGCATACCTGTTCTGTTCAGTGAGCCCTCAGCCCACTGCATACCTGTACTGTGATCCTGCCACTCCATACCTGTTCAGTGATCCTGCCACTGCATACCTGTTCTGTTCAGTGAGCCCTCAGCCCACTGCATACCTGTACTGTGATCCTGCCACTCCATACCTGTTCAGTGATCCTGCCACTGCATACCTGTTCAGTGATCCTGCCACTGCATACCTGTTCTGTGAACCCGCCACTGTATACCTGTTCTGTTCAGTGGACCCGCCACTGTATACCTGTTCTGTGAACCCGCCACTGTATACCTGTTCTGTTCAGTGGACCCGCCACTGTATACCTGTTCTGTTCAGTGGACCCGCCACTGTATACCTGTTCTGTTCAGTGGACCCGCCACTGTATACCTGTTCAGTGGACCCGCCACTGTATACCTGTTCTGTTCAGTGGACCCGCCACTGTATACCTGTTTAGTGAACACGCCACTGCATACCTATTGTGTTCAGTGATCCTGCCACTGCATACCTGTTCTGTGAACCCGCCACTGTATACCTGTTCTGTTCAGTGGACCCGCCACTGTATACCTGTTCTGTTCAGTGGACCCGCCACTGTATACCTGTTCTGTTCAGTGGACCCGCCACTGTATACCTGTTCTGTTCAGTGGACCCGCCACTGTATACCTGTTCAGTGGACCCGCCACTGTATACCTGTTCTGTTCAGTGGACCCGCCACTGTATACCTGTTTAGTGAACACGCCACTGCATACCTATTGCGTTCAGTGATCCTGCCACTGCATACCTGTTCTGTGAACCCGCCACTGTATACCTGTTCTGTTCAGTGGACCCGCCACTGTCCTGTTTATGCTGTCCTGCCTGTTGAGGGACCCCCGTATAAAAAACCTCAAGGGGAATGAGCTGTACTGGGTGGCCACACTACTAGACCCTCGGTACAGGCACAAAGTGGCGGACCTGTTACCAACTCACCGGAAGGTGGAAAGGATGCAGCACATGCAGAACCAGCTGTCAACTATGCTTTACAATGCCTTTAAGGGTGATGTGACAGCACAACGCCAGCAAGGTACCACTGCCACTAATCCTCCTCCCGTGTCCACGCAGTCAAAGACAGGACGCTCCAGCGATCTCATGGTGATGTCGGACATGCGGACGTTCTTTAGTCCAACGCCTCGCCGTAGCCCTTCCGGATCCACCCTCCACCAACGCCTCGACCGGCAGGTAGCCGACTACCTGGCCTTAAGTGTGGATGTAGACACTGCTGTGAACAGCGATGAGGAAAGCTTGAACTACTGGGTGCGCAGGCTTGACCTGTGGCGAGAGCTGTCCCAATTTGCCATCCAACTTCTCTCCTGCCCTGCCGCAAGCGTCCTCTCAGAAAGGACCTTCAGCGCAGCTGGAGGCATTGTCACAGAGAAGAGAAGTCGCCTAAGTCACAAAAGTGTTAAGTACCTCACCTTTATCAAAATGAATGAGGCATGGATCCCGGAGGGCTGCTGCCCGCCCCAAGACTAAGTCAGTCCCCGCACACACAGCATCTCTGCCTGCACGCCGTGTGACTGGCTGCCTGGCCTGCCCCAAAAAGACTAAGTCGCTCCCAGTCCCTCCACACAGCATGTCTGCCTGCAGGCCGCTTCACTACCTTCTCCGCCACCACCAACAGGGTCCGGGACTCCAGGCGGATTGCTGAATTTTTTAGGCCGCTGCTAGCAGCGGCCGCTGTAATAATTTTTATGGTGCGTGTACATGACTGCCTAATTTTTCTGGCTGCACTGAGGGCAGCTGCAACAACAAAAGAAAAGGCATGTACATGCGCCCATTCCCCTTCGTGATCATTACCTTGCCGTGGTGAAGGGGCTTGCGTATCACAATGAAGCAATGACCGGCGCCTAGATGAGTGTCTCGGGGGGCACACAAAAGATAATAAGGTCGTTGCTTCATTGTGGTCAGACCAAATTTGATCAGCTGGACAGTCACTGTTCTGTCATTCAGCTACATCAGCCAGGCCGACCATATGGGCTGTAAAGCCACCAAAACCTGCACTCTCGCCATGGTGCGCACCAGTCCAGCACGGCCGTCACTAGTACAAACAGCTGTTTGCGGTGCGTTAGGCCCGGTTCACATTAGCGGTTGTTTGCCAAACGGACCGGATGACCTGACCGGATCCGGATCGGAACCGTACGGTTCTGATCCGGATCCGGTCCGGATCCGGTCAGGTTGCATCAGGTGGTAATCAGGATGCGATCCGGATCCGTTTGGCAAAGTTAACATAAAAAAAAAAAAAAACGTTGGGGTCTGGGAGGTCAGCAGAAGGGGGACCTGTGGAATCAGGCCCTCTGCTGTTTAGCACTCACCTCCACCTCCGACATGCTGCCAACATCCTGCCAACACCTCCAGCTCGTGCTGCTCCACTCCAAAATGCTTGCCCATGTGTCCCCAGCCAATATCGCCGCAAAAATCCGCATAGGAAGTGGGGTAGAACATCCGGATTTCTCAGCCAGTGTGTTGTGCGGCCTCCGGTTCCCATTTGTTTGTATTGGCCGGATGGTGCAGTCCGGCTCCGCCCCGGATACGGCTGCCGGAGGGGCCGGATGAAAAAATAGCGCATGTTGGAACGGAGGCCGGAGTCCGGATCCGGCCCGGATCCGGTCCGGCTCCGGTTCTGCAGAACGGACCCATGTGAACAGACGCATAGGCTTTAATTGCTATGCCGTGCGTCCGTTCCGTCCGTTCTGCAGGCGGTGCGGCTCCGGCACGGCGATTCCGGAGGGCCACCGCAAGTGTGAACCGGGCCTTACACGGTGAGTTTGGTGTGTCAGTGTGAAGCAGTACCTTAATTACACTACCTGATTGATGTATACACATGCAAGATGTTTTAAAGCACTTTAGGCCTGTCATTTAGCATTCAGTGTGATTTCTGCCCTTAAAACGCTGCTTTGCGTCAAATCCAGATTTTTCCCGGGGACTTTTGGCGTGTATCCCACTCCGCCATGCCCCCCTCCAGGTGTTAGACCCCTTGAAACATCTTTTCCATCACTTTTGTGGCCAGCATAATTATTTTTTTTTTCAAAGTTCGCATCCCCATTGAAGTCTATTGCGGTTCGCGAACTTTAACGCGAACCGAACGTTCCGCGAAAGTTCGCGAACCCGGTTCGCGAACCTAAAATCGGAGGTTCGGCCCAACTCTATGCAGCACTGATGATGCATCCTGACAGAAGCATTGCGCTTCTGTCAGGTTACACAAAATCGGTGCATGCAGCGCTGTAGGACGAGATTTCTCCTCCACAGTAAAAAAGATACGTTTGCCGAGGCATATGGGCCAAGGTGTGGTGTTGGGGATTCATATGCTTTGGCAAGCACTTTGTATCAAAAAAGAACTCAAGCAATGATTTCTCCATTCACATCGATCAATGTGGATGAATAAATCAGGATTGCCTGGGCATACGAGCTGGTGGGTTTGGATTTTTGGGGTGGCAGCTCCTATGTCCAGGCGGACACCTTCCCCTCCTTTTTGTTTTGTTTTTTTCGTTTTTCTTCGCTCTTTTTTTCTATCCAGACCGACCGACCGACCAATCAGCTGCAGCACTGATGGTGCATCCTGACAGAAGCATTGCGCTTCTGTCAGGTTACACAAAATCAGTGCATGCAGCGCTGTAGGACGAGATTTCTCCTCCACAGTAAAAAAGATACGTTTGCCGAGGCATATGGGCCAAGGTGTGGTGTTGGGGATTCATATGCTTTGGCAAGCACTTTGTATCAAAAAAGAACTCAAGCAATGATTTCTCCATTCACATCGATCAATGTGGATGAATAAATCAGGATTGCCTGGGCATACGAGCTGGTGGGTTTGGATTTTTGGGGTGGCAGCTCCTATGTCCAGGCGGACACCTTCCCCTCCTTTTTGTTTTGTTTTTTCGTTTTTCTTCTCTCTTTTTTTCTATCCAGACCGACCGACCGACTGACCGACCAATCAGCTGCAGCACTGATGGTGCATCCTGACAGAAGCATTGCGCTTCTGTCAGGTTACACAAAATCAGTGCATGCAGCGCTGTAGGACGAGATTTCTCCTCCACAGTAAAAAAGATACGTTTGCCGAGGCATATGGGCCGAGGAGCGGTGTTGGGGTTCATATGCTTTGGCAAGCACTTTGTATCAAAAAAGAACTCAAGCAATGATTTCTCCATTCACATCGATCGATGTGGATGAATAAATCAGGTTTGCCTGGGCATACGAGCTGGTGGGTTTGGATTTTTGGGGTGGCAGCTCCTATGTCCCTCTTTCTTTTCTTTTTGTTTCACATTTTTTGGCAGATATTTATTCATCCACATTGATCGATGCGAATGAAGGGATGTTTGCCGTTCATTTTTCCTTTCAGCCCAGAATGCACTACCTGTATGCCCAATATAAGGAGTATAGCAGAAATACTGGCCATACATGTAATGATTGCAGAGGCCCTAAAATGCCAGGACAGACCCCACAAATGACCCCATTTTGGAAAGAGGACACCCCAAAGTATTCCGTGAGGTGCATGGTGAGTTCATAGAAGATTTTGTTTTTTGTCACAAGTTAGCATAAATTGTTGTTTTTTGTTTTTTTTCCACAAAGTATCCTTTTCTGCTAACTTGTGACAAAAAATATTTTTTTTATAAACTCACCATGCCCCTCATGGAATACTTTGTGGTGTCTTATTTTTAAAATGGGGTCATTTGTGGGGTTTGTTAACTGCCCTGTCATGTGGGGGGGCTAAATTGTGAGCACCCCTGTAAAGCCCAAAGGTAGTCATTGAACGTTGGGCCCCTTAGCGCAGTTAGGCTGCAAAAAAGTGCCACACGTGCTATCGCCGTACCCGGGAGAAGTAGACCAATGTGTTTTAGGGTGTATTTTTACACATACCCATGATGGGTAGAAGAAATCACTCTGTAAATGACAATTTTTTGATTTTTTTACACACAATTGTCCATTTACAGAGATTTTTCTCCCACCCAATATGGGTATGTGTAAAAATACACCCCAAAACACATTGTACTACTTCTCCCGAGTACGGCAATACCACATGTGTGGCACTTTTTTGCACCCTAACTGCGCTAAGGGGCCCAGAATCCAATGAGTACCGTTAGCATTTCACAGGTCATTTTGAGAAATTTGATTTCAAGACTACTCCTCACGGTTTAGGGCCCCTAAAATGGCAGAGCAGTATAGGAACCCCACAAATGACCCCATTTTAGAAAGAAGACACCCCAAGGTACTCAATTAGGAGTATGGTGAGTTCATAGAAGATTTTACTTTTTGTCACAAGTTAGCGGAAAATGATTTTTATTGGGTTTTTTTACCAAGTGTCATTTTCCGCTAACTTGTGACAAAAAATAAAATCATCTATGAACTCACCATACTCCTAACGGAATACCTTGGGATGTCCTCTTTGTAAAATGGGGTCATTTGTGGGGTTCCTATACTGCTCTGGCATTTTAGGGGCCCTAAACCGTGAGGAGTAGTCTTGCAACCAAATTTCTCAAAATGACCTGTGAAATGGTAACGGTACGCATTGGACTCTGGGCCCCTTAGCGCAGTTAGGGTGCAAAAAAGTGCCACACATGTGGTATCGCCGTACTCGGGAGAAGTAGTACAATGTGTTTTAGGGTGTATTTTTACACATACCCATATTGGGTGGGAGAAATAGCTCTGTAAATGACAATTTTTTGATTTCTTTACACACAATTGTCCATTTACAGAGATATTTCTCCCACCCAATATGGGTATGTGTAAAAATACACCCCAAAACACATTGTACTACTCCTGAGTACGGCGATACCACATGTGTGGCACTTTTTTGCACCCTAACTGCGCTAAGGGGCCCAGAGTCCACTGAGTACCGTTACCATTTCACAGGTCATTTTGAGACATTTGGTTTCAAGACTACTCCTCACGGTTTAGGGCCCCTAAAATGCCAGAGCAGTATAGGAACCCCACAAATGACCCCATTTTACAAAGAGGACATCCCAAGGTATTCCGTTAGGAGTATGGTGAGTTCATAGAAGATTTTATTTTTTGTCACAAGTTAGTGGAAAATGACACTTGGTAAAAAAAACCAATAAAAATCATTTTCCGCTAACTTGTGACAAAAAGCTAAATCTTCTATGAACTCACCATACTCCTAATTGAGTACCTTGGGGTGTCTTCTTTCTAAAATGGGGTCATTTGTGGGGTTCCTATACTGCTCTGGCATTTTAGGGGCCCTAAACCGTGAGGAGTAGTCTTGAAACCAAATGTTTCAAAATGACCTGTGAAATGCTAAAAGGTACTCAGTGGACTCTGGGCCCCTTAGCGCAGTTAGGGTGCAAAAAAGTGCCACACATGTGGTATCGCCGTACTCAGGAGAAGTAGTATAATGTGTTTTGGGGTGTATTTTTTCACATACCCATATTGGGTGGGAGAAATATCTCTGTAAATTGACAATTGTGTGTAAAGAAATCAAAAAATTGTCATTTACAGAGATATTTCTCCCACCCAATATGGGTATGTGTAAAAATACACCCCAAAACACATTGTACTACTTCTCCCGAGTACGGCGATACCACATGTGTGGCCCTTTTTTGCAGTCTAACTGCGCTAAGGGGCCCAGAGTCCAATGAGTACCTTTAGCATTTCACAGGTCATTTTGAAACATTTGGTTTCAAGACTACTCCTCACGGTTTAGGGCCCCTAAAATGCCAGAGCAGTATAGGAACCCCACAAATGACCCCATTTTAGAAAGAAGACACCCCAAGGTACTCAATTAGGAGTATGGTGAGTTCATAGAAGATTTAGCTTTTTGTCACAAGTTAGTGGAAAATGATTTTTATTGGGTTTTTTTACCAAGTGTCATTTTCCACTAACTTGTGACAAAAAATAAAATCTTCTATGAACTCACCATACTCCTAACGGAATACCTTGGGATGTCCTCTTTATAAAATGGGGTCATTTGTGGGGTTCCTATACTGCTCTGGCATTTTAGGGGCCCTAAACCGTGAGGAGTAGTCTTGAAACCAAATTTCTCAAAATGACCTGTGAAATCATAAAGGTACTCAGTGGACTCTGGGCCCCTTAGCGCAGTTAGGGTGCAAAAAAGTGCCACACATGTGGTACCGCCGTACTCAGGAGAAGTAGTATTATGTGTTTTGGGGTGTATTTTTACACATACCCATATTGGGTGGGAGAAATATCTCTGTAAATTGACAATTGTGTGTAAAGAAATCAAAAAATTGTCATTTACAGAGATATTTCTCCCACCCAATATGGGTATGTGTAAAAATACACCCCAAAACACATTGTACTACTTCTCCCGAGTACGGCGATACCACATGTGTGGCACTTTTTTGCACCCTAACTGCGCTAAGGGGCTCAGAGTCCAATGAGTACCGTTAGCATTTCACAGGTCATTTTGAAACTATTGGTTTCAAGACTACTCCTCACGGTTTAGGGCCCCTAAAATGCCAGGGCAGTATAGGAACCCCACAAATGACCCCATTTTACAAAGAGGACATCCCAAGGTATTCCGTTAGGAGTATGGTGAGTTCATAGAAGATTTTATTTTTTGTCACAAGTTAGCGGAAAATGACACTTGGTAAAAAAAACCCAATAAAAATCATTTTCCGCTAACTTGTGACAAAAAGTAAAATCTTCTATGAACTCACCATACTCCTAATTGAGTACCTTGGGGTGTCTTCTTTCTAAAATGGGGTCATTTGTGGGGTTCCTATACTGCCCTGGCATTTTAGGGGCCCTAAACCGTGAGGAGTAGTCTTGAAACCAAATTTCTCAAAATGACCTGTGAAATCCTAAAGGTACTGATTGGACTTTGGGCCCCTTAGCGCAGTTAGGGTGCAAAAAAGTGCCACACATGTGGTATCGCCGTACTCAGGAGAAGTAGTACAATGTGTTTTGGGGTGTATTTTTATACATACTCATGCTGAGTGGGAGAAATAACTCTGTAAATGGACAATTGTGTGTAAAAAAAATCAAAAAATTGTCATTTACAGAGATATTTCTCCCACCCAGCATGGGTATGTGTAAAAATACACCCCAAAACACATTGTACTACTTCTCCCGAGTATGGCGATACCATATGTGTGACACTTTTTTGCAGCCAAACTGCGCTAAGGGGCCCACAGTGCAATGACTACCTTTAGGCTTTACAGGGGTGCTTACAATTCCGCACCCCCCAAAATGCCAGGACAGTAAACACACCCCATAAATGACCCCATTTTGAAAAATAGACACTTCAAGGTATTCATTGAGGGGCATGTTGAGTCCATGGCAGATTTCATTTTTTTTTGGTTACAAGTTAGCAGAAATGGAAACCTTTTTTTTTTTTTTTTTTGTGACAAACTGTCATTTTCCGCTAACTTGTGACAAAAAATAATATCTTCTATGAACTCACCATGCCTCTTAGTGAGTACTTTGGGATGTCTTCTTTCCAAAATGGGGTTATTTGGGGGGTATTTATACTATCCTGGAATTTTAGCACCTCATGAAACATGACAGGTAGTCAGGAAAGTCAGAGATGCTTAAAAATGGGAAAATTCACTTTTGGCACCATAGTTTGTAAACGCTATAACTTTTACCCAAACCAATAAATATACACTGAATGGGTTTTTTTTTCATCAAAAACATGTTTGTCCACATTTTTCGCGCTGCATGTATACAGAAATTTTACTTTATTTGAAAAATGTCAGCACAGAAAGTTAAAAAAATCATTTTTTTGCCAAAATTCATGTCTTTTTTGATGAATATAATAAAAACTAAAACTCGCAGCAGCAATCAAATAGCATCAAAAGAAAGCTGTATTAGTGAGAAGAAAAGGAGCCAAAATTCATTTAGGTGGTAGGTTGTATGACCGAGCTATAAACCGTTAAAGCTGCAGTGGTCTGAATGGAAAAAACAGCGCTGGTCCTTAAGGGGGGGTAAAGGCTGAGTCCTCAAGTGGTTAAACTGCCCTCCTGGCACCTAACCTTAACCCACCATGGTGGTGCCTAACCTTAACCATTACTGTCGCATGCACGTGAGTCTCACGTCTATGGCTGCTGCGGCTACAGCTGGAGGGACGCAAGACACAAATCTGTGCAGTTTGCGGGGCTGCACGTGCGATTGTGCGGGCGGAAACCAACAATCACGATGGTGCCGACAACAGGGGAGTTTGGTAGCAGGGGACAGAAGTCACCTGAGCCAATCCATTCTTGTCCGGCGAGAATGATCACTGTTTTTGTTCAAAAACAGTGATTATTTTCAAATGGTGGCACCACACTCCCTCCCTCCCGCTCGTTTCCCCCACACCCACCGCCGATCGATAGGTTAATGAATGGGAACGTTGTTCCCATTCATCCATCTCCCCTTAGGCCACCTTGATCGCTGACATCAAAGAGATGCCCGCGTCACTTCCGAAGTAACACAGCCGCGCATTACTTCCTATTTAGCATACTTATTGTATGCTAATAGGAAACAATGCGAGAATACATCTTGTGGCCAAATAGTAAAATTACACCTACATACAATAGGGGTGATTTTTTTTTTAAATATATATGTCCAGATATATGTATTATTAAATTATGGGCTTGTGATTAGTGATGGATGTAAAACTGAAAAATGAATTTTTATTTCCAAATAAAATATTGTCTCCATATATTGTACTAGGGATATAAGTTAAACGTTGCAATAACCGGGACAAATGGCCAAATGAAAAGTGTGGCTTTAATACACAGTAGAACCGTAAACTGATAAATAAGGAATTTTTCCATTTTTTTTTCTTGTTATTCCCATTAAAATGCATTTAGAATAAAATAATTCTTAGTATAATGTACCACCCAAAAAAAGCCTAATTGGTAATTGTGAAAATGTATCTCGTCCATAAGGTGAAAACAACCAGTGGGCTGAAATGGTTAAACCCCATATGGTGGTGCCTCCCCTCCTGGCACCTAACCTTAACTCTTCATGGTGGTGAATAACATTAAAATTCCCCCCAGCACCTATCCTTAACCCCCCCCCCCCCACATTGTGATGCCTACAGTGGGGGCTGCGGCTTCAAATTTTTGGGGGTGCACAAAGGGGGCACGATGGCTGGCAGGTGGGTCCCATTTGGGTGATCAAAATTGATGTTTGTATGGTGAGCATTAGATTACAATTTTTTTGCTTAAACTCAGGTGATAAAATTAAGGCTAACTAGATTAGAAATACTGATTCAAAACATCCTGTCTGTACAATACAAGCTCTAGTTTATTGGCTATTTTAAAAGAGATATAGTAAGCTTTTGGCTTGTTAGCATTCTTCAGACCATATTCCTATTGACTGACAATGTTAGAACATGCTATCAGAAAGGTGTAGAGATTTTTTTGGGGAAATATAAGTGTCATCCAGATACATTGATTACATGGGAACTTGCAAGGATTGTGAATTATTTATGGCAAATAGATAAGACCCTTGGTTGACTTAACGCCTACATAGAGTTAGGCTGACATGGGGATTTTTTTTACAGACCCCATCCTGGTCACTATATGCTGCTGGAATCTGGAAACAGTTAACTGTGTGTTACTGAGCAAGGGGGCACTCAGAGGGGAACAGTGATTATCAGATGGGCCATTACCTTACAGCCCACATGGTGTTGCTTAACCTCAAATCTTCCATGGTGGTGCCTAACCTTACAACTCCCATGGTGGTTCTTAACCTTAAACTCACACCCTGGCACCTAACCTTAGCCTCCCCAAGATGGTGCCTAACCTTAAACTCCCCCCCCCCGGTGCCTATCCTTAACCCTCCATGGTGGTGGCAAACCTTAACCACGATATTCAGTGAAATCGTTGTAGCTGCAATTTTTGAAAGATATAACCAGTATTTGGCGTGATCCTAGATATAAACGGGATTCAGTGAGATCCTTGTAGTCGTAATTTTTGAAAGATAGTTGCTCGGATAGCCCTAATCACGAGTACAAGTGATCACAAGCATGACTCTGCCCACTTCCGAATTGACTCATGATCACTATCACGAGTAGAAATGGATATCCGACTCGAGTGCGGTTTTGAGTCGAATAATAGCATGTAATCACTAATCACAAGTCGGTATTCATGATTAAAAACCTGCTGCCTTTAACGGTTAATAGCAAAGCCCCCTTATATGCTAGAAACACCACATTTGCAGGATATGTTAAGAAGAACAGTGGGAACAAAAGGAAAACATTTTTCAAAAAGACCTTAAAATGTACTTATATCAAAAGAGAGAGCAATGAATTTCCTGACAATCCCCCATGAAGAGATGGACTAGTCCAAAACCTGTCGCTTCTGTCAGATTTCTACTACCTACTGTAAGTGACAGCAACATAGGAGAAAAGTAATTTATGGCTCATTTTACTCTGGAAAAAAAAAACGAAATTCTTATTTGTCTGTTTGCACATAAATTAAATTTTACATTTTTCTGCCATAGTGGCTCTTTAACTCACTTATGTTGCTGCCTCTCGTGGATGCACTGCATGCTGCACTTCTTCTTACTGACACTTCCCACCAACACTCAAGTTTCTATTCAGCCGCAGGTGAATCTGATTGCACATCCCTGGCAGCAGATAGTAATTGCGAATAGTTTCTAGATGGTGTGACTACAGTAGGCTACAATAGGAGTAGCCAAGCTTCTCCTAAAAAAATGACAGCCTTCAGTCCTGTCCACACTCCACACTCACCACCCAACGGGTCCAGCAGTGTCTCCTTGACGAGGGTCATCAAGCGATGCCTTTTCCTGCTGGTGGGTATGCACGACACCAAGCGACATTACACATCGGTGCGAACGATACTTCAAGCGATTGCGGTACTTTGCACGGGAGTCATTGGGGACTTTAAAGATTTGATGCACCGTCATGTCCGTTATTGTGGCGCAACACTAAGGGACATTCACATGGTTTCGCGCCTGTACCCACGTCGTAATATCGCGGAAACAACCGCTCGGGGCTCAAAAAAAAAACCACCGGTCGTCAGGAAAATCGCAATGTAGGTACATAGCTTAAGGTTTGGGAGCGTTTGCTCGTACTGTATGTCTATTGCTACTGATAAGTTGCAGCTGCTGGCAGCTAGTCTTAATTGCTTGTCAAATCATTTGTTGCCACGACCCTCATTTACTAAATTTACTCAACTATCAGCAATCCATGCTATATTCTACCAACTTCCCCCCCTAATAGAAGGCGTTAATCCAATCCAGGCTTGGTGGAGCACTTACCCCACCTGCTGTGTGACATCACTCCTGCACCACTTTGTCCCCCCCCCCCTACATAGCAACAGAACACGTTAGAAGCCTGCAGGATAGTGAAGGGTGCTGGTCCCCTCCGGGCTACATGCGTCTTACGTATGTACTAGTCTTTAGAATTAAACACTTAGAATAATCACTGCAAAAAATGGTCTTTAGTGATAGTTTCATAATTGTAATACAGTCATGCTGCTCATCTGTCTGCTGAGCTGCTTGTCCTGTTTTATGGAGAGGGAAGGGGGGGGGGGGGGGGGTAAGCAGGAGATTCTCCATTGCAGGGACAGCTATACCACTGACCAAGGCTTCACTCTTTACTACAGAAGGGGAGACCACGGATGTCAAGGAACCTTTTTAAATTTGATCATCACCCAAAACAATCATGAATGATCATTCTGGGTGACAAAAAATAAAGATGTGTGCATAGTTTAACCACTTGAGGACCACAGGCTTACACCCCCCTAGTGACCTGCCGATTATTCACAATTCAGTGCTTTGCAGCTTTAAAAGCTTGCTGTAGAGCCATACAACTTAGCACACAAGTGGATCTTGCCTCCTTTTCTTGTCACTTATAGGCCTCTCTTGTTGTGGTGTCTGAGCGCTGCTGCGATAGTTTATTATTTTTTTTAAGAGGCTTTAAAAAAAATATTATACTTAACCCCCCCTTCCTAAATTGACCCTAGGTGGTGATCGCATAGCTTATCCTCATAGCTGATGCCTATGAGAGGGATTTCAGTGGAAGCCGCTCGGAGGGACAGCTAAGGGCCCGTTTCCACTAGCGCGGAAACTGGGCCAAATTCCGAGAGTTTACCCGCAGGCAAACTGCGCTGCCCGAATCGCTAACCGTAGCGATTCGGCCGACATTGCCGTCAGTTTCCGTGCGGGAGGCTGTGAATCCCATAGCCGTGCTTGGCACGGCTTCTGGGATTCGTCAGCATTCCCGCTGACCAGGAAGTGCCACCACGCGTCTCGCAGCCGGGCGCAGTGGCTATTGGAAACGGGCCCTAAGTGTTCCCTGTACAGCGCTGTGCTAGATCGCAGCACTGTACAAATGTAAAAAAAAACAGTTTTTAACATTTTTTTTTACTGTTAACAGCCTGCAAGCCACAGGGTGATCAGGGAGCTCCACTCCGTCACTCAGCGAAAACGGGGTAATCCCCTGCAATCCGCACCCACCGCTCTTGACGCCTTTCGGCGTTATGCGGTCCTGGGGCTGCCACCTTCCCGATGCCTTTTGGTGCTAGGCGGTCAGGAAGGAGTTAAGTAATTGCTTGTTCATCATTCTAAATTTACCTCTGAAAAGGAATACAAATCCAGGCAGGTGTGTACAACCACATAACAGCAAGTTCTTACATATTTCATTTTCAGCATATTACATTTCTTACAGTTCTTATTCTTACTGAAGACATGGCTAAATGACTCGCTGTTTGTTATTCAGAGCAGGATCCATGCATTCCAATGTGTGCAGCAGGTTAGGGTGATCCAGGGCTGAGGTATAAAACAGGTGCTGCACGTGTGGGTGGTCAGAGGAAGGAGCAGACTCACTAGGCTGTCAATTATCAGCATTAGCCTTGAAGTTCTAATTAGCTATGTTTGTGCAGTGTCTCAATTACTTCCAGTCCTTCTCTTGGCTCTTACAAAAAGGTTTTCGGCTACTTCTGGCAGGAACCTGGGCTTTAATGCACACTGATAAAGAAGTGATTTACTAATGACTAATATCTGTCTCATTGGGCTCCAGTTTAGTCACATGGGAATCCTATCATTTTGTGATTCCTGCTGTTCACTTTCCTGCCATTTAAGATCAAACATAGAAAGTCTTCATCCGGCTCCACTTGAGCAGAAAGTATTGCAATATAAAACCCATTGCACTCATTAGCATTAACTGTTTAGCTCCATTCATTTCACCAATAATAGGCCCGACTGGTATGCAGCTAGGTACTTGAGACGTTAGAGTCTGAAATATGCACTGTGTGTGGTATACAAATATGCGGTGTACAAGTGGCACCTCTTTCTCTATGTTGATATTAAAACTCAGCAAGAAGCTAAGCCATACTTACTACCAGGGACTGTTTAAGCAGCAAGAGTGGCCCCTGGACAAAGGTAAACTGGGCATCGCACCCCCAGCTGGCTGGACTCTGAGCTGGCTGCCTTCTAATGGGTGGTCTACCCCTGACTGCTCTTGAGTCCCCAGGGCCCCTGCACAGTGTGTGGCTGCATTGTAATAACTCACCTGTCCTTGCTCTGTCTTCAGCCCTGCTTCCTGTCTCTTCTCCATGTGGTGCATGTTATGTGTAAATAACCTGAGGCAGGCCGCAGCGAAGAAGACAGAGCACGGATGGAGCAGTGTGCTGGGACAGTTGATTACAATACAGCCAGCCAGCCACACATGGTGCAGGGACCTTGGGGACTTGGGAGCTGTCGGGGGGAGGGGTGCACCCAAGGGGTCTGGTGGCATGGGGGGGGGGGGGTCAGTCCGGCAGCCATCGGGAGCCCTGGGGCAATTACCCCTTTTGCCTTAGTGCCCGTGCCGACCTTGCCTACTTTCAGACTAAAGTAATAATAATAATAATAATATGGTAGTATAATGGAGAAAGTATCTCTATATACATAATAGAGGATGCAGAGGGTGTGACTACACTGTGGCCCCTGGACCAAAGGGGCCACATGTGGTCCATCCCTCAAAGTGGTGATTGTTTGCACCTGTACCTGAACATTGCCAATCGCCTTCAGAGTGCCAAGTCTTTAAAATGACAATTTATCCAGTTTTAGCAAAACCACTCTGTTGTATGATACCGATGAGCAAGGCTGGATTTATAACATTACTGCCCCAAGGCCACATTTCTTGTGTGTCCACTTCCACATGTAGCAGCTACCCTCACATTTCATTTTTCATGTGTAACATCCATGTCTCTCTTTCATTTAGTCTGGGGCTAGATAGTGTAATATGTTAAGGGCACTTCCTCTGCTAAGGAGACCTGGGTTCAAATCTTTGCTCTTCCTGTTCAGTAAGGCAGTACCTATTCAGTCAGGAGTTCTTGGGCAAGACTCCCTAATATTGCTACTGCCTACTGAGCGTGCCCTAATGGCTGCCTCTCAAGTGCTATACAAATGTTGGAATTATTTACAGCTGCATTGGACAGAAGCTATCCTCGTTCACTTGTTGCTCCCTACTTGTAGCCTTCACTTCCATATGGAACAACCACTCTTCATGCCCTACCACCACCTGTGTGGCCGTTCCAAAAATCTGGCCCTGCCCGTGAGTGGGTCAAGATGTAAATAAAGCTTCCCCAAAGGGGTCCACAGACAGCAATAAAAACATCACAGAGTTTCAAATACAATCTGTGACCCCACTGAGGAGATTTGACATCACTGCTTCTACTGCCTCTTGAAGTAACAGACATGATTACCACAGCATGTGTTCACTGTTATTTATCACATATGGCCGATAACTGAAGAACTACTCAGTAAAAAAGAATGGAGAGAAGGATCATTCATACCCTCTTCCACTGAAGTACAACACATCTCTGTCAAAGCAGCACAAATGCTAGGAACTGTTTGATTATTTATTTATTTTATTTAAGTATTTATATAGCGCCGACATATTACACAGCGCTGTACAGAGTATATTGTCTGGTTACTAATGGTCCCTCAAAGGGGCTCACAATCTAATCCCTACCACAGTAATATGTCTATACTAGTAAAAAGGCCTGCCCCTTAAAAAATGGGCTCTAGGTCACAGCCGCTAACTCCCTCCCCCCCCCCCCCCCGCAATGCGTGCACATACGCATCCCGCTTGCTCGTTCCCCACCACTGTCTGAAGTATATGCACACAGAGATCTGCTTGCTTAGCAGTTGGAAAAAGCTGTTATTGAGCAAAAAAGCAATGAGAACCTCTGTGAACAACACACAAACACACAGCAAACTGTCAGATCCGGTGTAATGTCTGATTGCGCTGCCCGGAAGCTTCCATCCACACTGAGTAGCACGCATGCTCAGTGTGAAGTTAATTATGCTGCTGATGGTAAAATAATAAATATCTCCGCTTCCACACATCCTACACTCCTCAAATTTTCATGGTAGGGAGAGGATCCCCCGAACGACCTATATGCCAAATTGGAGCCCCCGAGCCCCGCTGGTTCAGGAGATAGATTAGAGCAGAGGTAGGGAACCTATGGCTCGGGAGCCAGATGTGGCTCCTTTAATGGCTACATCTGGCTCACATAGGGGGTTTATTCACTAAGCTACACCGCTCAAGCAGCACAGCTTAGTGTGGCAGCGCAAATAAAATGTTCAAAGTAGGCACGCTACTGCTGTAGCATGCACTACTACCTTACTCGCGCTACCCCAAAACAAATGGCTGCTCCATTTATCCCACTCTGGACCCTTTCAGGTCCAGTGACTTTGTAGGACGAGATCCCCACACTTTGATTGGCCCAATAGGCTGTCTGTCACTTCACAGGCAGCCTATTGGGCCAAAGTGCGGGAATCTCGTCCTACAAAGTGAATCAACCCCCAAGTCAGCTAGCAAATTGTACAAGCTGTTAGTCAGTATTTCTCCTGTCTGGTTCTCGGGGAAATTGCTGATGTTGCTGAAACCCAAGAGAAACTGAAGACGTGTCTGACCCTTCCGCTCCCTGGTGGATCAACTGTATACACATCACCATGGTAACATGGCCCTCTGCTGCGCATGCGCACTGACCCAGTTTAAAACATATTGTATGGCTCTCACAGAATTACATTTTAAAATATGTGGCATTTATGGCTCTCTCAGCCAAAAAGGTTCCTGACGCCTGGATTAGAGAAACCTATCTCGGGAACCAGTGGGGCTCAGGGGCTGCAATTTGGCATAGAGGTAGTTCGGGGGGTCCTCTCCCTACCCTGAAAATTTGGGGAGTGTAGGATGTGAGGAAGCAGAGATATTTAGTATTTTACCACCAGCAGCATAATTAAATAGGAAATGTGGCCGCACAGTCTCCTACTGCGCATGCGGGGCAGCGCAAATTAACAGGCAGCGTAATCAGACACAACCACGGCCCTGTGTCCTAACTGCCCTGGCTGCGCACATGCTCAATACAAAAAAGCCAGGGACACACAACCATTCAGTTGATGACGCAGGGACACTTGCATTTTATTGTATAGGATTGTGTAGTTCATGTATATACTTATATGTACACTTAAATTATACTTACCACAGCTCACCACATCGCCATCTTATGTTCTGCAAAGTATATAATCATATGCTCTGCTATTGCACATGTGCAAGTTATATTTAGACTTGCAAGGGGCACTCAGTGAAAGTTGGGCCCAGGGTAGTGAAAAGTGTAAATCCGGCCCTGCATATCTCACCAAACATGTTCTGTGTTTTCCATATACAACTGTTGCTGGAATGTGCCATGATCATACAAGGCTACAAATTATGAATTTGTAAGGTCCCAAATCCAGACAGTACATTTTTCATAATTGCACTTTTATGAAAGCAATTTATGAAAGCCGGGGGTGAAATAGGATTTTCAGGCTGTATGTACAATCTGTATCAGTGACTTTAGAAGCTTCAGTCAGATAATCGGATATAAAGGAATGATTTGCATGGCTCATCCCAGTGATGCATTCATGGCTTGTATTGTGAACCCGGAAGTGACGTTATATAAATAATTTATGTTTGAAGAAGGCAACACTTAGCAGTGTGTATACTGCATATGTCTAAAAAGAAGGTCGCTTTCTGAAATAGGATACCATTCGTGTCACTGGCCAGTAGAGTCGGAAGCAGCATGTTTGTTTAAAGCACAAGCCAGTTATGTTAATCCTTGCCCTGTTTGTATTTCTTTAGAAGGGCATTAAAGAGGTGCCCACTACATAAACTTCTTATATTGTCCAAGGGGAGGTTCCAGTCTTTGGAGATTCAGGTCGGGGAACATTGGGAACAGATGGAACCTTCTTTAGGGATGAAAGCTTTGCTTCTGCTATTTATGGTAATTAGTAAAAAGTCATTTTTAGAAGCTTTGGTGTAGATTGTGCAATGAAGCCATGCAAAATGTATTGTGCTTGGCAGTCTATGAAGTTCCCAATTCCATTGAGAGGCAATATTCAACCTCATGAAAAAACACAATAAGCTATACTCAATGTGGTATCAGGGAACGCCTTACCTTGTTCTCAAGACACATCTTTTCAGCCACAATTTTCTGGGCCATAAAGCTCAATAAGTTAAAGCACTATACAGTCATCTGAAAAGGAATATGCATACACGTGTAATTATTTAGCACAGGGGCATATCTATCAAATGTGGAGATATTAACACTTGATTTCCCCTTTGATATTTCTCTGTGAAGTTTGCCAGAATTTTCAGGTACTGAGATCCTCTGCATAGTTATATTAACCAAATGGCATTGCAAAATAGGGGTGAGAGCAGATCTAAACCCCAAAGTATAGGTGGCCAATCTAGTCATGTTGTGCCCACAATAAAATTGGATTGAGTAAAGACTGTGAAAGAAATAGGGGTTCCTTCTTCAATCAAGGACACTAAGCAGTGACTGCGCCATTATAGCCAATATATAGTAAATAAATAATGGGGAAAATCACATTCATTTATTAAATGAATAAATAAAAAACAATTGCGTAAAATGCATATGATACAAACATACAGTTACAATGCACCAGTAAGTTACTGGTGCATTGTAACTGTATGTTTGTATCATAAGCATTTTACGCAATTGTTTTTTATTTATTCATTTAATAAATGAATGTGACTGGCAGTAACCAGAGGAAAAGGGAATAGGACAGCAAATCAGAAAACTATAAGTAAATATACAGTAACACACTCCTAAATGTTTTATTCGTACATTAAATATAAAACATTCCTCCAATTTTTTTTACGACTTCTTACAATCAACCAAAGGGGAAAACACATTAAAAGTATGAAAAAAATGTTCTATTTTCTGGGATAAGTGATCAGTTGTGTGCATCCAACAGACCTAATATTGGTTTCTCATTAGCTGAAAGTTGACTCTTTTTCTTTTAAGGTAACCAACAAATGATGTCATCCTGATTCAAAACATCTTTCTTATATTCTCAAAGGATGAGGTGGTGCAGGACTCAACTTGCCACCACCAGGGCTGCTACCTCCCATGCACCCCAAGATATAATGTGTTCAATATAGCTATGAGACAGTGTTGCAAGGCCAGGGGTCCTGTGGGCTTCAACGGCAGAACCTCTGACTGAGCTCATCAATACCCATGTACTGTTATATTTTTGCGAGCAATAAGCTCCTGGAAGAGCATGTATCTCCTGTGTTTACAGTATCTGAAAGGGGTATAATCCCTCAACCCCAGGGAAATAGAAAGCAAAATGTCTTGATCTAGCTGGTGTTTTAATTAGATTACCCACTCATATGATAGTATTGCAAGAATTCAAAAAATGTCCCAGTATGATGATCATCCATGCCTCACAACATGAAATGAAAAACAGTTTTACTATGTATGAAGTATAAACCACACACTGAGTAAAAGTTACAAAAAGTGCAAGCCCCTCACCTTGTCCTAAAGAGCATATAAGCATATAAGAGAAATTACCCATTTGTATACCAGGGAATACTCTCTGCAAACAAGCTTCTACAAAAGTGTCCTACTACAAACTCAAGATGTTTCGCCATGTTTTTCATATACTGCCACTGCGTGTATGTAGTAAGGAAGTTAGATAAATCATAAAACCATGCTTTGGGACTCCAGACCACCACACTTCCATGTAAGGTGGGATGGCAGCAATGACAGAGGTGAGATTCTACAAATTATGTGATAGCATTGCTCCTGACAAAGCCACACCCCCATTGCTAAAGACAATGCATTTCAAAGATTACGGCCCATTTTCTGTAGACTAGCAATGGGTGACACCAGGAAGCTATCAACCCAGCTGGTAGGCTGGCTGTTTTTGTAATTAAAAAATGTGTCAGAGACACAGAGACAGATTGACTAAAAATATCCACTCCATCCACAGGTCAGTAGATATACGTCCTCTGTGACTTCATCTAAGCCACAAGTCAGTAGAATCTGACTGACTTGTATAGAAGCAGTGCTCTGCAAGACTGGGCTTGCTCCTGTGCACATTTCTGGCACTATCTGATGCAGCACTAATTGGTGAATGGGAATATATGTTTCCTGAACTAATGAGATTGATTTTTACTATTAAAAATACTTTTATTGTCTCATTTCATAGTGAAAAATACACACTGTAGCATTATTTCAGAATCAAATATCTTGAACATAATCTACCGTATTTTTCGGAATATAAGACGCACTTTTTCTTCCCCAAATTTTGGGGAGAAATGTGGGTGCGTCTTATATTCTAAAGATACAAAAAAAAATCAATGCAGAGTGCGCAGGGAAGCTGAAATGCCGCTATACATTACCTGATCTTGCAGCCGCGATCCTCCCCCCGGCTGTCGGCGATCCTCTTCAGCATCCTCCTTTCACCCTGGGTCCCGCAGTGCGATCCTCTTCAGTGGCAGCGGTAGGCAGGGGCACTGGCCGCCTACCGCTGTGCAGAGCCGCCGGGAACCGCTGGGCCATTTCCATAAACACTTCCGGGGTCCGCTGGGCCATCTGCATAATCGCCGCTGGAGTCCGCTGGGTCCTCTGAATAATAGCCGCTGGAGTCCGCTGGGTCCTCTGAATAATAGCCGCTGGAGTTCGCTGGGTCGCCGCCTCCATACACGCAGTCATCTGCACTAGCCGCGCATGTGCGCCAGGGGTCATGCATGACGTCATGCATGACCCCTGGCGCACGTGCGCGGCTAGTGCAGATGACTGCGTGTATGGAGGCGGCGACCCAGCGAACTCCAGCGGCTATTATTCAGAGGACCCAGCGGACTCCAGCGGCTATTATTCAGAGGACCCAGCGGACTCCAGCGGCGATTATGCAGATGGCCCAGCGGACCCCGGAAGTGTTTATGGAAATGGCCCAGCGGACCCCGGCGGCTCTGCACAGCGGTAGGAGGCCAGTGCCCCTGCCTACCGCTGCCACTGAAGAGGATCGCACTGCGGGACCCAGGGTGAAAGGAGGATGCTGAAGAGGATCGCCGACAGCCGGGGGGAGGATCGCGGCTGCAAGATCAGGTAATGTATGAAAGTGTATTGTAGTGTAGTGCAGTGTAGTTAATTGGAGTTTAGTGCAGTGTAGTGCAGTGTAGTTTAGTGCAGTGTAGTGCAGTGTAGTTTAGTGCAGTGTAGTTTAGTGCAGTGTAGTTTAGTGCAGTGTAGTTTAGTTTAAGTGTAGTGTATTGCTGTATAGTGTATTGTAGTGTAACTGATGGGGAAATAGGGCATAGTGTAGTGTAACTGGGCAGTGTAGTGTAGATAGAGTAGCTTAGAAAATGTTTTTGGGGGATAAATGTCCATAAGACGCCCCTGCAGTATAGACGCACATAGGTTTAGTTTTTTTTTTTTTTTCCTGATTTTTGCCCTCTAAACCTAGGTGCGTCTTATATGCCGGAGCGTCTTATATTCCGAAAAATACGGGTAAGTTTTGTGATAAGCAGTAAGAATAGCCAAACAAAATGTGTGTTTTTTATCTACAGTAGCACTTTTTATTTTTAAACTGGAATTGGTAAAACTGAGAAATAAATGTTTTTTCTATTTTTTTTCTTTATTTTCCCATTAAAATTCATAGAAAACAAAATTGTTCGAGCGAAAACATGGCATACAATGAAAGCCTAGTTTGTTTTGAAAAAAACAATATATATTTCATTTCTGTGTCATAAGTAGGGATAAAGTTATTTCTGATTAAATAAGGATATAGCTAAACTGTCAAAACTGCTCTGGTCAATAAGTGGGAAACAAGGTCTGGATGCGAAGTGGATATATAACATTTTTTGCCAGAAAGGGAATATTTGTGAAAATGCATAGTCATTTGATGCTTTGTTTTTAAGTTTCAATGCATAATTGTTGATGTATTTTACATAAGGGCAAAGTTCTTTTTTTCAACTCATGGCTTCCTGCTATGCCTCTGGGAGAATACAAATAGGGGAATTTCTCCAACAAGTGCACAGACAGTATGAGAAACGATCGAGCCCAAGAAAGAGACTAACCCTCCTGTCTTGATGTTTGCAATTTTATTAGACTGTAAGTAGAGTGCTGATTCTGTGCACAGGTATATAGCAGCATTGTTGAAGGGTGCCCAAGGACGAAGCAGAAAATAAAAGGTGCAGGAGCCCTTACAGAAAAATTGGCACTGCCATAGGCGCCTATAATAAAAGCCACATTTAGCGTCATTTGAAAGCCCCACCTGGGGGGTTCTTAGGTTTAGGCACCAAAAGGGGGGGTCTTAGGGTTAGGCACCACCAGGGAGTCTTAGAGTTAGGCACCTCCAGAGGGGTATCTTAGGGTTAGGCACCTCCAGGGGGGTTTAGGGTTAGGCCCCACCAGGCGGGTTATAGGGTTAGGCACCACCAGAGGGGGTCTTAGGGTCAGCCACCACCAGGGAAGGGTTCTGTGTGAGAGTAGGGTTAGGTTTAGCCATAGTAAAATATCAGTAAATATTACAGATATTTCACTATAAAAATGCAGTAGTAGAATATCACTAACTTTAGTGATACTTTGATATTTTACTAGCGGCAGTCCCCTGAGCCCTTTTTTCCAGGCGCCTTTATTTCATGTATGCGCCCTATTCTAGGTCTGTGAAAGGAAACACATTATTTGATTTGAGGCATCAATCTGCTAGAATGGACTGTATCTCCAATATCCTGCTTAATCTTATTGACGTTTATTTATAATGTTTCTTTAGTTCGTGATATAAGCATTAGTGATGTAAACATAATTGTTTTTAATAGAAGCCCTTTGGTATATAACATATAAAGAGGCGCTACTTATTTTGTCAACCCACGTCTCTGTTACCTAGTCAGTTTCCTCAATGAGGAAAATTTGCAGACAAATTTCTAGCAGCAGGAAGTAAGAGCTTCCCTGTGATGCAACATAAAGAATACCTGTAACCTCTCTCCAGCCTCCCCTCTCTCTTCAATGTGGAGAGCTCACTTCAGCCCAGCACCATGCTGCTTCTGTACACTGCCACAAGGAACTCCAGGCAGCTTTACAAAGGCAAGTCAATTATTAATCTCAAGATAACTCACTATGGCTTCAATTCATCAAAGGGTGTTCGATAACAAAACCCCAGTCCTTAAAATACCGCATTCGGTATTTTACACTTCACTGTGCTAATTCATCAATATTTTCCCATGTGTGGTAGAGGTTCGTTAAGTTACCGAACTACTAGGCTTCAATTCATCAAAGGCTGTTAGATAACAGCAGAGTGGTGCAGAGCAGCTTGGAATGTCCATGTGTTGTTACAAGCTGATAACAATAGAAGGCATCCAGACATCCCTTTAGATGTAAAGGTGTTATAGTTACTTTTATTTATACTGCCTCTGCTGCTCTGAATCTGTCGATCAGTCTTTCTTAACGTTTTACTTCTTTGCCACAACGTAGATAAACTTCCTGGAGACATTACAAATGCCATGCTTGGTGATTTCACCACCAGCATCTTTGCATTATCAAACAGGGCCTGAAAGGGTTACACCACCGAAGGGAATCTGGGGATATATTTTGACCCGTTCACTCTGCTCACTGCTTGGGGGGTCTGAAAGCTTGTGTGGAGAAGCCTGTGTGACCTATCAGCGGCACTTGCAGGAGAACAGGGGCTGTTTCTATTGGCTGCCTGCTCCTGCTAATCATGAAAACATTCACACAGAAGGCTTTCGAAGCCTGTAACGACAGGGGAGAGCTTGAGATAAACACCGAATGTGTTAGCGAATGTGGGAACCTTGATGAATTAACATTTGTTGAGCACATGTCGGTAATTTATCTCATTGCTGTGTCATTTCAGCTTCTCATTCGGTAACAGCTTTGATGAATTAACATTTTCTAAAGTGCTTCGTTAAGTCAGCTGTTTTCAGCATTACCGAATGCGGTAATGCTTGATGAATTGAAGCCAATGTAGCTGTCTTGAGCTGTAACTCCGTAACTCTGCATAATGCACACTTATATTCAATAGAAAGCCATGAATGATCCATGCTAAAGCAAGATCCTGAAATAAGTTAATGATCCATATAAAAATACAAATGCTTCTGTGCTGTACAATGTACACTGATACAATGAAATTAACATTTCAGAAGCAAAATTAAACATTTTAATTAGATTATTATCATCATCCCTATCAACATCTTTATTGTTGTTTTAAATTCTTTAAATATTATAATTCCTGTACAAGCCTAAGGTGCCCATACATTTAGTGATGTATGGGCAGATTGACCATGAGACAGATAACTGTCTGATTGTGTTATGGCGTGATTGATAGGTAACTAGTAGCGTTGGTGGTGCGTTGACCCTTCCACTAGGGAGCAAGGTTTTACCCAGATGCGGAGTCTAGGTGACCACGGGTCTTCACCAAAGAACGACCCGAGGGGGTCGCTTCTGGTCTTCGCTGCCTAGTGCCCTACCAGGTCGCAAACTGGGATCACCTTCTAGTGGTCGAGAGAACGGATCCACGATGTGGAGAAGGTTAGCTGGTCAGAGTTCAATCCGGGTAAAGAGGCAGGCGGCAAGCAGAATGATCAAGATACAGTCCGGGGTCAGAGGCAGGCGGCAGGCAAGCAGAGTTGTCAAGGTTCAATCCGGGGTCAGAGGCAGGCGGCAGGCAAGCAGAGTCGTCAAAGGTTCAATCCGGGGTCAGAGGCAGGCGGCAGGCAAGCAGAGTTGTCAAGGTTCAATCCGGGGTCAGAGGCAGGCGGCAGGCAAGCAGAGTCGTTCAGGGTACAGTCCAAGGAACAGGGCAGGCAGCAGACAGATGCGGAGTCCAGTAAACAGGCCGAGTCAGAGCGAGTGGCAGGAGATCGAGAACAGTCAGGCGAACCGGGTCAATATCAGGCAGAACAAATCAAAGGCAGGCTTGGCCAGAGGCACCAACAGGATCGGGCGAACCCACTAGCTGTTAGAACGAACAGCACCGAGCCATGGCTGGGGGAGGCCTTTTATACCTAATTCTGGCGCCAAGTTTACCACGCATGCGTGCGCGCATGCGTACTTGCGTATCCCCGCTCTCGCGCATGCGTACATGCGTATCCCCGCTCTCGCGCATGCGTACATATCTATGCGTCCGCGTGCACCGAACCTCGCGCCTGCGCACGCAAGGTCCCATGCCGCCACGCACAAACGTGCGCCCGCCTCCTGCCCCAGTCATCAGACCACGGCCGGCGGCGCGCGCGCGCATGGAGAGAACGGGACGCCAGGACAGCGCGGACAGGTGAGTACAACATTGCCCCCCCCTTAAGGGCATTCTCTGAATGCCTATCGGAGCTGGTTTTCCTGGATTTGCTTTGTGGAAAGCCCTGATCAACCTTGGTGCATGAACATTGCGTGACGGTTCCCAAGAGTTCTCCTCTGGGCCAAAACCACGCCACTTGATCAAATACTGCACAGACCTTCCCCGTCTCCTGGAATCCAAGACCCTTTCCACCTCGAACTCCTCCTCTCCGTCCACCAGAACCGGACCTGGAGAGCTAGGATTCCTGCCCTGAACAGGATCTGTAACCACCTTCTTCAAGCAAGAGACATGGAAAACTGGGTGGATACGTAAAGAATTAGGTAAGGAGAGTTTAAAAGCGACTTCATTGATCTTTTTCAGGATTGAGAAGGGACCAATGAATTTAGGGCCCAGTTTCTTGGAGGGGCACCGTAGCTTAAGATTTGTTGTAGATAACCATACTTGATCTCCAGGTTCCAAGTTTGGACTCTCTCTTCTTCCCTTATCTGCATAATACTTAGCTCTGTCCTGTGCCTGCTGAAGATTTTCCTGAAGTTTAATGAAGTTTTCAGATAGCCAACCTAGTCTTTCTTGAACTTTGGGGACAGCAGATTCAATAACCACTTTAGGAAAGGTTGTTGGATGGAACCCAGAATTTGCAAAAAATGGGGATTGACCAGTAGCAGAATGTTTAGCATTATTATAGGCAAACTCAGCCATGGGTAGCAAAGAGAACCAGTCGTCCTGAGCAGAGGAAGTAAAACACCGCAGATATTGCTCCAACGTCTGGTTCGTTCTTTCCGTTTGTCCATTTGACTGGGGATGATAACCTGATGTTAGAGATGAATGAATTTCCAGTCTTTTGCACAGCTCCTGCCAAAATTTCGAGGTGAATTGGACCCCCCTGTCTGACACAATATCTGACGGTAAGCCATGTAATCTGACGATTTCTTTGATAAAAGTTTCTGCCGTGATTGCTGCAGACGGAACTTTCTTAAGAGCAATGAAGTGAGCCATCTTGGTAAGGCGATCCACTACCACAAAGATAACAGTGTTCCCAGCAGAAGGAGGCAATTCAACAATGAAGTCCATAGCAATCATTTCCCAAGGACGGTTAGGGATAGGTAGTGGAGATAGTAAACCCCAAGGCTTAAGTCTGGAGGACTTAGACCTGGCACAGGTGGGGCATGTTGAAACATAATTAGCACAATCAGACTGCATCTTTGGCCACCAAAAACTCCTTTGCAGCAATTCCAGAGTCTTTGAATTACCAAAATGCCCAGCTAACTTATGGTCATGATACATCTGCAGGACTTCACTCCGAAGGACTTCAGGAACGAAGATTCTACTTTCAAATTGAAACACCCCATCCTGGAATTGTAATCCTTGAACTTGATCCAGTTGAATAGAACTTGAAGCCTGCTTAATTCGAGACAAGATATCTGATTGGATGAGTAGAAAATTCTTTGATGATAAAATAGTATCAAGAGTCTGTGGAGTATCCTTTTCTGAGAACATACGAGACAACGCATCTGCCTTGCCATTCTTAGAACCAGGACGGTATGTCAGATGAAATTCAAATCGAGAAAAAAAAAGTGCCCATCTGGCCTGTCGAGGTCGGAGTCTCTTTGCTGTGCGTAAGTACTCAAGGTTCTTATGATCAGTATAGATTAAGATTGGATGTTGAGCTCCTTCCAACAGATATCTCCATTCCTCCAATGCCAATTTTATTGCCAGAAGTTCCCTATCTCCAATGTCATAGTTTCTTTCGGCCTGACTCAATTTCCTAGAGAAGAAGGCAACAGGATGAAGTAGAGCCTTGGGACCAAAGCGCTGTGAAAGGACTGCTCCAGCAGCGGATTCCGAAGCGTCCACTTCCAGAATGAATGGTTGAGTTGGATCAACATGTTTCAAGATAGGAGCTGAGGTGAATAGTTCCTTTAACTTATCAAAAGCTGCCTGAGCCTCTGAAGTCCATGAAAAAACACGTTGGTTCTTGGTAAGGTTAGTAATTGGAGCCACAACTGCAGAGAAATTCTTGATAAATCTGCGATAGAAATTTGAAAATCCAATAAACCTCTGGACTCCCTTTCTATCCGAGGGAGCTGGCCAGTTCAGGATTGCAGATATTTTCTGAGGATCCATAGAAATTCCCTCCGGGGAAATATGTAAACCAAGGAATTGAATATCAGTCTTTTCAAACTCGCACTTCTCCGGCTTAACAAAAAGACCATGAACCCGAAGTCTCCCCAAGACCTTTTGTACATGTTGTCGGTGTTCATCCAGGCATGACGAAAAAATCAGGATGTCATCCAAATATACAATCATAAAAGAATCAATAAAATCTCTGAAAATATCATTGACCAGATGTTGAAAAGTAGCCGGAGCATTGCATAATCCGAAAGGCATTACGGTGTATTCAAAGTGACCAAACCTAGATCGAAATGCAGTCTTCCACTCATCTCCTTCTCGTATTCTTACTAAGTTGTAGGCCCCACGAAGATCAAGTTTAGTAAAAATTTGTGCTGAACGAAACTGTTGGAATAAATCCGGAATCAGAGGAAGAGGGTAACGGTTCTTGACTGTAATCTTATTAAGTTCTCTGTAATCAATGCAAGGCCGAAGTGAACCATCCTTCTTTTCGACAAAAAAAATGCCTGCGCCTGCGGGAGAAGTGGATGGTCGGATGAATCCCTTGCGTAAATTTTCATTAATATACTTTCTTAATACTTCCGTCTCTGGATCTGATAGAGGAAAGATACGTCCGAAAGGAATTTCTGCTCCAGGAAGAAGTTCAATGGGACAATCATAAATGCGATGGGGTGGTAATGTGTCCGCTGCCTTCTCATCAAACACATCCAAAAAATCATGATAAGCTGTAGGGATGAATTTCTTGTTTCCTGAACTGAGGCAAAGTAGCTGCCCAATCCTTGGAAGACAGAATTGTTGACAATACCTGGATGAAAAAATTATCTCCCCTGATGACCAGTTAATTATAGGGTTGTGTGCCCTTAGCCAGGGCATGCCAAGAATAATAGGGAATAATGGTGACGGGATCACATCAAAGGTTAAGTATTCCTGATGGCCGGACGGTGTAGTTACCAGCAACGGTAATGTTTCTTGTGTGACGGGCCCAGTACTAATAGATGATCCATCAGCTAATTGGACAGGAAGAGCCTGACTCCTGTTGTGAATTGGAAGATCAAGTTGCTGGGCCAGGTTGTTATCTATAAAACAGGAGCAGGCACCGGAGTCTACGATTGCCTTAACTTCGGTCACTCCTCTTGGTCCCTGTAGGGATAAAAGTAAAGGAATATGAGAAGACAACCCGACAGGAGTTTTTGAACAAACCTCACATGGATCAATGTTCTTACTTGAAGGTCTCACAGGACAGGAACTCAGATAATGACCGGACGCACCACAGTACAGGCATAGATTTGACGCTCGGCGACGTCGTCGCTCTTCAGGGGACAACGCTGCCCTGGCTAATCCGATCTGCATGGGTTCGGGTTCCTCAGGCCCCTGAGAAGCTGAAGGTGGAGCAGGAACTAGAGGAATGGAAGTATGAACTGAAGGTGATCCACCCCAAGGAAGCCGAGCCACTCCCAACTTCTCCTGTCGTCTTTCCCTGAGGCGCCTGTCGATTTGGATAACCAGTTGAACCAGCTCCTTGAGAGTACCGGGAAGTCCTACTCTAGCCAGCTCATCTTTAAGTTGCTCACTGAGCCCCATCCTAAATTGATATTTCAGGGCCGCGTCATTCCATTGGGAATCCTCACTCCAATGGCGGAAATCTGTAATATATTCTTCAACCGGCCGTCTCTCTTGTTGGAGAGAAGTGAGAGCTGCCTCGGCAGAAGCTGCACGACCTGGGTCATCATACAACTCGGCAAGTGCTGTGAAGAAAGACTCTACGGTATCTAGAGCAGGGTCTTGTTTATCCCGCAACTGCAATGCCCAGGATTGAGGCTCCCCTTGGAGGAGGGAAATGATGGTTCCGACCTTGATCACTTCCGACGTATAGGTACGGGGCTGTAAAGAAAAAAAAAGTAAACAGGCTCCCTTAAAAACTCGGAACTGTCGGCGATCTCCAGAGAACCGTTCAGGTAAAGGAATTTTAGGTTCTCGCTGTGGAACAGGAATAGGAGCCATAGGTGGTGCTGGAGCAGCTGGAGCCATGCCTCGTACCTGATTCTGTAGCTGGAAACAGTCCTGTTGGACTCCTTGTACTGAAATGCGTAATTCCGCAATCTGACGACATAATTGTTCCATAGGTGATTCTTCTCCAGTGGCATCCATGTTTAAGGCTGTTCGTATCTGTTATGGCGTGATTGATAGGTAACTAGTAGCGTTGGTGGTGCGTTGACCCTTCCACTAGGGAGCAAGGTTTTACCCAGATGCGGAGTCTAGGTGACCACGGGTCTTCACCAAAGAACGACCCGAGGGGGTCGCTTCTGGTCTTCGCTGCCTAGTGCCCTACCAGGTCGCAAACTGGGATCACCTTCTAGTGGTCGAGAGAACGGATCCACGATGTGGAGAAGGTTAGCTGGTCAGAGTTCAATCCGGGTAAAGAGGCAGGCGGCAAGCAGAATGATCAAGATACAGTCCGGGGTCAGAGGCAGGCGGCAGGCAAGCAGAGTTGTCAAGGTTCAATCCGGGGTCAGAGGCAGGCGGCAGGCAAGCAGAGTCGTCAAAGGTTCAATCCGGGGTCAGAGGCAGGCGGCAGGCAAGCAGAGTTGTCAAGGTTCAATCCGGGGTCAGAGGCAGGCGGCAGGCAAGCAGAGTCGTTCAGGGTACAGTCCAAGGAAC
Source organism: Hyperolius riggenbachi (assembly GCF_040937935.1). Classification (NCBI taxonomy): domain Eukaryota; kingdom Metazoa; phylum Chordata; class Amphibia; order Anura; family Hyperoliidae; genus Hyperolius; species Hyperolius riggenbachi. The sequence continues at coordinate 191,887,448 of NC_090649.1, forward strand.
AGGGCAGGCAGCAGACAGATGCGGAGTCCAGTAAACAGGCCGAGTCAGAGCGAGTGGCAGGAGATCGAGAATAGTCAGGCGAACCGGGTCAATATCAGGCAGAACAAATCAAAGGCAGGCTTGGCCAGAGGCACCAACAGGATCGGGCGAACCCACTAGCTGTTAGAACGAACAGCACCGAGCCATGGCTGGGGGAGGCCTTTTATACCTAATTCTGGCGCCAAGTTTACCACGCATGCGTGCGCGCATGCGTACTTGCGTATCCCCGCTCTCGCGCATGCGTACATGCGTATCCCCGCTCTCGCGCATGCGTACATATCTATGCGTCCGCGTGCACCGAACCTCGCGCCTGCGCACGCAAGGTCCCATGCCGCCACGCACAAACGTGCGCCCGCCTCCTGCCCCAGTCATCAGACCACGGCCGGCGGCGCGCGCGCGCATGGAGAGAACGGGACGCCAGGACAGCGCGGACAGGTGAGTACAACAGATTGAATCTGATCAGAGAAGAATCTGTTGGCAACCCATACACTGCAGACTGATTCCTGATCGATTTCAGCATGAAATATTTTGGGAATTGCCCTCGTGACACTCCGTCACTGCCCCCCACAAATGTTATATGTGCTCCCCGGTACCCATGCATTCAAATATCTCACCTCCCTGGCAGCTCACCGCTAGTGGCCAGCCGTTTCCGCATTCACCCCCACATGCTGCCAGTATATAGCACGTGTGTAGTCATATGGAGGAGAATGCAAACGCGTCTGGACACTAGCGATGGTGAGCTGGAGGTTTTGTCACATTTGTCGGACGTGATATCGCACGCCGTCACAGCCACCTACCTGATTGACCACGGTGGCCTGAGATTTCCCAGTGTGCTCGATCAATACATTCAACCAATTTAAGCCTGAAATCAGTAGAATTGTCAATGAGGCATGCTTGTTCCGGCACTAATTTTCATTCGATTCAATGATAATTACAGTATCTGGTCCTGGCCAGCTGCAATGATATCTGCCCAATAGTCCTTTTATTTTTTTGACAAGCTTAAAAATATCCCCTTGGAGAAAACCTAGGAGAAAACGGGAATTGCATATGGGCCCGGATATCTATACCGATGTGGAGTGAGTAATGTGTTGGGAACAAGGTTATAGCTAGCTTATGGAGGGGAAAATAATAATGTCAATTTAGGTGTTTTGCACTCATGATATTGGAAGTTGGGGTTTGATTCATATATTACTTCTTTACCTACTTTTTAGTTTTTACTATTTCAATGATTAAGTTCTATATTATTTTGTCGATAAGATGAAAAATTATCTCCAGGGAGAAAACTCAGGAGAACGTTATCTTAATTGAATATGGGCCAGCATAAGTGCTTAGAATATTGTTTCTGTTGACCTAGTAATATTGTTATTATGTTTCCAGGTTAAAGCGGACCCAAACCAAACATATTTTTTAATTCATAATATTTAGTTGCACCACTCTGACACATACAAAGATAAATAAACACTCCTTCAAGCCTATGAGCATTTCAGTGCATGCGTGTCACCCTTCTCTTTTCATTACCAGGGTTAGCAATTCCTCCATTGCCAGACACCACCTACTCCACCAGTTTGCCGGATTTTGTCCCGGCAATTTGAAAGGAAGGGAGGGGTTCCTCCAATAAATGTAAAATATTTTATATTTCTCATCATGCAGCTGAAAAAAGGCTGCTATTTATTATTCTAATTCAGAAAATAGATTTTATTTCTGAAATCTTGCATTTTTAATTTGGGTCAATTTTAAGATGCCATAAGATCCTCTATAAGCATTTCATTTGCCTGATGATTTTGGAAGAACTGGTTAACAATCAGAATCCCCAGGTGCATGATCAGCCCTCATCCTTATTATGCAGGTTGCTTTTCCTGACCAGTAACTTTTGTATCTCAAGATTAAAAGAGAGTTTGAGGTTCTTTTTGTGGACCCAGACGTGCACTTCTGCACTAAATGCACAATTGCTATTGCTTAGGGAAAAACTCCACAGAAAGCTGGTCATGCATTCACATTAATTCACCATATGAAGTCTAGAGCCAGCTGCTGCCTCACAAATGTATTCTCTCTGTGGTCACTTGTGCTCTTTATATTGTACACAGTAAAATCAATTTTCATGTCACAAATGAGCTGTGTTGCCTTACCTAAGAGTCTCTAGGTGTTAACACCACCATCTTATTCAGCTCAGAAATGATTTGTATATGAGTTTGTCGGCCACAAGAAACAAAAGCTCAGGTAGGGCTCTCAGCATGAGGATGACCTTTCACACAAGTAGAAGCACATGCCGTCTGCAGTGGTTAGAGCACAATGCAGGCTGAAGCTGGTCAGTGCAGTGACCCTGCCAGCAACAGCTACCTGCTGATCTGCACAATGACCGAGTTCCGCAGTCTGCCTTCTGAGATAATAAGCAAGAAGCAGCATAATAATGGGATCTCTACTGCTGCTCTCTTCATATAGCTGACTCAACCCCTTTAGAAGCTAAAAAGCCCCTGGATAATAAAGAAATAACAGGCCAGGGATAAAGGCCTTTAGAAGACATCTTAACCTAATGATGAAAAAAATGTCAACATCTGTGGATCGTTCTATACAAACAAATGGAACCTCTAATGAATACATTTTCCCTAGAGGACTCAAAGAAGGGGTACATTTTTTTCTCTGATTTGAATGCCCTCTTCTGTCGAAATACTTGAACCAAAAACTAATGTCCTTCCATTGGTCTATTAAGAATCAATGGCGGCATGAATGGATTATTAAGAAATGTAGCGGCAGAAGTTGAGGGAGACGCTGGGCTTAGGAGCACTGAAGACATGCTGATGCCAGGGATAAGAGCTATTTGCTGAAACAGGACATACATTGTATCAAGACTTCCTTCTTACTGATCACAGCGATCAGCAGTGGAGTTGGAGATGTAATCCTCTTACCATCGTGTTTTTACAAAACAGACTTATGATGTGAATGTAGTAGTCACTTTGTCAAGATGCCTTTTATTCTACTGCACGAGAGGGGCCAGATGTTTGGTAGCATTGTTATTAAGCATAAGCCTAACACTGAAGCTATGTTGAAATAATTTAAGGAAATGTGGCATATTTCAGGCTAATCCTTCTTTTCTTTGCGGTGCTTAGAGTTTTGTAGACTATTTCTTTTCATCATTTGCAGGGGTTTTGTTTGACAAAACTATTTAGGATTCACATTCCTGCTGTAGTATATTATAAAGAAGTTCCTTAACTGAAGCCCATGACATTCCATGCTTTGCTAATCCAGGAATGAGTTAATATATTATCAAGAGGAACAATAGTTCTGATTTACTAAGGTTCTCCGAAGTAGAGAACATCTGAGGACAAGAGTGAGCCTGCAAAGCTGGCCTTATTGGAAATTGTCTGCTGTTGGGGGTCAAAGTTTGCAACACACAACTGGGTCATGTCAGATCATAGCAAAGAATGCTTTAAAGAGTACCCTAGCCAAAGATCAGGTACAAAATTAGATACTTACCTAAAGAGAGAGAAGACTCAGGATTCCATTGAGGCTTCCCTCTGTATTCTGATGTCCCCTGTCGCTGAGCACGGCATTGTTGCTAATTATATCGGCGCCGCACAGATCCTCTTCTTGCAGCATGGCCACGCAATAGCCACGCGAGCCCGCCCACTCTTGTGCAGTAAGCCGGATCTGGGGGCTCCGTGCTACTGCGCATGTCTACTGCGCGGCCACCATGCTACAAGAAGAGGAGCTGTGCGGCCCCAATGTGGAGAGGGGTCATGCTCAGCGACAGGGGACACCGGACCACCGAGAGAAGCCTTAATAGGATCCTGAGGCTTCCTTCTCTTCAGGTGAGTATCTGATTTTGATCCCGAGCTTTGGGATCACTTTAAGGCTATGTAATTAGCGTATAGTCACAGCAAAAATGTTTCCATTCTTAAATAAATCCAGGTTGTCTGCTGCATTAACTCTAATTCACTAACCTTTCAGCTTCTTGTGGTATGATGTGACCCAGATAAAGGCTGGAAACTTAGTTTCTTGGTATAGGAGGCAAAAGTGTTTTTTTTAATGCAGGCCATGTTCACTCTAGATCCTGCATGTAAGGATCTGCACGTGCAGATTCTTATCCAGACAATGCAAGAGCAAGAAATCACATATATGAAAATACTGAGCTCTGCACAGGTTGGATTTGAAGGTGAAAACGTGTTTTATTTACAAAGGTGCAGCAATTCAAATATACATCCACCGTACACAATCATACAATCCGAGAAACAATGAATCACAATTCCAGAACTTCTCTAACTAACTATCTAACTATACAATTATATACAACAAACATGCAATAACACAGATCACACAATATATACAATGGCAAAACAGGAACACAGATCTCACGATATATACAGGAGTGGATAACCAAATCGGCATACAAGAGAATAGTCAGACAGGCAGTAATCAAACCAGGTAATCAGAAATATCAGGAATACAGACAGTAGGCAAGAAAATAGTCGGACTAGCAAGGGTCAATACCAGGAGTTCAGAGTACAGGAACAACGTTCAGGGAACACAGGAGTAATGGAGTCACGATACTGCAGGAAAACCAGAATGATCTAGCAATGTGCTGCTAGGAAGTCCGCCCTTAAATATGCAGCACATTGATCAGGTGATCGTCCATACTCTCCTCATAGTTCCATCTGCTGGTGAGCTGGGGAGTTGCACAACTCTCAGCAAGACAAGAGCCATCTGCTGGTGGAAAGAAGAAGTCTGCACCAAAGTTCACCAGTGCTGCCACCAGCAGGATAACAAAGGCATAGAGCCTGACACTGCTGAAGCTTCCCATGTCCTCCTGGCCCCCACTGGTGCCGCGCATAGCTTGTCAGATATGCTATCATGGCCACACTCCTCTTCATGCACTAGCATGGCCATCCGGCCCCTGCACAGGTACAGACATGCCTGTGCAGTGCGCCAAGCCACTCATACATGAGCAGCATCGTGGTACAGTGATGTTTCCAAGACTATCCCTTGATAACAATTTCTAAACATTGTTTCAGGTGACAGTTCATTAAAGTGTATATGAAACTTAACCTGAGTAGGTGACATCACTCCTGCACCTCCATCCGACGACATGAGTCTATACCTGGGGAAAAGTATTGTAAAGCAGACAGCAAGGGTACTGAGGAAAGAGTAGCAATCAGGTCAGGTTTCCAACTTGCCAGAAGCGATCACCCAAATACCATTCATCTGCATTAAAGAGAACCCGAGGTGGGATTTAATGATGTTAGTGGGGCACAGAGGCTGGTTGTGCACACTAACACCAGCCTCCGTTGCCCCATGGTGTGCCTCCAGGACCCCCCTGCGCGCCGCTATACCCCCCGCAGTGCTAGCGACACAGCGCTTCGCCGGCACAATGTTTACCTAAGCGGTGTCTGTTAGCGCCGCTCCCCCGCCTCCTCTGTATCGGCGCTACCCGCCCGCGTCCCTTCCCTCCCGCTGATTGAAGGGAAGGGACGCGGGCGGGTAGCGCCGATACGGAGGAGGCGGGGGAGCGGCGCTAACAGACAGCACATAGGTAAACATTGTGCTGGCGAAGCGCTGTGTGTCGCTAGCACTGCGGGGGTATAGCCAGGGCCGGTTTAAGCAACAATGGGGCCCCAGGGCAAAATTAACCTGGGGGGCCCCCCTCAACATATACCCCGGAACAAAAATCGGCATTAGGGGACCTTTTTTGCAGCTGGTATAGTCAGGGTGTGAAGTCCCAATCGGTCGGAGCTCCACATTCTGGCTATCCCAGCCTGCATGGGGGACAAAGGGTTAAAAAGTTTCAGGAGGGGGAACCCCACATAATTTTTTTTTTTAAATTCCCGCACTCTAAACATAAAAAAAAATTTGGGAAAATAGTAAAAAATGCCAGGGATCTTCATACAGCCATATTGCGGCTATATAGCGATCCCTGGCCAAAACGCTGCGGCTGCGTATGGACCCCCTGGAAACCCCGTCAGGAAATTTATTGCGCTTTCGTTTGATGCATGTAAAATTACACTACCGTTAGGTTTGCTACTAAAAGTGACATTTACCGCATTTAAAACTATACTTTTTTCCTTCTAAACTTTAAAACCGATTTTCTCAAAAACTATAAGGTCTTTTTGAAAAATAGTTTTTTCCTTTTATTCCTAATGATCTCCTTAACATATCATGCAAATTTAGGGTTTCTAGCATTTAAGGTGGATTTGCTATTAACCATTAAAGTCGGCAGGTTTTTAAATGTGTTTTTTTTCCCTTTGAAACTTTAAAATCGATTTTCTCAAAAACTACAACGTCGATTTGAAAAATGTTTTTTTCCTCTTGTAGCCACTGGGGGCCCCTACAAGCTCTGGGGCCCTGGGGCAGCTGCCTCCTTTGCCTTAATGGTAGCGCCGGCCCTGGGTATAGCGGCGCACAGGGGGGTCCTGGAGGCACACCATGGGGCAACGGAGGCTGGTGTTAGTGTGCACAACCAGCCTCTGTGCCCCACTAACATAATTAAATCCCACCTCGGGTTCTCTTTAAGCTGGGGGCACCACATGCAGGTATCCCTCCAAAAAGATCCCCCCCCCCCACAACCACTGACCTGTACAGTAGGAACTGCAAAAGTAAGATTAAAAATCACAAAAAACACTGGTGCACATGAGAGGCAGGGGCCAAGGGCTCTGACACCACCTGGGATTCCCAATCAGCATGTAATACAAACGGCAGCACAGGTGAACCCCAGTGCTCTCACCACCAGGGAAATCATCTACAACTGCCACAGAAGTATTTGCATCTTTTATTGGCTGACAGGCTGTCTGCGGACCAATATAAATGGCAGGTTGCTGTCTTGGAGTGAGCATTCGCTTCTTGTATTTGTGATTGACATTTTCATTCTGTGGCAGCTGTAGGTGATTTCTCTTGTAGTGGTTCACATGCGCTGTCCTTTGTGTTGCATGCAGAGTGGGGGTCCCAGGTAGTAGCTGAGCCCAGGGCCCCCTGCTCTCATGCGCACAAGTGTTTTTTTGTGATTTTTAATCTTACTTTTGCAGCTCCTAGTGTACAGGTCAGAGGCAGGGAGGGTTTTTGAGAGGTATACCTGCTCGCGGTGCCCCCTGCTGGTCACATATTCTACGATTGTGTGTGACTGGGCTCTCTCTCCTGTCTATGGCCATATTTTTCAGCCCTTGCTAGATTTAGTACTGCAGACACAGGTAAAAGTATTTGCATCTTTTTATTGTCTGACAAGCTGTCTGTGGAACAATTTAAATGGCTGTCTTGGAGTGAGCATTTGCTTGTTGTGTTTGACAAGATTTACCAGATGTGGGTAATAAGCAAAAGAAAACCCAGAAATTTTGCTCTGACAGTGAAGCAAAAAATTAAAGTCAGGCAGAAGAATAGAGGACACTCAGATTGTAATTGTCAAAATGTAAGGTTATAATCAAAGCAATTTTTAATATAAAGTTATTAAATCTTCGCCTAGCTACATAAAAGAAAATATTATTCTACTGTATTTCTGTGACCCGACACAAACTTTATTGCTGAGTGTAGGGATTGTATGTCACAAACGTAAACAAAATGATTCAAAAAATACATTTTTTTTCCAGCACTCATAGGGCTTGATTCACAAAGCCGTGCAAACTGTTTAGCACGGGGGTGCTAAACAGTTAGCACGTGAAGTGCCGTTCACGGACTTTTGCGCACGCAAAGTGCCTCGATTCGCGCGATTGCGGACTTTTGCGCGCGCAATTTGCCGCGATTCGGCAAATTGCGCCCGCAAAAGTCTGCGATCGCGCGAATCGCACCACTTTGCGCGCGCAAAATTCCGCGAACGGCACTTCACATGCTAACTGTTTAGCACCCCCGTGCTAAACAGTTTGCACGGCTTTGTGAATCAAGCCCGTATAGTCTAAAAAGTTCTCTTGCTTAACAAACTATTTCAAAAGCAAGCATAATATTTTATATTTTTCTTGTTTATAGTGAAACTAAAACAAAAAAAAAGTCTACACTTGCTACTGGGCTACTTTGTACACTCTTCCTAAAAACATCTTTTGTTACACACCCCATCGGCCAATTGTGAATAGAAACCCCCTGAAACAGATGAGTGCTTATCTGCTGAGGGCACAAGAGTGGAAAATCATTGTCCTGTAGAAGACTGGTAATTAGGGCTAGTGGCAGCTATTCCAAGACTAAAGTGTGGGTTATTCTTGGCTACTCATGCATAGGTCTGAGGTGCCCCTAATCTCCAGGGCTGTCCTCAGCTTGCTCTTACAGAAGGTAATGATTTGTGTTTACCTTAACCCTAACAATGGAGCACACTAACACAATAATTAGGAGCCAAAAACTGACTTGACCAATGGCTCATTCCCTTCCACTATGGTAGCTCAGTGTTTCACTGGTATAGGCATGCTGAGGTGGCCATAGGTGTGCAGATGTTTCTCTGAGAATCATTACAGGTGAGGTATCTTCTTGCTAAGTTAGGGAATGTAAACATGTTAAACTTAGGTTTCCTGAAACACTCATTTGTGATCATGTTTGGTGTCTTTCCAAAGTATGTACAGGTGTCTCCTGCCCTCTGCAGATTGCTTGTTAGCAATCAGGCATGTCTTGGTGCCTGTGCGCGGCACTGTGTAATGCCTGACTTGGGCGCCACCATAGACCGTAATGTGGCCATAGTGGGTGGTGAAGCAGGTGGTTTTAACGCACGGAGCTCACCACCGGGTGCCGAAACCAGGCGCCTCATAGCAGCAATGTAATGCTGTGCAGGGCGCGTAATGGTAATTTGGGGCTCTAGCGGTTGCCAGACCCTGAATTACATCTACCTCCGAGTTGCGACGACTTGGAGAGGCAATACTATTTACGCCGCCAGGGAGTTTTGCGGCAGCAGGGTGAGGCATCATTCAGCTATTCAAAAGCCCAACTCACCGATGGCTGTACAATACGTATGCGCGTGGGGGGGATTCTCACTAAATGACAGTAATTCAGGTGGTGGCGGTAGCCTGAATTACGTGTCCAAAGAAACAAACTAGGTAATCAGTAGGGTAATATTTTTGCTATCTTCACCTCATTTTCCTAGCGCCCTCTCAGTCTCAGCCTCTCCCTACACCCAACTAAACACTGCCAGGACCATATGTACATGTGTCAAAGGATAACACTGCCAGGACCATATGTACATGTGTCAAAGGATAACACTGCCGGGACCATACGTACGCGTGTCAATGGATAACACTGCCGGGACCATACGTACGCGTGTCAATGGATAACACTGCCAGGACCATACGTACGCGTGTCAATGGATAACACTGCCGGGACCATACGCATGCGTGTCAATGGATAACACTGCCGGGACCATACGTACGCGTGCCAATGGATAATACTGTCAGGACCATACATACGTGTGTCAATGGATAACACTGCCGGGACCATACGCACGCGTGTCAATGGATCACACTGCCGGGTCCATACGCACGCGTGCCAATGGATAACACTGCCGGGACCATACGCACGCGTGTCACTGGATAACACTGACGGGGCCATACGTGCGTGTGTCAATGGATAACACTGACAGGACCATACGTGCGCGTGTCAACGGATAACACTGCCGGGACGATACGCATGCATGTCAATGGATAACACTGCCGGGACCATACGCACGCGTGTCAATGGATCACACTGCCGGGTCCATACGCACGCGTGCCAATGGATAACACTGCCGGGACCATACGCACGCGTGTCACTGGATAACACTGACGGGGCCATACGTGCGTGTGTCAATGGATAACACTGACAGGACCATACGTGCGCGTGTCAACGGATAACACTGCCGGGACGATACGCATGCATGTCAATGGATAACACTGCCGGGACCATACGTATGCATGTCGATGGATGACACTGCCAGGACCATACATACGCGTGTCAATGGACAACACTGATGGGACCATATGTGCGCGTGCCAATGGATAGCACTGCCGGGACTATATGTACGCGTACCAATGGATAACACTGCCGGGACCATACGTATGCATGTCGATGGATGACACTGCCAGGACCATACATACGCGTGTCAATGGACAACACTGACGGGACCATATGTGCGCGTACCAATGGATAACACTGCCGGGACTATATGTACGCGTACCAATGGATAACACTGCCGGGACCATATGTACGTGTGTCAATGGATAACTGTAATGATTGTGGAATTATTTCCGTGGTCAGCGCACAGAATGCGCGCTGACACTGCGGAAATCCTCCACATGCGTATAATCTGAGAGAACCCAGCTGCGGTGCAATGCACCTGTAGAGGGGAATTCCTGCCGGCAGATGGAGCTGTGGAGAACAGAGAAACAACCCCTCTGTACTGCCACAGATGCCAGATAGGAATTATACAAGGGGAAGCAATGCAGGGCAAGATAGCCCTTAGGAGAGAGCATGGAGACAGAATGTATGGGCCCCTGCGGGACAGGAGGCACCTCCTAAAAGTTCTGCACCCTTTGGGAGGAGCTCGGAGACCTCCAGAACATCAAACAAAAGCTCAGGAGCATTATTTCCCAAGTTTTCTGACAAAGAAATCAAGGATTCTGAACTATCCATGTTACAGGGCAAAACATCAAATACCTTTTGCGGACAGAGCAAATGTCCCAGGGATGGTTCTACAATCCGCTGAGACTGAATTTTATCTTCATGAACAGGATGCACAGGAATATTTACTGGAACACACACTGACTCCCTAACTCTAATCTCACTGCACGCAGAATTCTGCGTAGCAGTCAAACTAGACTGCAATTCCAAAATGGCAGAAAAACAGGTGAAAATGGTAGCAATACCCAGACGAGCCTCCAGGGTCAATGCAGGAGATTTTATGCAAGGCAATATTGACTCATCCAGATTACAGGGTGGAGAGTCAGTGCTATCTTCTGAGCAAGAAAGGGACTCACAAATGTCAGTGCGAGTGGACATCATGATTTTATTCATGGTACAGGGCAGGCTCACAGAGACCTTCTCTGGACAAAGCAAATATTCCCCAGTATCAGATTCGCAAAACCAAAGCGCTGTTTCACCCTTAGACTCGGCTAACAATGTCGAATCCGAGGAGTCAGAACGCAAAATTTGCGAATCCAAGATCGCTTTAGGTTGTGAAACTGACGCTTCCAAAGCGCAAACCTCCGCAATCTGTGGACCAGACTGCAAGGTGTTCAGGACAGAAACACTGGAGCAACTGTCATCAGGCAACGGGCCTTTACAGGTGTGAACAGAATGAGACATAGATTCATTTGCAGAAGAAGTTGCGACAACAACAGGAGAAGCTTTATTAGACATATTAATATTACTTTTGATGCTGCATAGTTTAGGAATTTTCCCCATAGCAGAATCATAGATGGAAGGACTTAAAGAATTACTGAGAGAAAAAGATCTGTTTTTAATTAACAAGGGATCCCACATATCTTTGACCAAACTGACACATTTATGTTGATCACAATCTGCAGAAACGCCTGAGATACAGGCATTAGATCGCACAGATTCACATTCCACAGAAACAGGAGAGAATCTTTCAGAATTCACACAAAACAAGACAAGACAAATAACATTTATATTGCGCTTTTCTCCTTGCGGACTCAAAGCGCCAGAGCAGAGCAGCAGCCACTAGGGCGCGCTCTATTGGCAGTAGCAGTGTAAGGGAGACTTGCCAAAGGTCTCCTACTGAATTAGTGCTGGCTTACTGAACAGGCAGAGTCGAGATTCGAACCCTGGTCTCCTGTGTCAGAGGCAGAGCCCTTAACCATTACACCATCAGCCACTGCACAGGTGTCAACAGTAGTACACCCATTCATTTCAGATCGCACAATGTCTGAACTCACTTGCTTTACCCCAGAAAGGCAGGAACAATCATCCAATAATGGTGTATCTTTATTGGAGTCAATTGGTTGGTGTGTGTGCAACTCATCCAAAATCGTCTGCCACACACAAATCACCGGATCCACAAAACATTCGTCACACTCATCAGAATCAATCAAAGTGTACACAGAATTAACACAAGCATTAAGAATCTCTTCGCTTTCTGCGATGTAAAAATCGCAAAACGCCTTCCAATCAATCTTGAACTCCTCAATCAAAGCCCCAATTTCCCATGAAGCAAATGGAGGCTCAAACAAGCCTGTATCAAGGTAAGATTCATATGGGTTGGGATCAGGAATATGCATAGATTTTCTTACACCTTTAATATACTGAATAATTTTGCCTATCATAGGATCCACATATGCTTTAGCTTGGGGCAAGAAACCCTGAGACTGAGAAGTCTCTCTGGATTCATCACATTCAAGTGTTTTCCACATTTCAGACTTTACAGAAATAATTTCTTTATTTGTAGTTGCTATGAGCAACGGATTTTTCAGCTGGGAAACCTTCCTAGATTCTTTCCTGTTCATTCCCACAGCATTAGATTGCAGCTGATCAGATGAAAAAGAACCTTGGAGCTGAATAGATCTACAGGGAATTACTGAATCATCAGACTGGGCTACAACCAACAACTCATTAGCATATGGTAATAACTGAGAGGTGTTGCATAAACCAATCTGATCAGCATCTTGCACTGCAGGAAAAAACTCATAGAAATAGCATGGCATGGGAATTCCAAGCTTGCGAGAAAACAAGTGAGCAAGAAATCTGCGATGGTTATGTCTCAGATTCTTGTGTCTGGCATACTCAGCAGCCCACACAAACAGATCTCCTTGGAGAAGATTGTAAGCAATCTGAGCACTCCAAGTGGAAATTTTGGTGGCCTGGAATTCAGGATTTGCCAAGAATCTGGAACACTCTGATATAAAGTCATCTCTGGTTTCAGAGTTCAGTATCTTAAACCTCTTAAAGATAGAAGAACCATATTCGACAAAATCGTACAAATCGGAAATTCCCTCTACACTGGGAATTTCGGTTTGGCTGGTCATACTGTAACGATTGTGGAATTATTTCCGTGGTCAGCACACAGGATGCGCGCTGACACTGCGGAAATCCTCCACAAGCGTATAATCTGAGAGAACCCAGCTGCGGTGCAATGCACCTGTAGAGGGGAATTCCTGCCGGCAGATGGAGCTGTGGAGAACAGAGGAACAACCCCTCTGTTCTGCCACAGATGCCAGATAGGAATTATACAAGGGGAAGCAATGCAGGGCAAGATAGCCCTTAAAGAGAGAGCACGGAGACAGAATGTATGGGTGTCCACCAATCCAGTCGCCACCCAGCGACGGTGAACACACAACAGTGAAGACCAAGTGAGAACGCAATCTCAAGAGTGGTGATTGCCAATAAGAATAAGCACAGGGACAGAATGTATGTGTGTCCACCAATCTAGTCGCCACCCAGTGACAGTGAACACACAACAGCAGAAACAAAGTAGGAACGCAATCGCAAGAGTGGCGATTGCCAACAGACACAAGACTGAATAAAGACAGAGCAGAAGTGTAGCAGGAAAGACACAGCAATAAGCAATGATCAGAACATCAAGGAAAATAACAAACGCTAGCTAAACGCGAACACCGCACTCATTCGCAACAGCGAACGCGTTGCAGACACGATCACCGCGCGTTAGGCGCCCAGTGATAAGCGTGCCACCCTAACTAACCAACACAACACAAACACGAAATAGAGAACGCGAGCGCTTGCTAAACGGTTACCTCACCGAGCCTACAGCAAGCATTCGTACCAGACAAGACAGAGAGAAGGAGCAGCCAGCAGCAACCACAGCTCTGGCCTACACTCCCAGACAGAGCACAGAAGGAACCACCACTGCTACCGCTACAGCGGATGCGATCCAGAAAGACAAACAGATGGGGCTACCAGTAGCAACTGCTGCTCTGGTTAGCACCCCTAAGGCAGAATACAGAAGGAACCACCGCCACTACCGTTAGGGCGAGTGCGATCCAAACAGACAGAACGATTTCCTGTCGACCGCCGCTGGCGACAAGACAATCGCAAGACAGAACGATTCACAATCGCCAACCGCTGGCGACCGTGCAATCGCACAGACAAAACAGATAATAAAACCTGACTGCACTAGTAGCGATGCCTAGTGCAGTCCCAAGGAATTACTCTAAGATAATCTTAGCAAACAATAGCAAAGGCTGACACTCCAGGTGTTAGCAGGAACAAACCATCATGACCAGCAAAGGACTCTGGGAGAACATGGTATTTATACTGCAAGCCTTCAAAGGAGGCAACTAGGCAATTTGCATAACAAGTATATGCAAATTCCTCAGCAGCAGAGCAGGTCTGAAACTTGCAAAGTGAGGACAGGTCTCTTTTCCAGAGACCTGCAGCCCTCAGACTTTAGGAATGGTCAAACAGCTGTCTGCCTGTGCAGACAGCTGAGCGGATCATTACAATAACACTTCCGGGACCATATGCACACGTGTCAATGGATAACACTGCCGGGACCATATATATGTGTGTCAATGGATCATTTACAGATGGCAATTTGCTGTACTGCTTCATGGCTAATGATACATTTATACACGTGTTAAAACTGCACATAACTTGGGTTCTGTGCAACACCTCAAAACTTCAGTCTGCTGGTGGTGAAGACTGATTTGACCTACTACAAGAAGACTACAAGAGATGTGAAGCTGTGCTTCATACCTATTGTTACTGTATCACTTGTATTACTATGAATCACTGTAAACAATTTGCTTGGAATTCAGCTGAGTCAGATCCAGGCCGGTTTTCTTTCCATTAGAGTAACTGTAACCTGTATATTTTAGCAGGGATACTACTTTATGAAAAGCCTTTCTCGCAATCTGGATTAGAAATATGTAAGGAAGCATGTATCTTCTGCCAGCAATCACTCAAGTGCCCCACTTCAATGCCCCATTTAAAGGTCACATATCCTGCCAGTACTTGGCCTCACTGACCCATTAGCATTACATTTCAAAGCTATTTAACAAAAGTCTGAGAGTGGTTGAACATGCAAACAGGATCAGCCCTCCCTTAGGCTGAACACTTTGCCAGTGTACACATAAACATGAACACACAATGCACACAACATACACCCAGGCAGGAAACTGTGAAATGTTGGCATCCATTGAGTGGGTTATCAGGAGTAAAGAGTATCTTCTATATCAAACACCTAATGGTTCCATCTACAGTACTACATGTACTAGGGGATGGGGTGTTGGGGTTTGTCTTCAGTGGCAGAGACTGGGAGAGTAGTCAAGGACAAAGAAAAGCTAAACAGAGCAAAGTGTGGAGTTTTTCTCCATGAAACCTGCTCCATTCCACTTTGGAGCTCATTCCAGCGATTACAGGATGATTACACTAAACACTGAGGATACACTATACAATTTGTGGGAGATCAGGTAAAAAACTGATCTCTTCCTGATATCCCCACAACCTGTAAATGCCCTTGAGTGGCCCAGCCAAAGCCAACTTTGAACCCAATCAAACTTCTCTTGATATGAAACATGACAATAACTGTCATGTGATGGTGTCTATACAAAATAACATGACTTGAATGGATCTATAGAGAAGAATTCCCAAAGCAACACCAAATACAGATTAGGAAGCCTCTTATGCTATTCCCATGAAAGCTTTAGGTTGTAGACACATCCAAAAGTGCTTTAGCTATTCAATGGGTCAACTGTCTTAGTATTTTCATTTATAATTTAAAAAAGTAGCAAAAATAGCTGAAATGTTACACTTTGTAAATATATATTGAGTCTTGCTTGATGAAGAAAAAAATAAATTTACATCAGTGTAGCATGAGTTTGCAAAAAGCAAAAAAGCACAAGGGTGTCTTTGGCCTGACTCTGGCAACTGTGACACAGAGAGCTATGTTTAAAGCTACATCGGCCTGTCAATCCAGCACATAAGCCAAGTGAATACACTGTATTCACACTGAACGCTCCATCATGTATTCACTTCTGTATTCACACTGAACACTCCACCATGTATTCACTTCAGATTCAAATGTAGTACTTTTAATCAGGTAAAGCCCAGTGATGTTGATCCAGGGATTTTATCTGATTGCCATCTGGAGTCGGGAAGGAATTTTTTTCCCTTTTGAGGCTAATGGGACCATGCCTTGTAAGGGTTTTTCTCGCCTTCTTCTGGATCAACAGGGATATGTGAGGGAGCAGGTTGGTGTTGTACTTGTTCTCTGGTTGAACTCGATGGACGTATGTCTTTTTTCAACCCAAATAACTATGTAACTATGTAACTATGTAATCACATTTTACTCTGGGCAGCTTGTTAGCATTCCAAATCCAACTGGGTTCTCCCACAAAATACAAAAAAGCAATAAAGCAATATTAAGGGAAGAAAGTGGATTGCTTTTAATAAAAGAAAACATTTACTGACTTCAACTTAACAATACAAAAATAGATACAGTTAGTACTCATGCACTGAACTATAGAGACAGTGGGCCCGATCCAGTTCACTTTTTCACCTAAGTTTCCTCCTAGGACATACAGTATTTTTTTTATTTTCTGTTAAAAATAACTTTTTAGCACTCTGCAATTGAAAAAGTGTCAAAAAGAAGTTGAAAAAGTATTATCAAAATCATTTTGCTTGCTGGTGGCTTAACCACTTAAGGATCGTGGTCTTAAACGCCCCTAATGACCAGGATATTTTTTTACAAAATAGGCCACTGCAGCTTTAAGGGCTCGCTGTAGGGCCATACAACTCAGCACACAAGTGATTCCCCCCCTCCACCTTTTCTACCCACTGTGAAGAAACGCGGAAAAGCCGCCGTCTCTCAAGGTGAGGCGACTGTTTTTTCCCGCGTCCAGCATGGCGTCACAACGCGGAAAAACCGCCGCATGCCGCATAGGCAGAGCGGCGGAATCCGCATTGGGAACGGCGGAATCCGCATTGGAGGCAGCGAACCTGCCGCATGGCAGTGTCCCTGGCAAAGGGGTTGAGCATGGGGAAGCCGCCGCTGGTGTAGTGAGCGGTGCGGCGGCTCCCACGCTCGGTTCACTGGATACATTGCAAAACAGTACTGGTGTGGCTGGGACTGATAGTCCACCAAGATTCAGAGTGACACGCGCACGCGCACAGAGGCAGAGCTTGTGTGACAGCCAGAGGTGAGTCGGCTGACCGGGCCGGTCAGCTGACAGATTTCACACCTCTCATTGGTCCAGCAATTAGGGAGGGGCCTGGAGAGTGTTCAGTTGCTGGTTGTCTGGCGTTGCGATCACTACGTGGTAGCACGCAGACCTGAGTTAGATCCGAAAGTGTGCCGGGACCAGCTGGAGCTGTAATCCTACACTTAGCTAGACTTTGTTGATAGTTTAAAGTACTAGTTTGATTGTGTTTATCTATTATGACCTTCTGCCTGCCTGACCATTCTCCTGAACTCTGATCCTGTACTTTGACTTTCTGATACTCTGTTGCCGAACCCCGGCTCGTCCTTAGACTCTGCATCTGCCTTCTGACTTTGTACCTCGATATTTCTGATACCCTGTTGCCGAACCCTGCCTGTACGTTAGACTCCGCCTTTGACTTCTGATTCTGTACCTTGTCTGTCCGTGTGGTTACGACCTGATCTGTCCGACCTCGAGAACCGACCTTAATGTTAGAGGCGGTTCCCAGTCCTGATAGTGACACTTCCTCTTGAGTGTCACTCTCGTTCTGTCATTCCTTCTCTCAGCCTGACTCCTCCCTTCGGGAGAGTCCAGAAGGAATTGTGCAGTACTCCTTACTGCACTGAGGCCCAGTCCTCTCAATATTACTGTTTGCACCAAACACTCTACTCAGGTGTCCAGAGGTTAGCTTGTAGATCTGATTATCGGTGATACTGCAGATCATCATTAATCGGGTATATATCTGTATTGCCAGTGATACTGCAGATCACCGGTAATCAGATCCTCTCTGTGTTACACTGATCGTTACAGAACGCCAGACCAAATACAAAATGGACGCAAACACTGATCGTCTGGGTGTACTTGCCGCTTCGGTGGACAACATCAATCAAGTACTGGGCACCCACATAACTCTTAATGATGCCCTATCAGGGTCTGTACAAACCCTCCAGACATCAGTGGATCATGTGCGATCCCCTTCTAGCTCTGACATACGTATGCCTGTACCTGAAAGCTTTTCTGGCCACAGATCTGACTTCCGGAATTTTAGGAGTAGAGTGTTGTCCTATTTTGAGTTGAGACCCCAATCTTCGGGTACTGAGACCCAGAGGGTCACGTTTATTAAAACTTTGTTGTCCGGCGACTCCCAGTCTTGGGCGTATAGCCTGCCCACCGGAGACAAAGCTCTTACCTCTGTAGAGGAATTCTTTAAAGCTATGGCAGTAATTTACAATGATTCGGACCTTGCCTCGACTTCTGAGCGGAAGCTCAAGCTTTTGCGTAAAGGCGAAGGTCCGGTCGAAGATTACGCGGCCGAGTTTAGGAGGTGGTCAGTTACGGCCAGGTGGGACACTTATGCCCTGTTAGATTGTTTCTTGTCAGGGCTGTCCGATGAGGTCTCTGATCTGATGTTAAGTCAGCCCGAGCCCAGAACAGTCGATGAGGCCATCTCAGCGGCCATCCGAATCGACCGCAGGCTGCGCTACCAAAAACAGACCAGGGGTAGTTCCCGTGTCAGAAGGGTGTCTTACACCACGGCCCCAGTGACTCCACCTCCTACTGTTTCATCTTCTCCTGTCTTGCCTCCATCCGAGCCGATACAGATTGGTCAGTCAAAATTGACTCAGGTGGAGCGAAGACGGAGAATGACCGAACAGCTGTGTCTGTATTGCGCTGAAGGGGGGCATATAGTACGAAACTGCCCTAATAAGCCGGGAAAACGCTACCGCCTAGGAGTTGTAGGGGGTAACACCTTGGGCGTCCGATTCAAAAAAAGAAAAACGTTTGCTCCTTCCATGTACGATTACGTGGGGGGACAAATCTGAAGCCACAGAGGCCTTTGTTGATTCAGGTTCAGCGGCTAATTTTATGATTTCCGAGTTTGCAGAGAAGTTGGGCATTCCACTCACCCCAGTAAAACCACCTATTCAGGTTACTGCCGTGGACGACTCCCCGCTACAAGGGGACCGTCCGCTGTCTCAGTCTCTCAGACACCAGAGGTGGAAGTCACTATCGGGGTACTGCATAAGGAAAGTTTAAGTTTTTTTGTATTACACATGACTATCTCCACAATTGTCTTAGGTATGCCCTGGCTGCAGCTCCATTCGCCACAGATCAGTTGGGCTGCAGGACAATTAACCAGTTGGTCAGATTTCTGTTCCCAGCAGTGTCTAGGGAAAGTGACATTAGGGCAGACTAAGATTCATGTGGAGGGTGTTCCCGAGCAATACTCAGAATTTTCGGATGTATTCTGTCCCAAGGCGGCTGATAAGTTACCTCCTCATCGCCCTTTCGATTGCCCTATCGATCTCCGTGCCTATTGTATGCCCCCCCGGGGTCACCTGTATAATTTGTCTGGACCCGAGAAAGTGGCTATGCAGGAGTACATCCGCGACAATCTAGCCAAAGGGTTCATTCGCCCCTCCCGGTCACCTGCAGGGGCCGGTTTCTTTTTTGTTAAGAAAAAAGACGGAGGTCTTCGACCTTGCATCGATTACCGTGGCCTGAATAAAATCACGGTGAAGAATCGTTATCCGTTACCATTGATAGACGATTTGTTCACACAGGTCACAAACGCTAAGATCTTCTCAAAATTAGATCTGAGGGGTGCATACAACCTGATCCGCATTAGAAAGGGCGATGAATGGAAGACGGCCTTCAACACACCCGACGGGCATTACGAGTACTTAGTGATGCCCTTCGGGTTGTGCAATGCGCCAGCCGTCTTCCATGAATTAATCAATGAGATTTTCAGGGAGGTGTTGGGTAGATTTGTGCTGGTATACCTGGACGATATACTGATCTATTCCAACAACCTCTCTGAGCACAGAAACCACGTTAAATTTGTGTTGGACAAATTGAGACAAAATATGCTTTATGCCAAGGTGGAGAAGTGTATTTTTGAGGTGACCACCGTCACGTTTTTGGGGTATGTAATTTCCACCTCGGGCCTGTCAATGGATCTTGCCAAGGTCACAGCTGTCTTGGAATGGCCACAACCAGTGGGGTTGAAAGCTCTGCAAAGATTTTTGGGCTTTGCGAACTACTATAGGAGGTTCATAAAGGGGTACTCCACAATAATTGCCCCCCTTACCAGTCTCACAAAAAAGGGGGCAGATACCAACCACTGGTCCCCTGAGGCTGTTGCAGCCTTTTCTCATCTGAAAAAATTCTTTTGTTCAGCACCTATTTTGAGACATGCAGATACGTCTTACCCTTTTATTGTGGAGGTTGATGCCTCGGAGGTTGGGGTGGGGGCGGTGCTGTCTCAACGGTCAGGGTTGCAGGGCAGATTACATCCAAGCGCTTATTTTTCCCGTAGGTTTTCACCGGCAGAAAGGAACTACGATATAGGCAACCGGGAACTTCTGGCCGTTAAGTTGGCGTTTGAAGAATGGCGCCATTGGTTAGAAGGGGCAGAACATACGATCACGGTCTACACTGATCACAAGAATTTAGAATACATCGAGGGGGCTAAGAGGCTGAGTCCCCGACAGGCCCGTTGGTCTTTATTTTTTACGAGATTTAGGTTTATAATCACGTACACTCCAGGCAGCAAAAATATCAAGGCAGATGCCCTGTCCAGATGTTTCGAACCAGAGACAGCACAGCCCCCCGCTCCTGAATCCATCATCCTGCAGAGATTAGTGTTAGCAGCCACAGAGACCTGGTAAGACTGGACAGAGACCTCGAGTCCCTTTCAGCAGGATGTCCCTGAGGGGAAGCCTGAGGGGGTGTTATTTGTACCTCTGCCATTCCGTCTCCGGGTGCTACAGATGTTCCATTCACACAAGAATGCGGGACATCCTGGGGCGTCTAGAACGCAAGATCTTGTGGCCAGGTGTGCTTGGTGGCCTTCTCTGGCAGCAGACTGCAAAGAATTTGTTAGGGAATGTACGGTATGTGCTAAAAGCAAACCCTCCTGACTGGCACCTGTAGGTACGTTGCAGCCTTTACCCACCCCGAGTGAACCATGGACCCACTTGTCCATGGATTTTGTGGGTGAGCTTCCCAGGTCAGAGGGCATGTCGGTCATTTGGGTGGTAGTCGACCGCTTCAGCAAGATGGCCCATTTTGTGCCCTTGAAAGGACTCCCCTCGGCCCAGGAATTGGCCGACTTGTTTATCATACACGTGTTCCGGCTGCACGGCATTCCGGAAGACATAGTGTCCGATCGGGGAGTCCAATTCGTATCTAGATTCTGGAGGGCATTCTGCCATCAAATGGGCATGAAGCTGTCATTTTCATCGGGCTACCACCCACAGACCAATGGGCAGACGGAGAGGGTCAACCAGTCTTTGGAGCAGTTTTTGAGATGCTACGTTGCAGAGGCGCAGAACGACTGGGTCAAATTTCTGCCCTTTGCGGAATTCGCACAAAATAATTTGAAAAGCTCTTCCACCAGATTTTCTCCGTTCCAGGTAGTGTCTGGAAGATTGCCCAAATTCTCACCATTACCAGTGGCCTCCACCCCGTTTCCAGCTCTGGAGGCCTGGCAAAGGTCTTTTAAAGACATTTGGCGGACGGTGAGAGATAGTTTGCAAAAGGCGTTTTTGAGTCAGAAGGGTCAAGCTGACAAAAGACGTTCGGTGGAGTGGAGGTTCCAACCAGGAGACTTGGTTTGGGTATCCACACGTCATTTGACCCTGAAACAGCCCTCAGACAAATTGGGCCCCAGGTTTGTCGGTCCGTTTCCGGTAGCGAAAAAGATCAACAACGTTACTTATACCGTTGATCTTCCCGCCAGCATGCGTGGGGTAAGGTCATTTCACGTATCCCTGCTCAAACCAGCAGTCCATGTGGGCCCTACTCCTCCTCCTCCTGTCCTGATGGATAGTCAACCTGAGTTTGAAATAGAGAAAATTTTGGACTCACGCATTGTCCAGAACTCGGTACAATATCTGGTACATTGGAAAGGGTATGGCATTGAGGAGAGACAATGGGTACCGGGGACTCGCATGCATGCGGACGAGTTAAGGAAGGAGTTTCATGCCTTACATCCCGAGAAACCTGGGAGGAGTTGTCAGGAGTCCACTCCTCGGGGGGGGGGGGGGGGGGTACTGTGAAGAAACGCGGAAAAGCCGCCGTCTCTCAAGGTGAGGCGGCTGTTTCCGCGTCCAGCATGGCGTCACAACGCGGAAAAAACCGCCACATGCCGCATAGGCAGAGCGGCGGAATCCGCATTGGGAACGGCGGAATCCGCATTGGAGGCAGCGAACTTGCCGCATGGCAGTGTCCCTGGCAAAGGGGTTGAGCATGGGGAAGCCGCCGCTGGTGTAGTGAGCGGTGCGGCGGCTCCCACGCTCGGTTCACTGGATACATTGCAAAACAGTACTGGTGTGGCTGGGACTGATAGTCCACCAAGATTCAGAGTGACACGCGCACGCGCACAGAGGCAGAGCTTGTGTGACAGCCAGAGGTAAGTCGGCTGACCGGGCCGGTCAGCTGACAGATTTCACACCTCTCATTGGTCCAGCAATTAGGGAGGGGCCTGGAGAGTGTTCTGGTATATATACTGCTGGCTGTTCAGTTGCTGGTTGTCTGGCATTGCGATCACTACGTGGTAGCATGCAGACCTGAGTCAGATCCGAAAGTGTGCCGGGACCAGCTGGAGCTGTAATCCTACACTTAGCTAGACTTTGTTGATAGTTTAAAGTACTAGTTTGATTGTGTTTATCTGTTATGACCTTCTGCCTGCCTGACCATTCTCCTGAACTCTGATCCTGTACTTTGCCTTTCTGATACTCTGTTGCCGAACCCCGGCTCGTCCTTAGACTCTGCATCTGCCTTCTGACTTTGTACCTCGATATTTCTGATACCCTGTTGCCGAACCCTGCCTGTACGTTAGACTCCGCCTTTGCCTTCTGATTCTGTACCTTGTCTGTCCGTGTGGTTACGACCTGATCTGTCCGACCTCGAGAACCGACCTCACTGTTAGAGGCGGTTCCCAGTCCTGATAGTGACACTTCCTCTTGAGTGTCACTCTCGTTCTGTCATTCCTTCTCTCAGCCTGACTCCTCCCTTCGGGAGAGTCCAGAAGGAATTGTGCAGTACTCCTTACTGCACTGAGGCCCAGTCCTCTCAATATTACTGTTTGCACCAAACACTCTACTCAGGTGTCCAGAGGTTAGCTTGTATATCTGATTATCGGTGATACTGCAGATCATCAATATTCGGGTATATATCTGTATTGCCAGTGATACTGCAGATCACCGGTAATCACATCCTCTCTGTGTTACACCGATCGTTACACCCACCAACAGAACTTTGTGTTGGTGGGCTATGATTGCTCCCCCAATGTTTGTTTATTTTTGTACAAATATTTTTTTGTTTATTTTTTAACTACTTAAGGACCGGGCGCTTTTTGCCTGATCTGTGCAGCGTGGGCTCTCCAGCCTACAGCACAGATCAGGTTTGCAGCATGGCGATCAGACTTGCCCCCTTTTTTCCCCACTAAGGGGATGTCCTGCTGGGGGGGTCTGATCGCCGCTGGCTGCCTATGATTTGCGGGGGGGCTCCTCAAAGCCCCCCTCTGCAGCGATTTCCGCCCTCTCTGCCCTTACCTGCTTCTCCCGCAGGCTATGGGCTGCGCAGGACGGATATCCATCCTGCGCCATCTAGGATAGGCAGCAGCGCCGTATGATGTAAACAGCGGGGATTTCTTCCCCACGTGTTTACATTTAGCCTCCGTGAACTGACATGGAACGGCCGCTTGTACGAGCGGCCGGTTCCATGTAAAGCCACTAACAACCAGCCGCCGCCTATCGGCGTTAGGCGGTCGTTAAGTGCTAGGAGACTGTGCGACGGCAAAACCGCCGTCTATTTAAATAGTACAGCGCTGTACTGGGGACAGCCGTGTGACACGACTGTCCCCCTGGGTGGCTGAGAAGCGATCCGCTGGCAGTGGGAGGGAGGGAGGATAGGTAAAAAAAATGCTAAAAGAAATAGAACAATTTATTTAAAAACCATTTAATGACCGCCTAACGCCGATAGGCTGCGGCTGATCGTTAGTGGTTTTACATGGAACCGGCCGCTCGCAGGCTAAATGTAAACACTGTTTATCATACGGCGCTGCTGCGCAGCAGCGCCGTAAAGGAGATCGGCGATCCCCAGCCTCTGATTGGTAAAAGCCTAAAGCCTATCCTAGGCGGCGCAGGACGGATATCCGTCCTGCGCAGCCCACAGCCTGCGGGAGAAGCAGGTAAGGGCAGAGAGGGCAGAAATCGCTGCGGAGGGGGGCTTTGAGGAGCCCCCCCCTCAAATCACAGGCAGCCGGCGGCGATCAGACCCCCCCAGCAGGACATCCCCCTAGTGGGGAAAAAAGAGGGGAAGTCTGATCGCCATGTTGCAAACCTGATCTGTGCTGTGGGCTGGAGAGCCCACGCTGCACAGATCAGGCAAAAAGCGCCTGGTCCTTAAGTGGCTAGTTGCAATCGCCGCTGGGAGTCTGATGATGAAGCAGAGCTCTGTCATTCAAGCGGGGATGCACGCACATTTGCGCGTGCGATCCCCTGCAATCTCCGCCCCTAGGACTTCACGCCAATTGGCGTGGAGTGGCCCTGGGGCTGCCGCCGCCTTCACGCCGATCGGCGTGGACCGGCCTGCAAAAGGTTAAAAGGTATTTTATAAAAAAGGTGTGAAAATTTCACTTACAAGAAAACTTGTGAGTGAGTGATGTAAACTGTCTGATATTCTCAGTAAACGCACAGAGAAATGTTGTCAGTACTATACAGTACACAGTCCCCTACTTACAAACGACTTGATATACAACATTTCAGAGATGCAAAGTAATCTTCCTGTGCAAAGTATACAATACTGCTTTTTTTCCATTAAACATTTTCGTTGTTACAGTATTGTATAAACCATTATAAGTAGTTTACAACATCAAATCCTTTATCCACATTTCACCATAACACGGAACTCAACAAATTCATCTTCAAACAAACTCCCATAACGGAACCTGTTTGTAAGTAGGGACTGTCTGTACAGTAAATGTATAATAAAGAAAAGTAGTGAGCAGCTCTGTAATTGCTCCTACTAGAGGGGTAACTACAGAGGAGCAGGCCCTGCAACCGGATGTAGGGCCAGAGCTGTGAGGGAGACCCATCTACAACCTACCCTTGTTACAATAAAGGGGTCATTCCTCCTGATCAGGTGTTTTTGAGGCTACACTTGTTATGGGTGTGAAGATTATTATATCCAAACTTGTTTTACGACCCTTGCAAGACATGTCCCAAAACCGTGAGGGTCACCAGTAGTAGGCAATCGTAAGGGTGTGAAGTGAACATTGAAGGGCCCCATCCAGGTTTTGCTGGGGGCCCCATGTTTTGTAGTTAGACCCCTGGCACCTACTTCCTTTTACAGCACAAATGCAGCTAAACAGCTGTCTTTACCTTTCAGTATAACCTACATTAATATCCTACATGACTGTCAGTAGAGAACTGCCAACTCTTGCTATCAGTAGCAAGTGCATGATATGATTGCATTATCATTTATGTTCTCTAAGATTATCCAGTCCAGAAGGATATAAAGCTGACTGCTCACCTCGCGATAAAGAAGATGGATCAGAGCGACGTCCCACAGCGACGAGCGCTCCCTGATCCATCTTCCTGCTGGAGGGTATGCGCAAAGTTATGTGATGGCTCACAAGGAACGCGAACAAGACTTTAAGTGATCGTAGTGCCTTACACGGGAGTCATCGGGGATCTTAAAGATCCAATCCACCATGATGATCTTTATCGCTATGTCACGCTAAACAACGCTCGATTGATCACACGCCTGTACCCACGTTTCGAGATTGTGGAAGCGATCATTCAGTGCTGAAAAAATTACTGGTCATCGGGAAAATCGTTGAAAAAAAATCACAAAATTATAAATTCAAGACAAGTACGTCTGCAGAAATTATTGGTAATTATTAGGAAAATTAGACAACAGCTGTGAGATTAGAACTATAAATGTAACATTACTATGGCTGATGATCGTAAGGAGCTTGTTGTTTAGTTTTAGAACCACGTAAAATAAGTCCCAGAGTAGATGTAATTATTCTACAGCTGCAAGCATAGATAAATGATTTTCTGGTAGGGTTGTGAAAGTGAATACTTCTTCTTGAGTTATTTTAGTAGCTGCCAGCAGACATGCACTGGGAATAGCTAAAAGGCCATAATGTTTGGGAGACCCTTCAGTCGGCTCAGTTAGCTGGTGGGTGTAATCCAACCCTGGCTTAGTGGACTTGTGTTGAGTGACAGAGTTCAGCCAAGAAAAAAAAAAGATCTTCCTTTAAGACTAAACAAGCAGAGAATGGCTGGATGCCTGCTCTGCCTGCGGGTGCTCATTACCTGATACCTAAATCCTTTTTATCATAGTGTTAAAAGATAAACAAGGGCTTGTGGAAAGGTTTGTGCCCCAGGGCAGATGTGTTGACTGAGGGCAGGGGGTCAGCTTTAAGCCAGGTGAGCACGTGTTGCCTCTTCAGCTTCTGGCTACCTGTACAGCCACCTGAAAGTCTTCGAGAAAGTTACGTATTAAGTAAACTATGGCTTTGTTCATTTCAGAATAGAATGCTTTATTGAATTCCATAAAGTTAACTGTACACTTGAGGTGCTAGTCTGAACATACATCTTCATCCCTATGGAAAAGCAGATGAGGCAGGAATCATCATCTTGCATTGGTTGCGTCTATGGAGAAAAAATACTAATCATTTAGAAAATTGCATTCTAGACAAATGCTTTTTCCTTCAACTAAAATTGGATAATT
This sequence comes from Hyperolius riggenbachi, assembly GCF_040937935.1. Taxonomy (NCBI): domain Eukaryota; kingdom Metazoa; phylum Chordata; class Amphibia; order Anura; family Hyperoliidae; genus Hyperolius; species Hyperolius riggenbachi. The sequence goes on from NC_090649.1 coordinate 191,914,273, forward strand.
GGTGAATCATGGGTCCATTGCCCAGTTACACCATAGTCAGATCAGAGGATCAACTCATGTTCTGTAGCCCCCTTACTCCCATCTGACAGTGTGTCTTCATTTAATACATCCAACTTTTTTAATGATAGAACTGAATGAGTTAATCCACCTGGTAGGCAGTAGGATAAAAATAACCTAACAAGTGTTGTCAAGTGTAGTCAATATACTGTATATATAACAAAGTAAAACACAAGTTCTGAGGCACTATAAGAATAATTCCATTTGCATGCTTGTAACCCCTGTGCAGAAAATGCAGTAGGCATCCCCAATGTTATTTATGAAAACTATACAACCAAACCACCAAACACAAGCAGCACAGCAATGGAGAAAACAAAGTGGCTGTAAGCAGCCTAATAATTAACAGATCTCTGCAGCACTTGAGACAATCCAGCGATGTTAGATTTACCTTGAATTTTTGTTGAGCATTATTTTTTCAGTTTGCTCCTGTTCAAGCTGGAGATTCCTGAATGGAGAACACTAATCAATACCGTACACTACGTTTAGATTCCTTTTAGGTATCTGCTAGAATCTGATCAGAATCTATCAATATTGCTGCTTCACCTGGTTTTGTACCACTAATTGTACCACAAAATGGTTGCTTCAATGCTAACACCCTTCTAGCGTTCTTTATTGACATTGCCTTTGGAATCTATGATTATCATTATTATAATTTCCCTAACATCTTTACATACAGTATAGGACACATTTCATCTTCCTTGTAGTTCCTTTGTTCAGCTTTAATTTGTCTTACTGACAGGAAATGTAGGTGTTACCATTTACTCAGTATAATGACAAGGTACAAAATAAAATAATCCAAAAAGCTACCAATCAAATTTCATGTTACTGGAGTCAGAATAGTGAAAACATTTTGTTGATTGCTAAATTTTAGTTCACTTTGTATATAACTTTTTCACTGACTTACATAATTCATAGTAGAAGCAATAGGACATTGTATCTTGTTAGCCATCAGTAAAAGCGAGACGTTTGGAATCGGATGATACAATTTATTGGCAAAGGCTTCATAGCCGAAAGCTTAATACTTCATAGTAATTTTACCAGGGCTTATATGTACAGTTATATAACCCCTTCATGGAAGAAACATACGCAGAGCCAGATTTGTGCTTTCTTCTACTGCCCAAATCCTGACCAACTCCCCATGTGAAAGTCAGGGCTTCTGACCCTGTGATCACCGTAAGCCTCCCCCCCCCCCACCCAAAAAAAGGCTCTGGTACTTAAGGGGCCACAGCATTACCTCCAGAATCAGCTAAAGATGATTTATCATTGGAGAAACATTGAGGCTTTACATCATTGGCTTCCACCTATCTTGATCATGTCTATAGGCTGGATGCTCTAACTTGTCAGTTTTGCATACTTTACCCTGTGAGCTATTAAGAATGAGTCACACTGTGACACCAATGAGGGATGGAGAATTGGCGCAATATGCGCATCCGCACCTTTTTATTCACATACCTGCTTTGCATTCACTCTTCTGGCATAGCCAGCTATCCACTTTGTCTGCTGTCCCATCTGCCACCAGCCGCCACTGCTGCTGCTCTTCTGCTTATCCCAAAACTGATCCGAGCCTAGTATAAGCTTGGGGCTCACTATTGGATTGTTAAAAAATCAACTAGCATTCTACCTAGCACAAGGGAGGATTCTCATTGGTCCACCATGAACCAATGAGACATTTCCCAGTTGAAGCAGGATTCCCACAGTTTTTTTGCAAACCAGTGGGGTGCCCCTTGCTTCTGCTGGGCTCTGATCTGCTTCTCTCCTGCAGTGGACAGTGGGTGTCAGCGGAACACAATCCACAGGACAGGTGAGTTGGTGTTTTGCATGCAGCAATCAGCCTAGTGGGAACAGACACCATCCATTCCCATAGGCTTCCATTGCATCTGATTTACGGTGTGTGCACTGCGATTACGATACAATTGCGAATAAATGCAACAGGTCAGGATTTTGCATTTCTAGTCCAGTCCATGCGCGTTCTGATGGACAGTGTGAACACATCCTATTAATAACACAGGGGCCCATATGCAATTCATTGTTTCATCTGCTTTTTCTCCTAGGTGATAGTTTAAAAATTGTCAATAAAATTCATTTAAAATCACCAGCAAGCTATAGAATGCTCAAAATAATTTTGATAATACATTTTCACTAACCTTTTGTTACTTTTTCAGTTGCAAAGTGCTGAAAAGTTATTTCAAATAGAAAATGAAAGATTATCTCCTAGGAGAAAACTCAGGTGAAAAAGTGAATTGCATATGGGCCTGGATGTATTGACCATCCAATTTTGCATTTTTCTGCGTTCCAGAAAACATGTTTTGTTTTTTTTCACTGCAGTTTGAATCGAAACTTAAAGAGACTCTGAAGCGAGAATAAATCTCGCTTCAGAGCTCATAGTTAGCAGGGGCATGTGTGCCCCTGCTAAAACGCCGCTATCCCGTGGCTAAACGGGGGTCCCTTCACCCCCAAACCCACCCCCGCAAGACTTGGTCGCAAGTTGGTTTTAAATCTTCTTCTTCCTGGAGGCAGGGCTAACGGCTGCAGCCCTGCCTCCAGTCGCGTCTATCAGCGGCGCATCGCCGCCTCTCCCCCGCCCCTCTCAGTGAAGGAAGACTGAGAGGGGCGGGGGAGAGGCGGAGATATGCGCTGACACACGTGCGTGGAGCAGGGCTGCGGCGGTTAGCCCTGCCCCAATGCGGAAGCGCTCCTCCGCTGCACCGAGGGGGTTTGGGGGTGAAGGGACCCCCGTTAATCCGCGGGATAGCAGCGTTTTAGCAGGGGCACACATGCCTCTGCTATCTATGAGGTCTGAAGCGAGATTTATTCTCGCTTCAGACTCTCTTTAAGGGGGCCATACACTAGCCGACCAACCAACCAATTGACCATCCAATTCAATTATTATAATCGAATTGGATGAAAATTGGTGCTGCCAAGTGCATGCCCGACTGACAAAGCGACCAATTGTGGGACAGAAATTGGATGCACGGGCGCGCATGCTGGAAGATGTCTGGCCGAAGTTGGTTGGTCGGGTGCACGGCGGCAGCCAAATTGTGAACGAGCGGCGAGACAACGAAACCCCCGCCGCTGCCTCCGCAATGTATAAATGTATGTAGTGTAGTGCATTTATACATTACCTGTCGGGTGTCAGCCTCCACGCGGTTTCCGTCCATCTCGCCGGGTTCCACATACACACCGGCGGCGCATAGCGTCTGACGTCAGATGCTATGCGCCACTAGCGTTTATGCAGCTGTTACCTGGCGAGATGGACGGACACCGTGGGGAGGCTGCTACAGGACAGGTAATGTATAAATGCACACACTACATACATTTCTACATTTTGGGGGCAGCAGTGGGGCGGACGCAGCGGCTCAGCCGATTCCCTGATGATTTCATGCTGAAATCGGACGGGAATCGGCCTGTAGTGTATGGGCAGATTCGACTAGAGACAAATGTATCTCTAATAAGATTGGATTAAGGTGGCCACACACGATACAATAAAATGATCCGATTTTACAGTAATTCGATAAAAACGATCGTATCTCTCGAAAAAATCCGATCGGATTTCCCGTTTTATTCGATTTAAATCGATCCGGAATGCCAGATATTTCTCTTCAATTTCTACTAAGATTGTATGGTGTGTGTTGGATTGTTAATTTATTAATATACACCCCCTAGCAATTTTATCAGAGTTTCCAATCATTTTTATCATAATTGAGGAAAAAATTGAACATAGGTGTGTGGTACATTGGTCAGATTTTTGAAATGTTACAACAGTCAGAAAAATTGGTTGCAATTCTTAAATTGAACAGATATTTAAAAAATTGTATGGTGTGTGGCCACCTTTAGAGATAAATTTATCTCTTGGTCGAATCTGCCCATAATCGTTCTAATGTATGGGCACCTTTAGGGCCCGTTTCCACTGGAGCAGAAACCGCTCCGAATCCGCAGAGTTTCCCCGCACACAAATCGCACGGGGAAACTCTGCCATAGGGGATAATGGCGCCGCCGGCCGAATCGCTGCGCTAGCGATTCGGCCGGTACTGCCCACACAATTCGCTCGGGAGGCTGCGAATCCCATAGCCGTGCATGGCACGGCTCATGGGATTCGCCTGCGATCCCGCTCACCCGGAAGTGCCACTGCACGTCTCCCTGATGCGTGCGGCACAAGTGAAAACGGGCCCTTACAGTTCAGGAACTACATTAGGTTTATCAGCTGGAGATAAGCAAAAAAACAACAAGTCAGTGCAAGCAATAAAGAAAAGTAAGTGTCCTTGAGTATTAACTATACTATACTTCCTGTAGATTATTTTGGAACTTATGTGGCAGTGTTACAACATCCCCATTGAGACTTGTCAATATTTGGCACATATTTTAGGCATAATCATTTATGTTTGAAGTCCTTGGATTTCTGTTCTATTCTCATTCTATGAAAATCCAAATGATACCAAAGCATGTTCATCGCAAAGTGGCAGTCAGAGCTTGGCTGCCTGAGGATGGAGCCACCAAATAACTGCTCTGTTGTGAAAGGTGGAAAGTAATTTGCCATGAGGAGTAGATGACAAATTATCAGTTGTCACAGAAACACTGTTATCTATGGTTGTCATCATTTCCTGTCAACGCTTCTTAAGTGAATCTTTCATCCAGCAAGTGAAAATTCAATTAATGGGGCTTACTTCCTACAAATCTGATTCTCTGCAAGTATGAGGGTGGATCAATGGTGAAGTTACATCAGTATGTCCAGGGGAATTAAAAAGTGCCATCAGATTGGAGCAGCAATGCCTCCTTTGTTCTTTTCACGCCTCCTGTATCTACAAAGAAATCCGTTGTGTGCCTGGAGCTGGCCTGGCCAATGACATGTGAGGATAGTCAAACATGTAGGGACAACCGGAGCACCCCCATAGCATTCTGAGTACCAACAGCTCCACAAACAAATTGTATAGCTCTTGTATAGAGCTTTTCTCCTGTTGGTATCTTTAAAGGACAGATCCAAGGTAATTAAAAAACAACAATCTACTTACCCGGGGCTTCCTCCAGCCCCTGGCAGCTGTCCTGTGCCCTTGCCACAGCTCCGCTCCCAGCCAGCCATACACTATATCAGTTGCTGTCAGTTGTAACTGAAAGGACAACTGATGTGCAGTCCAGGGTCCATGTTTCCCTATAGCATCTTTCCCACTATACATTAAAAAACTGGAGCTTTTTCTCAATGCACTGCTATGGAGTAAAAAAAAGAAAAGCAGCACATAGCAAGGCATTAAGTGTAGAAGGACCCTAACAGAGGTGAATGGATCCTATGTAAATGAACAGATAGTGGGACAAGGGGACAAAGGGAGGCACAAAGGGGGACAGAAGGAGGCACAGTGGGACAGAGGGAGGCACAGAGGGACACTTACAAAGCCGGATCATCCACAAAGCAACTTAGACAGGTGCCGAGGGCCTGGAGAGAGTCTAGGGGCCCAGTTTATGCTAACCCCCAACAAATCTTGCCAAAAAAGCTAGATGGCCATCAAGTGTAGGCCTAAAGTCGTTGCTTGCCTAGGGCACCATTTCATTTTAATCCATCTCTGGACACACATGGAGGGCAGAAGTGGCACAGGGGGGCTGAAGGTGACACAAGGAGACAGAAAGAAACACAAAGGTAGACAGAAGGAGGCACAAAAAATTACAGAAGGAGGTGACACGGGGGACTGAAGGTGGCCCAAGGAGACAGAAGGAGGCACAAGGGGACAGAAGGAGGTACAAACAACTGTGGAAGGCATGGCTTCATTCAGGAGATGAGGCTTAGTTCAGGGCGGGGATTAGTTCAGGGATGGGGCTCAATTGGGATCATGGTGCCCCAGGACCAATGGCACTCTAGGCAGTGGCCTGTAGCGCCTATGCCTTAAAACGCCCCTGAGCACAAAACTCACAGAGGCAAACATTTCATTGTTCTGAAATATGATCAAGATTAAGTCAGGCAATGTGTCACAATGATTAAAATTACTTTCCTTTTGGGTATGATTGATTGCTTGCTGGATTAGACTGTAATAGACCTATGTAGTATATGGCTAGCTTAAAGTACACCTGAAGTGAGAGAAATAGGCAGGCTGACAATTGCCTGGCCACCTTGCTGATCCACTGCCTCTTAAGGAGTGTACATATCTCTTGATTTATGTCGCCTGTCGGGGATCAGGACCTTGGGCAACATCGCTGGTGGGTCTGTACACACGTGTGTCACTGAGCTGACAACACATTCTTATGGTATGCGGGGGGGGCGCAGAGGGACGATAGAGCGGCGCGTCTGTGACAGCACGTGGCAGGGGGAGCAGCATCTTCAAAGCGATTGGCCGTCTGTCAGGTGAGTAGATCTACAGGGTGGATCACTTGCACGGTAGGCCATCGGTGGCCATGTACACACACCTCATTATCAGCTGAGGTGGCCGTTACCGGCTGCCTCAGCCAACTTTAATCAGGCATGTGTAATACTTTAATACTTTAAGCCACAGACAAACATGCAGCTCAGATTTTGCTGACTGAAGTCTGACTAGATTAGTCACATTCTTGTTTTAGGTGTGTGGTTGAGACACTACTGCAGCCAAAAATATAGGCAGAACTGCCAGGCTGGCAACTGATATTGTCTAATAGGAAATAAGTATGGCAGCCACCAAATGCCTTTCATGACAGATTCCTTTTAGGCTGCTGTAGACAAAGTACAACCCATACTATAATGTTAATTCATGTGTCTTTCCCAGGCCATAGCTCTGTATAATATATTTATGACATACTGTTTAATTGACATTTACAAAGGCATTAATGAGAACAGTGTACCGCACCTTGCTGGACACATCATTCATTAAATTGATGTGAGGTTAAGCTTACATGCAAGTGGCTGTGGTATTTTGGTAATACACCCATAATGCACTTTCCTTGATGTGGCCATGTGAGTGTATCAAGCCAGTTACCACAGAGCAGGAGCTTTCCAGGGTGCTGAACATGCCATGCATCTGTCACTTCATGTGAAAGGTGCATGGCTTCAAAGAAGGCTTATTTTTTATTTAAATCTGTTATACTGAGTTGGAGAGTGACAATTATGGGGCATGCCGGGTGGTGTGGTGCCTTTATGGGGCATGCTGGATGCTGTGTGGCAGGAGCGTAGCAATAGGGGTTGCGGAGGTAGCGTCCGCATCGGGGCCCTCCTTCAACTACAGTATTAGCTCTCTATTGGTCCTGTGCTCATAATAATCACTTCTATAGATACTTTGAATAGTGGTAATCAGTAACCAACTGTTCCCCATCCCCTTCTTGCACCTGATGCTGTAGTTGCCATTGGCAGGTTTTGGTGCGCCGTACCAATTGTTATGTAGAGTGCTTGGAGGGGCCCCATTGTAGATCTTGCGTCGGGGCCCCCAGCTCCTTAGCTACACCACTGCTGTGTGCTGTGGTGCCATGCTGGGTGCTGTGGTGCCTCTATGGGGCACGCTGGGTGTTGTAGTGTCATGCTGGAAGCTGTGAAGCCTCCACAGGCAGCATGAATCCCAACAACGTGTGTCCTTACTGTTCCTCCGCCGAACCCCCCCCCCCCCCCCCCCCTTCCCAGCAGAGTAGCACAGTAACTACTCTACTCCTCTATCCATTCTCCAACTCTAGATGTTAGAATCAGACACTAGGAGCTCTAGCTTCTGATTCCTTCTCAGACACTACAGGGAGATGCCCAGAAGAGAAGATGTCTACAGAATCTGGAGACCAAGCAGCTGGAGTTGAGTATTGCCGCCCGCTTCCTGACTCTGCCTGGGAGACATCCGGGGGACCCCAGAATAGATCCGGGTAATGTGCCACTGATCTTTGCGGCTAGCAACGCCTCTGCAGTACATTATATAGCCACAGCACATATAAAGATGATAATTACCACTACAGCACCAATACAAAGTTTCTGCAGTGACTGGAAGAGGGCCCCATGTGGTCCAGGGGGGGTCCAGGGACCCTGGTAGGATCGCATCCTCTCCATCCCCTATTGGTACCCCACTGGGGAGCCGTCAAGCATTGGGCACTGGGGAGCCGTGAAGCATTGGGATGAGATCTGGCATGCTGAATTATCTTATCTGAGTGCAGGCCACATCTATTGTTCTCCTACTTACCTTTCCCCCTCTGTCTGGTGACGCACCGGTGTTACTCTTCCCCTCTCCATAGCAACAAACCTGTTGCTAGCCTGTACGTTAGCAATGAGTCTGTACAGCACTCGGCCCGGAGCTGCCATCTAAGTGATCGACTCCCGATCCCTGTGGGCAACAGTCCTTGTACATGTGTACAAGTCCTCACCCTAACATATCTCCATAGGATAAAGAAAGGAATTTATATATGTCCTTATAACTACCGTAACAGGCTGACCAAGTTACAGGAGTAGAGGTGGCCATACACAACTTAACCAAATTGATCCAATTTCCATTTTTTTTTCAATAAAAATCATCGATTATATAGAAAAGTTGAAAAATGTTGTTGTTCAAGCGATAAAAAAAATATCAATATTTTGATAAATAGCTGACAGGATGTGTTGGAAAAATTAGATAGAAGAATACAAAAACTGAACGTTTCATCTGATTAATTTTTTTTGAGTTATAGAAAAAAAAAATCATAAATGAATGTTGTATTGAGCTGATTTTTCCAATTATTTGATGAAATGGAAAAAAATGAATAGGATTTCTCTGGTTTAAGTATAAGGGACTCGTAAAAGGCGCTTATTGGGTATTTTCCAAACTGCCTCGTGTGCCTCCTACTGTGGCCAGTGGCATCTACAGGAGATTTTAGCTGTTTCTGGTAGCTCTGTTTTTTCCACAGACTAGGTTGCTGTAATATGGTTATTAAAGCCCAGCCAACCTCATTCCTCTACTTGTGTCCATGTCAGCCATGTACTGCATACCTGAATAACTTCAGTTTATTACCGCACAGTGTCATTGAACTTTGCAGACCAGAGCTGCAGTTTCTGATCTCTTAAATTCATTGGGGTGCGATTTTGCTTTTTGGAAATTTTGGAAATGACGTTACTTGCAGAGCTAATGACCTGGAGTGATAGTTGACAACCTCTCCAGAATCCAGTCAGTAAAGGAGTATATCTGCTTCTAGTGCTTTCCTGTTATAGATTTGCAAGAGAGTCAAAAGAGGGTCAAACATTCAGGGCTTAGGCAGTGCTAGAAACTCACAGATAAATTATACAGTGGAAGAAATCAATTTCCCTTGAACAGTGCTCCAAGTGTACAAACAAGAGGTATGTGAGTTGTGGCATAAGTAAGGAGCTTGGGGCCCCAGTGCGAGTTTTGCATGGGGCTTCAAGCACTCTACTGATATGGAGCACCCAAACCTACCAAGCACAGCTGCAGTGTCCGAAAAGATGTATTTAGAGTAAGGAACAGTTTGGCAAGGATTACCACTATGCAATGCACATATAGAGGTGCTCATTACCAGCACAACACCAATGAAAAGCTATGAAGATGGATGAAGGAGGGCCCCTATTGGGCTCCTCTGGTCCAGGGGCCTGATGCGGTCACTACCTCTGCACCCCCTATTGCTATGGCACTGTATGAGAGCGACTATGCTTGTGAGGGGATACTTAGGTCTTGATTCACGTACAGTAGCTCCAGTAAAACTTTCGTGTACATGGTAATATTAGCAGTATTAACAACAGCAGAGTACAGTCCCATTGCGCAATAAGCACGAAACGTGAAACATGGGTAATGTGAGTGTTGCTGTGGTAACCTGTGTAACTTGCTTAACTTGCTCCTGTTACCCTAGCAACGTTCCTGTCACCGATGTTCCCCAGGATGCGCTAATTGCGCTATGGACAATACTCTGTGGGCATAAGTATCAGTAATATTGCTATGCACTGCCTGCACATGTCTGTTTTACCATGCCTATGTAATCAAGGCCTTAGATACAGCTAATAGTTGCTAGGTTTAGGAACACTTTAACATGTATGTATGCGCCCAATCCCTGATATAGTGAGTATAGTGAGTAATTAGCTGCACAGAGCAGAAGCCATCCTTATGCCTACAGAAAACCTGTTCCTGGCAGCAAATGTTGATCCTTACTGTGGAATGACTATATGTAGGCACAAATACTGTTTAATACTTGCAGTATACAGAGCTTTCCTGAATATGGATCATTTTGTTTCTCAACTACAGAGGAATGTAAACTGCAAGGTTAGAGTAATGGTGACCCTCCTGAGCTGAAGGTATCCCTGAGAATCGTGGCTTTGTTGTATAATGCTGCTGAGATCCCCCCCCCCCCCCCTTCTATAACAGCACATCTTCCCAAACCTGGGACTAGGGGAGTAATACAGTAACGGGCGGCCCTTCTACACTTGTAGTGGTTTGTGATCAGATTCCCATTGCTTGCGGATCGCAAAGTGATGGGTGCTTAAAAAAATGTAAGAAACAAACATTTCCATTAGTGCAAAGCATTGTGATTTTTCCCAATCGCAACCGCTGACCTGCTGCATGTTTCATGCACTTGAGCTCCTATAGGAGTGCAGGAAAATCGCACTGCAATCACGCCACGCCACTATGCAATTTTTATTTGTGATCCAGCAATTGAAAATATTTTCCCACCATTTGCGCCAGAATAGCAGTATTGAGAGTAGAATTAAAAGTGATTGCAGCGCAATCGCATTTCTTAGTGGAAAAGGGCCCTTCTGTTTGGCCACCTGACTCCTGGGCTTTGTCCTGCTCAGATACTCGGGTAAATCACAGGCAGTGAAAGTGTGGCCAATGTTTGCTATGTGAATGTTTCAGGAGTATCAGTAACTCTGCTAGGCACAGCTGCTGACTTTTCTAAAGAGTCAACTGATGTCATCACTACCAGTGACAATCACAAGATTTACACACATCATATGTAATTACAAATGTCACTAGTGTAAAGTAAGAAACACCAGCAATAGACATTGATTCAGGTATAGTTTACATATTATTACTGGAAATCATTCAATTTACTATATTTTTTGAACAGGTGGGATGATCCAGTGTAATAGGCCATGGTGCACATTGTGGTATCTCACAGCAGCCCTATATACAGAAATTTGACCTTTGAAAACCCAAATCTGATAGTGTACATTGGGACACTTTCTGCACATTACTCTTTACCATGCCCATTATTCATTCCATTATCGGCAACACGTTTAATTCCCAGTAATGTGTGTTTATGTCAGCGCAAAGTGTGGGAGTGCATGGCGTATCTTGTGACAGTACTTACAGAATTGCAGTAAATAGAGTGGAGGATGAGTGAGAGCGTGCAGGGCCCATCACAAGAATGAACACAACGTTTCCAGTTACACAGCCAAGGCCCGCGCAGCACGCACGCAGCAGATGCTTGCTACTCATATATCTGTCGCGGTAACATAAAACCTGCCACTGTGCCCTTTCTAACAGATACATGTGGCAAAGCATTAATCCCAGAGCTGGTGTGACAGCACGGAGTCAGTGAAAGTGCCAACCCCTGCACATTTCCAAGGGACACCTGCACAGTAACATTATCTTAAGGCTTAAATGTTCAACACTATCTGTAGAATGTCTTGAGTCAGGATACCCCAGCACTTTGGTGGACATTTCAGATTGTGTTGGCACACGGCACTCGTCAAGGCTGCAAAGCTGGAAAACAGCAAGCCTTAACTCCTTTATGTTCACATAAAGCAGCAGGAAGTACTTCCTATTCAAGCCTGGATAGCCCTGAACCATCTACTTCATTGCTGTACATGTATGTATGTCTTTTCTTGTCTTCTCTGCCATCCAAGTATGACTTGACTTGTCTGTGGCTGATGGAGCGGTGAGGGAGTGGCGTCATCCAGTAGCGGGGTGAGTGGGGAGAACAATGCTCTTGGCCGTGATCAGCCAAATCGATCCATTAGGCTAATTACTGGCCGAGGTGTGGGGACACATCGGGGTTGCTGTACACACACTAGATTTTCGGAAGAGGCAATCGTTATTAGCTGCCTCTGCCAAGTTTCATCTCCCTCCCTACCAGGTTTTGGCGCTATGCCGTCATCAGGGGATATCCTCTGATGACGGCATAGCGCCAAAACCTGGTAGGGAGGGAGAGACGGGCTATCTCACGCAAAAACTACTAAATTATGTGATAAGGTGCACTTGATATCAGTCAGTGCAAAAACTTTATATGCGTTTTTATGTAGTTCGGATCCAGTTTGTATGGACCCACAAGTAATGTGTTTTTATTGATGAAGATTGCAGAATAAATTTGTAACTCCCTGTTGCTGAAAACTACTAAGCCTGGCTTGTTGTTTGTCCCTTGGTGGTGGACACTGTGTACCTGTTAAGTACTGGGTGACTGCAGGTTGTAGCAGCAAAAGTGAGTGATCCACCAGCGCTGAGGATTACAATTACAGTTTCTAAGTTCCATTGTGGATTGGAATTAACCTCTGCCAACTAGTTGTATTGGTTTGGAGCGCTCGATAACCCTTTTGCAACATGTCCTCGTAGTGGTTAGCACTTTCGCCTTGCAGCGCTGGATCCCTGGTTCGAATCCCAGCCAGGGCCCTATCGGCACAGAGTTTGTATGTTTTCACCTTGTGGGTTTCCTCTGGGCGTTCAGGGTTCCTCCCATATACAAATAACATACAGAGAAGTGAATAAGCTTTCTCCGAAATTGACTCTCGACTACAATACAAACACTACACAATACAAACGTAGACATTTGACTATGGTGGGGATTTGATTGTGAGTCCCTCTGAGGGACAGTTCAGTGACAAGACTATATACTCTGTACAGAGCTGTGAAAGATGTTGCCGCTTTTATAATACTAAATGATTATAAAAAATAATAATAGGTGTAGAAGTTGTTTTATGTGACCCATGCCTTGCCAAGAATGTGTATTAGACATGTTTCTACGCCAAAACCACTGAAGTTTGCTTGCACCCAGTATTTATGGCATTAGGATGAGCACTGGTTTTAAGTTTGTCTTTCAAATAAAGAGTGGTCTATATTTTCTAAGTCTCCATCTAAAGGGAAACTCTTTTTCCTGGTGTATAATAAAGGTCCAATGTTTCTTGGCATCACAGATGCTACCTGTATGTCAGCTCAAGCCACTCTAACTAGCACAGCTTTACTGTTGTGCCGGCTGCAGCCAGGCAGGTGACTGTCACACTGATGATAAATGCACTGGAGGCTAGGCTGTGTGGGGTGCAGTTGTTCCAAGCTATGTTTGACTTGCTACAGTGCAAGTTATCATATCAGGAGTGAGTGAGTGAAAGGCACCCCCTACTTGACGCCACTCAATACTACACCCACAAGGTTTGCACTACGCTGCTTACTCTCTTCCCAGGAAATGTGGTACAACTTTCTCTTCCGAAATGTCTTGGTAGATTACATGTGTTAGGTTCACTTGGTTCTTAAAACATGAACCCTATAACACATTAGTTTTCAGCAAGGCTTGGTTTACAGGGGCGCCAGAGTAGAATAAAAACGTTTAAAAACCGTCTAAAAGAGGGGGTTGTTCAGGTGGACTTACCTCCCTCAAAAATATAAAACCCAATTAAGTCACAATATATCAATACAAATATTTTATTCAACTCCACTTAGTGCAACGCGTTTCACAGGTGTGGTCCTGCTTCATCAGGCAAACAGGAGTATAACTCAATGGGTTTAAATGCAGAAGTGAGTGCCTCAGAGGCGCTCACTTCTGCATTTAGACCCATTGAGTTATACTCCTGTTTGCCTGATGAAGCGGGACCACACCTGTGAAACGCGTTGCACTAAGTGGAGTTGAATAAATTATTTGTATTGATATATTGTGACTCAATTGAGTTTTATATTTTTGAGGGAGGTAAGTCCACCTTAACATCCCCCTCTTTTAGGTGGTTTTTAAACGTTTTTATTCTACTCTGGGCCTCTGTACACCAAGCCTTGCTGAAATCTTGATTCCACCCTCGGTGGAGGGGGGCTACCCCGTTTCCTATCTACAGAGAGCGACATCTTAAAAACCTGAGTGGGGTCAGGTTCTAATACTCCCCACCTGCACTTGTAATGGTTGCCTATGGGTAACCCATGTTTGTGAGTATATCTAAATATTTTGCTTTAAACCACAACTAACTCAACAATACTACACCATATTGGGCTCTCGATTTCTCTTTGTTTTTTCAAGCCTATAACACATTAGGTTTTTATCCACATCAATGCTACTTTACTTCCTGTCAGTCAGCATTCTCACCAACCTCAGCCTGTCCATTGACCCAAAAATATGGCTGCTACTGAACTTCTCACACTTAGGCCCAGTGCACACCAAAACAGATCCACAAAACGCTAGCAGTTTTTGGTGCCGATTTCAGAGATTTGGCCCAGTGCACACCGAGCGGATTTGGATGCGATCCGCCCGCCGCATCCGCCTTGAAATCCGTTTGGCTACTGTATTTCAATGGGCTGGTGCACACCGGCGGTGTGAGGTTTGTAGCAAACCGCAAACGTGCAGCAGGAGACACGTTTGCGGTTTGGCACAAACCTCAAACTGCCGGTGTGCACCAGCCCATTGAAATACATTAGCCAATCGGATTTACAGGCGGATGCGGCCGGCGGATCGTATCCAAATCGGCTCGATGTGCACTGGGCCTTACTGTACATCTTTCTTTGGTCTATCACAATGGTTCTCTTTTGAGACTCCCTGCAACACTCCCAACTTCTTTTTACTTATCTCTGCTCCTAACCTGTTTCCTACTTCCCTTTCCCACTCTTTGATCATATCCTCATGAAAGTTGGTCTTGTGGTACCAACTTGACACATCAATTAGACCAAATTGCTGAAACATTAGTCATCGGTAGCTGAACAGTAAAAATTAAAAAAACAAATCAGGTGTTGATTTCCAGTAGTACAAATATACTTTACATATTCTAAGAATTACTGTATCTTTAAAAAAATCTACTCATGATTTCACTGTCCAATGAACACAAACAGCTTTTAAGTACACTCTATTCATTTCTCCACCTCATCCTCCCATGGCCTGCACTTCAACTGACCGTTTCTCCATAATAGTTGCAAACATTAGAAACAGCTTCACTGCACAACCTAGTATGTCTATTCATTTCATTTATTCAATCTCTATTGTGACTACAATGTTAGTGCATGTCCTCATCATATAGACTATTTTAACCTCTTGACGACCAGCTAATGCCGATTGGCGTAAACTGGTTGTCTGTGGGTTTCCATGGAAGCGGCCGCTCGTTCGAGCGGGTGTTCCATGTCAGTTCACGGAGGGTGTCTCCGTGAATGAACTGCCTGCGAGCCTCCAATCGCGGCTCGCAGGTGAAATGTAAACACGTGGGGAAGAAATCCCCGGTGTTTACACTGCACGGTGCTGCAGCTGCAGCAGCGCCGTAAAGGAGATCGGCGATCCCCGGCCTCTGATAGGCCGGGGATCGCCGCCATCTGATAGGCTGAAGCCTATCAGAGGCGGTACAGGACGTATCGCCATCCTGTACCGCCCACAGAGCCAGGGAGAGGGAGGGAAGGAGAGGGAGGGGGGAATAGCGCTGCGGAGGGGGTCTTTGAGGAGCCCCCCCCCCCCTGCAAGGCACAGCAGAGCGGCGGCGATCAGACCCCCCCAGCAGGACATCCCCCTAGTGGGGAAAAAGGGGGGGAAGTCTGATCGCCTTACCTGCAATACGATCTGTGCTGGGGCTGAGGAGCCCACCCAGCACAGATCAATAGAAAACCACTTGGTCGGCAAGTGGTTAATATTTTTTTCTGTTGTCTACGAATGGATCACCTAAGAAATCTCCAGTCTATCTTGAACCTTGTGCTTGACTCACTAATCTCTCTTCTACCTCCACAAATACTCCCAATCCATTGATTTCCCATCAAATACAGGGTCCAGTTCAAGCTTAGCTCTGACCTATAAAGCTCCTCCCTCAAAACTGTCTCCGCCATACCACTAATTTCCAGATATTGGGGTACACTCACTATTCTCCGATAAATATAACATGCAGGCATTGAGCACAGTGCACTTTAAAAGCTGTGCCAGCACACATACATTGTTCTGGGGTATAGTTAATATACCCCATCAGGGGTGTAACTATAGCTGAGCTATAGCTATAGCTATATAGTATAGCTATAGTTACAGCTCCAGTGGTATTTTGCAGAGCAGCAGCGCTTCAGCAGCAGAACAGGTACTCCTCATTCTCTGCATCACAGCTGCATGCTGTGGGGTGGAAATGTGAACATGCAATCTAGTTTGGTGATCTTGTTGGAGGCCTGGCCAACAAGGTTTGGTGAGAGGCCAGGAAGGCTCTTGTTATGCCCTTGTACCCCATTATACTAAAGGCAACCTTTGCTCTGCTAACAATCTTTCTCCTTCATTCACGCTTCCCACTCTTGCAGTGTAGGATTCCAAATGGGATAAAGTTGACATATTATTTAGAAGTCAGATAATCCTTGCAAATATAGTTACCAGTAGACCTGTGTGTAGCTAGCAGACATGTTTTCTTAGTTTTGTATAGAGCATCTCCTATGCCAGGTTTTTATTGCTGTCTGTGCCCCGGAGCAACAATTACCCACTTCACTGTGTCCATGTATGGATGTTTTCCCCTCACTTTCTGTTGTAACACCCACCTCCTCTCTGTAAATTGAAAGGGACTGTAGATCACAAGAGACAAAGACGGCAAAAAAAGAAAAAAAAGGATTTTAGTTCTTATGCAGTGTGTCCAAATCTACATAGAAAAGGTTACTATTTATCAGATAAATAAAACACCCTAGCATCATAAATGAAACAGTTTGATTATTTGTCCTATCAGTAGTAATGTTTAAATCTGAGATGGTCTAATTTAAGAACTGTCCTCAAGAAGCCGGAGATAGAGTGACTTTTGAAAGGTCACAGTTGTGTCACTTTCCGGTAGCTCTGCTACCCTTATAGTCTGTTTGATGTGTGACCCTACCGTGTCTGGGAGATTGATATTACTGCTGTGCGTGGGTGGCTTCACGTATTAGTTACTACAGGAGTTACACTGCTGGCTCGCATACATCCAAGCTCCTATTTTATACTGTTCCAAGTAAGTCTCTCTAATGTGTGGACAGCATTGGCCATGCAGCTCTTGTGCCCCCTGCATTCATCCTGAAGGAAACTCACTCCTGAGAGGGGTTACTGAACAGGTTATAGTGTCAATATATAGTCTGATTCCTGGGCAACCTAGGCTGCTTTACTGAGGTAAGTGCACCATGTGCGGGATACAAGTGCTTTAAAAGGCAATAACTATTCACATATATATCAGATGTCTGAGACACCATGAAACTGAAAAGACACCGAGCTGATTTAATGGGTCAGTTGCAAAGAAAAGAAGCAGAAGTGAGAAAAGGTGGCCTTACATGGCGGCTTGGCGGCTGATCGACCTATAAATAATTATTATCAAATCAGATGAAAATCGGTGCGGCCACAAGCATGCCCTGAATTTGGCTCAAAATTGGTTGAATATATTGATCATACATGCTGGGAAATCTCGGGCCAACGTGGTTGATCAGGTGCGCCATGGTAACGGCATGCAAGAATTGTGAACAACGAACACAGCAGAGCGCTGGCAGTTGTTCCTCCCAAATGTTTTATGTGCCCACCCGTGCCCGTGCATTTATACTTGACCTGTCACACCACCTGCTGAGTGTCCGTTGCTGTGTACGCCATACTTCTGCATTTGGGTCCCACTTGACTACCGGCCTATAGCACGTGGAGCGGGTGACATCACACACACACCCCATGTGCTATAACACCGGCAGCCACGTAGGACCCCAATGTGGAATTGAAGTGGACATTTGAAGTGGACATTTAGCGGGTGGCAAGACAGGTAAAGTATAAATACACGGGCACCGGTGGGCAGATAAAACAATTGGTGGGACGTGGCTGGGGTTGGCGAGGCAGCAAATTCTCAAAAGATTTCATGCTGAAATCAATCAGGAATCGCCTTCGGTGTAGAGGTAGCTAACAGATCTCTCTCTGATCAGATTTGAATCTGCTCATCATCGCTAGATGTATGGGCACCTTACCTGTCCAGAGCAACCAATCAAAATTAATTCAAAAGCTAATACCTGAGTGGCTGCTCTGACTTGTTCCACATTACACTAGATTCTTAATATATAATACAAACAAACGAGGGAAGCACTGTTGCTTGACAATATACCTTATATTGTACACAACAGTACACAAACGTTTTTGAGCTACTCGCGTTTCCTCAGGTGTACTGTTGTGTACAATATAAGGTATATTGTCAAGCAAGAGTGCTTCCCTCATTTGTTTGTTTGTGTGAATGCATCATTCTTGTGTGGAGTGGTGAACCACAGGGGGTAAGCACTGGCAGTCAGGTGGAAAGTTGCCCTAGAAGGAGGTTCGAGGAAGAGTCATCTATTGGGCAAGTCTTCTTGATAAATCATGTCCATTGTGCAAGATGCCTTTTACTATCACGTGCAAAATCCCAAAGGGTAACACCACAGCCAAATGAATACATTACTTTTAGCCAGGGCCGGTTCTGTCATGAAGCAAGGTGAAACACTAGCATCAGGCGCTAAAGGGGCAGCATTTTTGTACTGTGAGCAAGTTGAAGAGGTCATCATCATTGGAGAAAAGCAGCTTGTTGTGCAGTGTGAGGAGTCTGACAGTGAGTGAGGAGGGGGGAGGCAGGAGAGCAGCAGTGTTTCATTTGAATTAAATGAATCAGGGTACATTTTCGGATGCTGTGTGATCATTCCAAATTGGGGCGCATCTGATTCCTCACAAGTTTGCCTCAGGCAGCAAAAAGTCTAGGACCAACCCTTCTTTTAGCCATAACTATGAATGGCCAAAACCAAACGGATGTAGTGTGATAATTAAATTTAAACAAGAGGCTTGATTCACTAAGACAAATACAGGGGGCTGGCACCTATACCTGGCTATCTATACTGGTGGCACCTATACCGGGGGTTTGGGTGCCCCATCCAAAGTTTTGCAGGGGGGCCCAGTGATTTCTAGTTACTGCTCTGCAGGAGAATTATCATAAAAGTGGGTATCCTGATACTGTACTGCATTCTACTACCGTATATGCCACCGCAGTGCCTCTTTTAGATCAGTCCAAGTTTTATTTTAAGGCTTTGATAACAGAAAAAATATATTAAACATGCTTGTTTACTTTGTCATGGTTTATAGATAGACGGTGTGATGTCTACAACATTACCTAGATTTTAGCTATTTCAAAATAGCTTGCAGGTGTGGGTGTTTTGTTATCTGCCTCCAATGGCCTTGGCATAATTTCATTGTCGTTTAATCAATTAGTTATGCATTTGTGCACCAATGGTTAATCTGTTTCCTATTAATTTGTAGTTTTCAGGTGGAAGCTTCCTCATCACCATAATGCTCATGCAGTTCCTCTGAATTTGGCCTTTTGGACCGTAAAGGAATACAGCGAGTGGGAGTATCACACTGAGATCATTGGAAGAACAGAGGTCCAATAATAAGCATGCCCAGGCTGTCATTTATTTTATGATGTTTTACTCTCCCTCTGTTAAAAATGCATATCTGCTTTGAGTAAAAAAGGGGACATGACAAAAGATTAATAAAATTATTTTCATATTCAGTGACAAGAAAATCATGTGATATGACTCTACAAAAATACAAAAGCATGTGCAGTGTTACAGGCCATACAAAGTCACACCAGTAGCCAGGTACTCTGGTGATGTGAGAATTGTACCTACAGATATCAGATACTTAGACAAGCAGTCATAAGCACACATATTCAGGTCGATGGGGAAAAAACCAAAATACTGCACTATAGAGGTTTTCTTGGAATATTCAGCCTGGCTTATCAACCGTTCTCTAATGCTGGGAATACACCATGCAATTTTCCATCAGATAGATGGGTCGATAGATAATTTCCGACAGGTTCAATCTGATTTACGAACTTTTTTTGATCGATTTGTATAGAAATGATCAGAAAAATGTTCAAAATCAGATCAGACCTGTCGGAAATTATCTGTCGACCCATTTATCTGATGGAAAATTGCATGGTGTATTCCCAGCATATTAAGTAAAGACAAGCAAGAGATTTCTGAGATAGGCATAGAATATATACAAACATCCAGCTCTATCCCAGTCTCACCACAGGCAGTCAACTTGTTTGGCAATCATCCTTCCAGGCAAATATGTAACTGCAAACGTCACATTTCATAAACCACCATTTATGAGCTGGTTTTGAATGTCTAAATGTCAGTTCCAATATGACTCATGGTAGGGACGGGACTTAGCGAGAAGGATTGAGGTGTCCTGGGAACTAATAGGGTGCAGCATAGCAGTATCGACACAAACAGAGGAAACACGGAATGTGGAAGTTGAAATCTACGCTCTGGCAAACGTAACCACGTAACTACGCTGGTTCAGAAACAGTTAACATAAATGTAAAGGCAGTATAAAAAAAAGTCAGAAACCTACCTGTGGACAGGGAAGGCTCTGGATCCTATAGAGCCTTCTCTGTCCTCTCTTGATCCCCTCTTTCCAGCGGTGTTACCCCGTTGTGTGTACTCAACCAGTTGGTCGCATTCACGTCTGTGAACCCCTGGGAGGGTTGTAGAAGCACTCATGTCCAGGTGAACTTTTGAAGACAGGTGGCTCCATACTGCGCAGGCGTAAGTGCGTTTCCCGCACGTGTGCATACACACTTGCAAATACAAGTCTATGAGTCCTTGGGAGGTTTCAGAAACACTTGTGTCCCCAAGTGCTTCCAAAGACAGGAGGCTTCATACTACGCATGTGTAAGTGTGCTTGTGTGCACTTGCGCATGCACACTGGAGCCGCCCGTCTTCAAAAGCCCTCGCGTACACAAGTGCTTCCGAAGCCTCCCAAGGTGGTAAATTAAATGGGGGTAACGGCGCTGGAACGAGGGGTACAAGAGAGGACAGGCAAGGCTCTATAAGATCCACAGCCTTCCTTGTCCATAGGTAAGTATCTGACTTTTTTTTCTATATTGCCTCTACATTTACTTTAAAGTTTTCTATATATTGTACTCTTGCAGACTTAATTGGGTACTGGTGAAGGGACATACCGGTACGATTTTTATTACTGAAAGGATATTAAATGAGAATCTTCATTACACAATGTAGATCTGATAATGCACCATTCACTTTACATACAGTATTTACCAACTTCTCAAAATAAAATAAAAAAGAACATATTCATTGATCCACAGCACAAAAAATCCACAAAGGAGGGCTGCATTTAGAATATACTTTCATCTCTAACTTCTGTAAAGATATATGGTTGAACTAAAAGCATATTTAGCAAAGAGACATTTGTAAACCTAACTCCCATAAAATGTTCCACACTGAGCCATAATTCTTAATTAAGCAAAAAATAACAGCCAGAAAGCAAAGCAAGATCTACAATAAAAAGGCAGGTGTATGTGATGGATTCACATGGAAAAAAGCTGTCACTGGATTGTGATGAAGTACAAAGAGAGTTTGATTGATAGTACTTTTGTGACGAAAGAGTTGTTTAGAATCTCCAGCAGATAAATGTTTACAGATACAGAATACATAGAATGCTTCAGCAAGGCTAAAATGAAATTAGCAAATATACTTCAGAAAGCGTTTTCCAAAAATTAGGCCACACTCGCATTACGGAGAGAAGTACTGGTATATTTTATTAAATTAAGGCTAATTGAACAGTGATTATGGATGTCACACAGATGAGCGGCCAAGAGATTAAATCTCTTAAATGTGTCATAATCAGTCAACCCCAGATAATTAATGGCACAATGTACTTATCTGACTGTCACAAGCCCATGATTAATCGTGTCTTCATTCAATGCCAGGACACCAGACTTGATATTCCATGACTTCCGGGGCATAACAAATAGAATTAGTGGGATATGTCCACCAGTTTGGTGTGGTTCTCAGATGGCCAGAGTTGTTGTCATACAGATCGGCATTCCTTCATACTTGAGGAATTCTGGGAATGAAGTGTGCACAATGAAGAAGACCTCTGGTAAAATGACTTGTCTAGAGCAATGAATAAACACAGAGATCTCAGTGTTTATATATCATTGCAAGAACATTGTCGGCTGAGTGCATTGATGTTTTCATAGTAAGATTGTCTTTTTATGCAGGGGGAGTGACTCCGCATTTGAAGTCAAGGTGAAAACATGCAATGGGCAGATGGAACCTGCTTTGCTAATGAAAGGCTTTTTATGCTATTTATGATAATCAGTGGGAACGTTCCTGAAGCATTTCACATTATTCTGTAATGAGGTTGGCCAAAATGTGGTGGCATTGTTGGCTTGGAACAACTAAAACCTCCCACTTGCCATATTAACAACCGCTCTTGTAACATGAAGGCTCTTAGACGCTGAAGTGGGGACAATAGGGGCAGAGTGAAAACACCACCAAGACCGCCTTTTGTGTTGTGCTTCTTTGAACCCGCTCAAAGAGCCATTTCAAGGGGGTGTTCTTGGTCTTCCATTCAACGCTACTGAAGCTAGCACTGACTGTTGTTTAGCAACATAGAAATGTGAACTTAATTGACTGTCCTCTTTTGTGAACTTTGTAAATCATTCACAGCCCATGCAGATATTCTCACATACACTCCTCTGACATGAGCTGAAAAGCCCCAACACTAAAAAAAATGTATTCTGTATAATGGATTTTCAATGCAATACAGATATATAGACTTCCACTTTTTATATGGATGAAAAGATCTGCAGTTTCCAGTCCAGCTATTGCTTCTGCTAAATAATAGCTTGAAAAATCAAAATATATTCTATAGAATTCAGAAACCCTCATTGGCAGGGTTGAAGACAAGAAAGGTATGGCATCTATCTCCACATCATCAGTCAACAATAAACAAAATTGCCTCTATATTGCATTTATTATTTGGAATGTTAAATCACAGATTGCAGTCAAAAGTTCTAATCAGTACAGAACTATAATTCATGAAAAAAACTGAATGATTATTACCAACACAGCTAGTTCAAATGTATTTTATTTAGAATTAAGTATTGTGCTGACAAAAAAAATGTTAATGTCAGTGGATTTGGACTTTATTGATAACATAACCCATCAAATGGCTAAATTATGGGGTCCATTTATGGTGAGTCATACAGGAGTTAGACAGAAACTGTAAAGGGCAGTTAAGACCTGTTTGATCTAATCTGCAAGAATCAATCAGGGTAGATGGGGCTCAGTTTTATTATGAGAGCTCCACCCATCACTATATGAGGGCATAGATAGCATCTAGGGGGGCTTCCTTACATCTTGCAGGACTTCTTATGATCTCCAGTTTGATAAATCCTGGTGGTCCTTGCCTTCTGCAGAAGTCCAGTACACTTCCCATGCTGGCAGCGAAAGTGCTACAAGAGTGTGATGTTTTGTAGCAAGAGATGGAATCCTTGTCGATTTAAAATCTGTAGATCTCATGAAGATCTGTAACAATACATACACATGCATGATTGAAAACTTCTGAGGTGGACGATAACAACTGCCTCTGCCGATAATCAGGCGTGTGTACAGTAGCCCCCAACCTGCAAAAGATCCGCCAGGCGGATAAACTTGGCCGAGCAGCAGCCTGTTTATTTGTGCTGCCGCTTGCTCCACCAGATGTGTGACGCTATGCATGTGCTATTCTGTCATTCCTCGCCGCATAGCAACACAGCACGTCGTCAGCTGTACAGCTCACTTCACGTCTGCTCAGCCCAGCCCATCAATGATGCCCATGGGATCGGGTCCCAATCCTTGACAGGCAACATTAGTCATAGGCGTATATATGCACCTGAAAGCTATAAGTATTTTCTGTAGATCCCCACTAGCTTTCACCTGCAGCATGGCATAATGCTGGGTAGTGTTCCTCCTTAAAGGAATACTATCGATCCCCAAGTGTTCTAAAATGACAATTTACAAAAAATGTCTAAGTAGCTGTGTAAACATTTTCCTACTTTTCATGTTAAATATCAGAGGCAAAAGCTGTAATTTATTGAGGGTAGGATTTAGCTATATTGGGACAAATCAATTGAAGAAGGGGTGTCTGCTTCAATGCACTGCCAGAGTTGCATATCAGACTACAGAAAGCAAATATCAAACATATCAAACTCTGAAAGCTAAAACAGTATGAAAAGCTGTGACAATTAGTTACATTTCCTCTGCTCTCTTCAGACGCTTCAGTCAGAAACAGAGCTCCCAACAGCTGCAGCTCCTGTGTCCTGTCTCTCTCTGTCACACACAGAGCTACACATAGAGTTAACTGATCAAGTGTGAGGGGAATTTCCTCTCTCCTCATGGCTCAGGTCAGTTTTGGCGTCAGTAAACTTTGAATGTATTTTGCTAACAGTAAACAAAGAAGTTGCTACTAAAATGTATACACCAGTACTTAGCAGCACTTCCCAAACAATTCCTGTGTCAATTGAAAAAAAATGTGAATCGATAGTATTCCTTTAAGCCTTCAATGTCCAATGGCAGAAAAAAGTAACATAATCTAACAATCCAACTTGAGCCATAGTTTATTTCCTATGTACTTATTAGTGACAAAACAGCAAATTTGATTCAATAATTAATTCAACAATTAATCAGCTTCTGAGTTATTATTTGGCCGCTCCTGAATCGTATTAACTGAGTTACACAGTTCTTGCAGAAGAAAAATTTGCCATTTAGCCTAATTTTATGATCACACATAATGATAAGTGCCAGGATATGTAGGACTAATTCACCTTGTTGATGGAGAATGTTAGCGGATAAAAACATAAAATTGACATCAATGTCAAGTAATCTGAGCAGTATTTCTTTATGGCAAATAGTTTTTTGAATATTTTAGGCAAGGTCAGGCTTTTCTCTTGTACAGGAAATTCAGACTAGAACAAGGTTGGCCAGATGCCAATCAAACGATTTATATGCTACTAGTTGACCAAAGCCTGTCTAAAAATGGGCTCTAGGTATGTCACCACCGCCACATGTCAGTGCGAATGCGCGTGTGCCCGCTGCGCGCACACCCCCGTCCACCCGACCCCTGGCCCTTCCTGCTCCTGTCCCAACGACTGTCCCTGTGTCATATGTGCAATAGCGCAAACGCGGGACAAAGGGACAGGAGTGTACGCAGGGACACAGAGGGATTATAAGATAGGATTGGACAAAAGTAGAAAGGCAAACCAAACTCAAAGAGCAGAAAAATTTCCAAGCAGAGGGCATCCTTGATAAGTACTGAAACGTACCAAATTATTTTACGGCTAAAATACCTTTCACCACTGTGCTGTGTCACTTACTACTGTGCTGCCCAAATTATTATACTAGTCACCTATGATTATAGATGTAAATTTGAAGTGCTGAGGTAGCATACACTGGCTTTATAATGATTTGTCTAGCTAAATAGCATCCTTTAATATTTTAGAAAATGAGACTATAATCAGTATATTTACAGTTTAATAGTGCCGACAGAACAATGATCCATCAATTTCTCAGCTATAACCAGGTCATGTGCTATTAATATCACTTAACGCTTCCTAAGTGATAACCGTACCACTAACGAGACAAGTTATTTGTAAAATTCCAGGGGGCTGATACATTAGTAGAAATAAACTGGGATCTCCTGAGGAGAGGTTAAGGACTTGGAGCACGGGGTCCTTTCAGCTGGCACTATGCCGTTTACAATTCTGTCCCAGCACTAATCAAGTTATCATATCAACCCATCTCTCAGCAGCCCAGTCAGTTTCTTCAAAGAGGAAAATTTGCAGACAAATTTCTAGCAGCAGGACATGAGAGCTTTCCTGGGATGCTGCATAAAGAATACCTGTAACCTCTCTCCAACCTCCCCTCTCTCCCATGCTGAGAGTTCACTGCAGCCCAGCACCATGCTGCTTCTTTTATTTCATTACGCCTCTCAGTCACAGGCCTGCTCTATACAGAAATATCTATTCACTAACAGTACAAGCCAGCATTAAACCAGCCACTCACACAACAGCCCTTTCAGGAGCTAAAAATGCCTCTTGCGATCTGACAGCTAAATTTATAGACCTCGTCCTTTGACAAAAGGTTAAACATAGTAAGCGTAAGAATTACAGTCTTTTGGCCATTTACAATGTATTTGTCTGAGGTTTTGAGGTGTGTGTGTTTGTGTGTATTTGGAGATTTCTATTTCCAAAATACTATATTATTAGCTGACTGCATTACAGATGCACAAGCTGATTTCTGACTGGTTACTATGGACTGGTGCTCACAGCTTGTCTTGGCATAAGTAAGTTAAAGGGATACTGTAGGGGCGTCGGGGGAAAATGAGTTGAAGTTACCCGGGGGTTTTAATGGTCCCCCGCAGACATCCTGTGTTGGCGCAGCCACTCACCGATGCTCCGGCCCCGCCTCCAGTTCACTTCTGGAATTTCAGACTTTAAAGTCTGAAAACCACTGCGCCTGCGTTGCCGTGTCCTCGATCCCGCTGATGTCACCAAGAGCGCACAGCGCACGCCCAGTATGGTCTGTGTCTGCGCAGTACACTCCTGGTGACATCAGCGGGAGTGAGGACATGGCAACCTAGGCGCAGTGGTTTTCTGACTTTAAAGTCAGAAATTCCAGAAGTGAACTGGAGGCGGGGCCGGAGCATCGGTGAGTGGCTGCGCCAACACAGGATGTCTGCGGGGGACCATTAGAAGCCCCGAGTAAGTTCAACTCATTTTCCCCCGACCCCCCTACAGTATCCCTTTAAGTTGTACTTACTGCAATACTTGATTTTCATCCTGACCCCTCCAGTGGTGTAACTACAATTCATAGGGCTACCCCAATGTACACACCCTTTCCCCTGCTCCCCCCCCCCCCCTTTGATGCTCTTCATGATCTTGGGGCCCATTTCACAAGGATCGTAAAACCAGTGTGACCATCATGATCTTCACACCCTTAACAAGTGTAGCCACAAAAACACCTGATTTGAAGTACAGTCCCCTGTATCGGAGGAAGGAGTGGTTAGTAGTTGCCCCCCACACACACAGCTCTGTGCCCCCTGCGATCGCTAGGCCCGCTGCCCTCTAGTTATGCCCCTGGAGCCCTCAATTATGCATGATTTGGAGATGATGTGCTAAGGAAGACGAGTAGTGATTAGTGATGTATGTCAAATATCAAATCAGGTGCAGATATTGTAAAGATTATAACCGTGTCCCCCTCTCTCCTTGAAAAAGCGGGGTAACGCCCGCGGAACTAGTGGGTCCGTTTGAGGGGACCCTCTGTCTCTCTCTGCCTCCACTATGCCTGCTTCAGCTCTATCTTCAACCTGGCTAAGTATAGACTCCTCTCTTATCACTAAAGGCTGCCATTATCACTTTCACTGGTCCTGCCTATCACAGTCTTTGCTCACTTTTTTCAGGTTATTGTGTTTATTATAGGTTACAGAGTTTTTGTGCAATTGATTGTATATTATTATTATTATTTTTTATTCATTAGAACAGTTATCACATTGCTCCATTGTGTATTTTCTCATCGTAATACACCACCTTGTTTATTATTATTATTATTTAGTATTTATATAGCGCCGACATATTACGCAGCGCTGTACAGTGTATATATATATATATATATATCTTGTCACTAACTGTCCCTCAAAGGAGCTCACAATCTAATCCCTACCATTGCCATATGTCTATATTATGTAGTGTAAGTACTGTAGTCTAGGGCCAATTTTTTTAGGGGGAGCCAATTAACTTATCCGTATGTTTTTGGAATGTGGGAGGAAACCGGAGTGCCCGCGGAAACCCACGCAGACACGGAGAGAACATACAAACTCTTTGCAGATAGTGCCCTGGCTGGGATTCGAACCAGGGACCCAGCGCTGCAAGGCGAGAGCGCTAACCACTACGCCACCATGCTGCCCATACCTTGTTTATACTGAACCCGGGTTATACTGAACCCGGGTTCAATCCAATTAGGGCTCATGTACTGAGCCCTTTGAGGACAATTATTATTCTTTATACATATAGGAGGCATATTGTATATTCATGCATGGTGTAGCTAATTATCTCCTTAGGCAGAGCGTTTATGGGTCTTTGTTATTTTAATTGTTTTTAACCAGGAATGCTTTTATGAAGTGTTTTTTGACATATAAATATTTTTGAGATAATAATGATGTACTTTTGATACTTTCATTATACTGTCCTGAGTGGTGCTATTTCTAAAGGGTTTCTTCCTTCAATTGTATGTAATCTGATGTCTAATGCATAATTTTGCTTTAGCTATGCAAA
The DNA here is from genome assembly GCF_040937935.1 of Hyperolius riggenbachi. Lineage (NCBI taxonomy): Eukaryota > Metazoa > Chordata > Amphibia > Anura > Hyperoliidae > Hyperolius > Hyperolius riggenbachi. The sequence continues at coordinate 191,942,483 of NC_090649.1, forward strand.
TGCCAATTAACAGTAGTTATGATTGAGAAAACAAATTGATAAAAATATTGCAGGGCAATTGAACAACTGTGTCTGGTATCCATATGTAGTCACATATTCTTACAAACTGCAAAAACGTATTTTCCTCTAGTCTCCACCCACTTTCTGTGGCAGGTACTGCCTGGCATAGTCCCAACATAACCTTGTGCCATGGTTTGTATCATTCTGGCATTCCCAGTTCTTCACTGTATGTGACCTTGTATGCTTAGGAACAAGAGGGGATGAGCCCGAGAGAGGGTGGCTATACAAAGGTTGATGAAGACCCAATAGGACAAGCGATTGATCAATACTTTCTGGAAAATTGATCCGGTAGTAGTAATCAATTCTGCAGCCTTGTCCATGCAACTATTAGCATTTAACAAACGTTGCGGTTAACCATAACCAGCAGCAAAAAGATATGTTATGTTGTGTCTGAGCACAGCTGTGGCCAAGCTCACATGAGGCTTGACGTGGTGGTTGCCTCTCCACTGCCTGTGCCAAGCGTTAGCAAATTCCCAGCCAAAACAGCAGCTGACCGGTGCTGAATTCACCACCTTCATACTCCTGTGTGAAAGAGGTCTTATCCAGTGCAGCTCCTAATAACCAGGACAAGCAACCAAAAAATGGAAATGGGCAGCACTGAAATGATGAGATGTGTGTGTTCAAAGTATAAAATTGCTTATGGAATGCCAGAAATATGTATAAAAGAACTGCTATAGAGTGTTTTGTGGTGGAACACAGCCCTAACTGGAACCCAGCCCAGCAACTGCAGATCTCCTGCTCACTCATTTGCTGCAGATGAAACCAAGTTTATGTATTTATACATACAGACAGCAATTAACTGCACAGTTACTGCAGCATGCAAACTGCTATAAGTAAATTCTGCTGGCTAGACAATCGCCTGCCTAGCGTACAATTCTGCTGTACAACTGTGGCACCTTCTCTCCACCCTGTTAATCCACTGAACTACCACAACACAGGGGAGTGCTAATAGGCAGTAAAATCTGCACCTTTCAGTCCTGCATGAACTAGATGTATTTTTTGGACTATAAGACGCTCCAGACTATAAGAGGCACCCAGGCTTAGATGGCAAATATCAGGGGAAAAAAATATTCTAAACCTGATGCGTCTATGGGTCGGGGCATCTTGTAGACCTTTTCCCCCAAGCTGTCTCTATCTATGCTACACTGCCCAGCTACTCTAACCCCTGTTGCTGCCCCCATTACACTTTACTACACTACACTACACTACACTACACTAAATCCCTGCTGCACCTCCCCCCCTCCCCCAGCTACATTACACTACACTAGCAGGGAAACTATGGAAGCTAAACTAAAATTAACTACTGTCACCCAGCATGCTCCATCCTGGAAGTGGAGACAGCTACAATGTCCCCAGGTGATGCCCGATACCTCCCTCCCCCTTCCCTGCACAATGGAGGCAGCATGTTAATGTCACCCAGCATGCTCCGTGGCCTATGCTATAACAAGGGGGCCTTGCTTGATGAGGTCATCAAGTGAGAGGCCCTCAAAATTATAGCATAGTACAATGCCTGCCGAAGTGTGGAGAGAAAAGCCGAGGCTCCCGGGACACACCAGAGTCAGTGATGCTAATTGGCTGCAGCCACTGACCTCCAGAGGGAAGAAGGCATCAGAGAATTACTGAGGACTTGCTGCTGTCACTGCACCCACGATGGAGCAGGGTGACAATCAGCTGCATCCGACGCACACTGGAGGGAGGGAGGGAAGAATTGGAGGATCACTTGAGTGACACTCCATCAGGCTGCAGCCGCAACGGGGAAGGGAGGAGGGGACCACTAGACTGCCAGAGATTCATTTTATGGGAGGCTGTGAGGCCACATTCAGACTATAAGATGCACCAACATGCGTCTTATAGTACGAAAAATACAGTATCTAGACATTCTACACAAAATCTGTAAATGTTTCAAGATTTTTATGTGCAGCTATACAGAGAACTAATACATAGCAATATATATTACACGTTGTAAGAATTTTCTGAGTTTCCTATAAATGCAGCACAATGCCGTATACTGTTTAATAGCATTCTCCTTCAGTTAGAGATCTCCCTTACACACTCCAAAGAGCTTTCAGCTGAAAGTAGAAAATAAATTTAATTTTGTGGTTCTTTTGACACCGGCAAACAAAAGCCCAGGTATGGAGTCTCTGTGGGAGAATGACCTTTCACATCAACAAGAGAACGCGCTCTGCTCGTACAGCACAATGAGGCTTGGTGCTGGTCAGAACAGTGACCTAGTCTGCATTGGGCACATGCTGCTAGCTACAAAGAGACTGAGCTCTGAGCCTCCCTTCTGTGGAAGTGATAAAGAGCCACAATAGCAATGAGGCAACTCGTCTTCCAAAGACCTCTTGGTGGCCATTTTATTTGGAATGAATGCAAGATAGACCCGCAATGCCTTTATTTCCTAAACATTTCACAATGGCTTTTGACTGATTTTTGTCCTGGCACATATTGATGGGTGTTAGCCATGCTTCCTAAGCATAACTAACTGATTATGCCCTTCTTTCTAAAGACTCCACGTCTCTTTTTCCTCAGCCATGCACAGCATTTGTCCAGCAGAGCAGTCATGACTTCATCACAGACATATAAATAAACCGTAAACACATATTGTAGAATTATGCAAATTATAAAGTGATGTTTGCAGACGATCAGTAAAATTCGCTATCACTTTAATACGTTTCATTAGCATCTGTAGATTTAAGCTGCATCGGTGTGTTTACATCCATTAATTTACAGTGTGCTAGAAATACCTGCAGTTATGTTATTGATGTTTGACTAGTAATGCCTGAAATGTTTTTACAGAAAGTTCAGTGGGTGTGCCTTTTCAGTACCGCACAGTAACCTGCGTGTTTTGTATTTGTTGAATTAAATGGAAGTTTCTGGATGAAAATGAAGTGTAATGAGATCTCACAGCACCATCTCATAGATATCACATCAGTATGTACTCATTCCAGAAACCTCGCCAGGCCAGGTAGCAGAGCCATTAAAATAGGTGCTAGGTACACTGTGTTATATACAGACGTGTCATTTTATACTCAGGATGAGTACTGTAATAGTGACAGTGTTGTTTAACTGAGTGAAGTATATTGTGGTTAAAAGGGAGATCACAATATCCATAGATTTAGTGGCCTCCAGAGACCATTTCTAATCCTGACCCTCCCACCTAGCCTAAACCTAATAGACCACCTACAATATGCTAACCCTAACCTCTTTTATCTCATGTACACAAAAAGGTATCTTGCGCTCCTAATCCCGGATAGTCACCAGAGGTATAGTCCTTTTAGGAGTTCATGCAATGCGACGCTCCGTAGTGGGGTAACTTGGCAGAAAAATCAAAAAAAAGATGGAGCGCGCCATAGTGCATTAGTCATAAAAGATAATTTATTACAAATTAAAAGTTATACTCACAAACTTAATTGTGTTGCTTGCATATCAACGGACAGCCAACCGCTTATCTCAGCAGGGGCGGATGACGCGCTGTGGCCAGCAGCGCGTGGTTCCCGATGACCTGGGCTCCGTCTCGCTGGGAGTTGGGCGTGGCTGTGTTCAACGGGCATGTGACGTCATTACGCGTTTCGTCCAAAAGTTGAAGATGACAGAAGAGAATTCTCCAGGTTTCAGTGTTGTTCCATGGGCTCTCTATGGCATCAGGGGTCCCTGAAATATCCCCAGGAATCTCGGCTGCCCAAGTGCATGAGTCCTCCTTGTGGTCCGGTGTCAGGAGAACTGTAGCCTCGGGTCGAATGGATGGATCTTCTGATTCTCCCCACAGATCTGTCTATACCACGTAGCAGGCCAGCCAGGCAGGGGAGGGGGCTGCGCACACAGGAGGGGAAGGCTCTATGAGTGTCAGCCTCTGGCTGCATGCGGTTCTCTCTTAGCTCTCTTTTATCTCATGTGCCTGCTAAATACAAACCATTACCAATTTTTTCCACTATCACCCCTCAGCTAATAGCCCTAACTATAAACCCCTGACACACCTCCACCTACACCATGCCAAGTCCCAGTCCATCCCTTTCACATGCCTGTGCTCATCATGCCCCTTCCTTGCTATTTTGGTGATGTCATTATCTAGCATCCACTCCAATACCAAGGTCAGGCTCTGTTCGCAATTTGCATACAGGCTCCCCATGTGGCTGCCGGCGTATATGTCGGCTCGTGTGTGACGTCACACATGCGTCCACATTACTCCAGCAACCATGTGTAGTACCTGTATGTGGATTGAGGACGGAGCCCACAGCCAGCAGCGGACACAAACACCTAAAGTGCGGTGCACCAGGCACCAGTGGGGCACATTTGAAATTAAGGGGGGCAGCGCCGGGGTTTTTGTCGCGTTGCACCTAATCGACCATGACGGCCTGACATCTTGCAGCATGTCCAATCGATACATACAACCAATTTTGGCCAGAAATTGGTCACATCGATCGGGCATGCTCTTGGTGGCACCGGTTTTCATCCGATAATAATTATCATATGGTCAATTGGCTGTCAAGTCGATTGATGTATGGCCACCTTTAGTCCCATATTTTCCCAGCTTCTATCTCGGGTACTTAGAAGGACTGATGTTGAGTAAATATTTTCTTGCCCGATCACAATAGGAATGTGACAATAGTCTCACTTGTTTCCACAGAGTGTCCTTGTCTTTCAAGTTATCGTCTACTCCTAGAAAGCTAAATTTTGGCTGTCCTCATAACCCCCTACCTGGCACAGGCCATTACAATCTAGCTGTGGTACAACAGAACAGAAGGCCTGCAATGGTCGTCTTGGCTAAAGCCTGTGATGGCTGTCAATGTCCTTGTTAATAATGGTCATGTCTAGGAGATCTCATGGAGAAGCATGTGATCAGTTTGGTCAGGTGATATATATATATGTAAGTATCTGATTTGCTAGTCACAATCATGTGCTAAAGCAGGATGTGATCACAGCAAATCAGGGCTTTGCAAACATATCAGCTGATCAAACAAATCAAACAGATCAAACTTCTCCATGAGTTCTCCTAGACATGGCCTTCACTAGTCCTTGTTTGTCACATTACATCATTGACTTTAAACCCTTTCTAAAAACAGAGTGATATTTATGTATATAGTCACATACGATTTGTTTAACATTAATAATGTATTAATGTCATAAGCAATACAGTATATAATAAAAATAGTATACTCTAAAATATAATAAAGGGAGAATAAACCTTCAGCCATACATATCATTTTATTAAGCAAGCATTCACATTTTCTAACATCTATTATCCGTGAAGACAAAACACCCAGATTATTCCTTTTCACATTAATGCATTTGACCTTCTTGTATTAAATAACAGAACTAATCAGCTCATCAAGGAATGTTAATGTTAAAGAGGAGTAACATAGGAATTTTTACATGCTGTAGTGAGTCTACTCCAGCTTAAGACAGCTGTAGTTCTTCATCATATTTCCAACAACACATCGATTTTAAAAGATTACCGATGTTTAAATTAGCTTACATTAACACATGTTCCCTAATGTACATTATATAACATAAAGGAAATGGATTAAGCCTGAGCTGAATACATTAATCTAGAAAAAAATGTTTTTAGAACAGCATCAATGAGCTCCAGAACAATGGCTGAAAAATGTGTAAACGGAAGACTTATGAAAGGATTAGATATGTCCTGAAATTAATGGAGAATGGTTGCCCAGTACCTTCACTCTTTCATCTCTTTGATAGTAGCAAAAACTGACCACATTTTCTCGGCTATGGATAATGCAGACTGCTAGATAAAAATGAATGTGTATCCAGACTTCTGCCTGAGATAAGTTGGATCAGCTTCACCAATATTCTATATCAGAGGTAAAAAAACAATGATAACATAAACAATTGTATTTATCCTCCTCCTAAAATGGACTTTTTTTTAGATATCCCACAGTTTTATTTTATATTTAAATCTAGTTTTTAAGTTTTTACTGTTTCATTGTTTCTGCTCAATGACACCTCCATTGAAGTATGCCAGTGCTCAAATCTATGAATTATTGACCCTTTGTATCTCTTTCCTGCTCTCAGAAGCCATTGTCTGCCAGGAAAGTGTTTTATGGCTGTAATTACTTATCAGTGAGGAATAGGCTATAGTCCAACCCAGTCCCAACTCGGACAGAAACTGTCACTTGCATACCTGATTGTTCACTCTTTCAGGCAGAAAAAGAAAAAAAGGAACACAGCATAGTCATTTGTGTGCTTGGTACTGTACATACACATGTCTCTCTCATCATGTCAAATGTCACCTGGGTTGTCCTTTAAGTACACATTTTTCTTCATAAACGTGAAGGCTATGGAGAATCCAGTCCTCTGGGCCTCTACTGGCTTCATTCTCAGCTCACATATAGAGCTGGTCAATGACATGCAAATAATTTTAGAATAATTCCAACTTGCATGCAAATGTCATTCAACTTTTATGCAGCTTGGAACTGGGCCAATCTAAATCGAGAGGAAGCTAATCTGATTGGCCTAATTCCAAGCTGCACAATACTTTCTACCCGCTCCTGACACACAATACTTTCTACATACACCTGACTCACAATACTTTCTGCACGCTCCTGACCCACAATACTTTCTACCCGCTCCTGACCCACAATACTTTCTACCTACACCAGAGCCACAATACTTTCTACCCGCTCCTGACCCACAATACTTTCTACCTACACCTGAGCCACAATACTTTCTACCCACTCCCGACCCGCAAAACTTTCTACCCACAACCAACCCACAATACTCTGTACACGCTCCTGACCGACAATGCTTTCTACCTGCACCTGACCCACAATACTTTCTACACGCTTCCGGCTTGCAAAACTTTGTACCCGCACCTGATCTGCAATACTTTGTACTCGCACCTGACCCCCAATACTGTCTCCCCGCTCCTGGCCCGCAACACTTTCTACCCGCACCTGACCCACAATACTTTCTATCCACTCCCAGCCGCAACACTTTCTACCAGAGATGGATTAAGCTGTAATGGGGCCCTAGACAAGGTAGCAGATTTGGGGCCCCATTGTGGTCTTCTACCTGCACCCCACCCACAATACTTTCTACCCGCACCCGACCCACAATACTTTCTACCTGCACCCCACCCGCAATACTTTCTACCCGCACCACAATACTTTCTTCCTGCACCCCAATCGCAATACTTTCTACCTGCACCCCAACCGCAATACTTTCTACCTGCACCCCAACCGCAATAGTTTCTACCTGTATCCCAACCGCAATACTTTCTACCTGCACCCCAACCGCAATAGTTTCTACCCGCACCCGACCCACAATACTTTCTACCTGCACCCCAACCTCAATACTTTCTACCTGCACCCCAACTGCAATACTTTCTACCTGCACCCGACCTGCAATACTTTCTACCTGCACCCCACCCGCAATACTTTCTACCTGCACCCCAACCGCAATACTTTCTACCTGCACCCGACCTGCAATACTTTCTACCTGCACCCCACCCGCAATACTTTCTACCTGCACCCCAACCTCAATACTTTCTACCTGCACCCGACCTGCAATACTTTCTACCTGCACCCCACCCACAATACTTTCTACCTGTACCCCAACCGCAATACTTTCTACCTGCACTCCAACTGCAATACTTTCTACCTGCACCCAACCAGCATCTAGATCACAAACAAAACAGTTCACTGAAACCTGACCCGATGCAAGTCTCTGCTCTGAATTGCTATAGAAGTTTCTTTTTTTATTTTGAAAATACCACAATCTTTCTCACAGCAGTTTATGCAAAATTCATTTAAAATAACGTTCTATTGAATGCATAGAAAAATCTTGTCTTACACAGGCCTTCAAACAAAGGAAGATATTTTTGGAAAAAGAGAAGTTGCAATGGATAAAAGACTTTACAGACAGGATACTTTTTCTGGCATTGATTTTATAATGAATTAAGGGTAAATGTTAATTAAGTTAGCATCACTCTTTTGTGAATGTCTACTGTAAGGAAGTCACAGTCTTTTAAGATTTAGTCATAACCCAGACCCTCTGTTATATTTAGCAATACACATTCTGGAAGACCAATTATGATTAAACATGCTCTTCAAAGGATGCATATACCCAAAACATAACCATATATGGAAGGTAACCTTCCACCAATAAAATGATAATTGAATTCTCTGTACAATAAATGTATAGTGTGTAAGTGCTGGGGATAACAATGGCAGATGTTTATGTTAATAAATAGAACATTTTTAATCAACACCACATTGTTCTTAAATATAGGCTCTATAGCGCGGCACAACAATAGACAACTATGCCACATTCACAGACAGCTTTTATCATGTTTAAGCAATATGAATAAAACACTAAAAGTAAGATTTCCATGTCGTTCTGCAGATGCACAGAATTGTACAGTCAGGCACAGTCCCTTTAACAATGCTATGAAAGATATAGTTGTCTGCAACTAGTGTTTTTTCCAATCCTAGATTCAGTTGCAATCAGGCCTGGCTGCACTGTTGAGATATTTTCTATGGATCGCCAATCTGCTAACCTGACAGCGCACAATGCTCCCAATGAACTGGTAAGAGGGTCTACACATTCCTTAAACATTACATACTCCTTATAATTCTCTCCTTTCTAATTACATGGTGGGGTGATTCCATGCTCCATTGTCACTCACATCTTACATCAAGTGATCTAAATACAATCTCAATGACACGGGCATCAAGTGGCCCTTATTTATTTATTGTATTTATAAAGCGCCAACATATTACGCAGCGCTGGATGATAATTTAGGTTACAGACAATATTTAGGGGTGACATACAGCAATATGACAATACAGGAATACAAGAAAACCAGATCACACAGCACAGTATGAGTACAAGGTAATGCTTAGTCAGTCACTGGATGGAGCATGGAGATTAGGCAAGTTAGGTTCACTCAAAGGCATAGCATGGGTGCACAGTAATGGAGGTGCATGATCAGGTAGGACACAAAGGAGGAGGACCCGGCCCAAAGGCTTACAATCTAGAGGGAGAGGTAGGGACACGAGAGGTAGGGGTTTGTGGTTGACTTTATGTTCATCAACGATAGTGTTATTTATGTTTGGGTGAAAGTCTACCTTACAATGCCTTGGGACTTCACACCAGAAAGCCAATCAGGACAGACAAGCAGATACATGGAATTCCATGTAGGGAGTAAGATGTCTCCCCATGTGGACTCTAATACAATATTTGTGTGGCAGGCATGCTGTTGGACTTCTATGATCACCTGGTACATGACCCTATCCCAGTTATATACCTACTGGGGGTGCAGTCAATGCAGCCACATGAGCGCATGGTGGAGATAAGAGAAGACTGACTTTTTCATCCTCCCCCATTCCCCATGTGCAGATAAGCTCACGTGTAGATAAGGGATGGTGCTTGTATCTTTCCAGCACCAGGCCTAAACCATCTTCTTCTGCTACAGCTACCCACTCTTACTCATCTGCTTGCTGCGTGATGTCACACAAAGGCAAAGTAACAGTAGCTGGCTCCAGAACACTAAGGCCCAATTTACACTTAATCAGTTGCTCTCAGTTATAACTAAAAGGACAATTGATTTTCAAAGTAATGCCCATGTTTTTCTATGGCACAGTTCACACTTAGCGCGAAATCTTTTTCACAATGCACTGCTATGGAGAAGAAAAAAAACACGTACAAACTGATTAAGTGTAAATGGGGCCTAAGACGGGTTGAACCCAGTGCCGGAAGAGGTAAAATGCTGGCACTGTCACTCCACTGTTGCACTTTTGTGTGAGTTGGGGGTGGACTTGGAAAGGCAGATGGGGTGGGATTAGATAGGGGAGGAGGGTCATGTAGTATCTGGACTCCTGAGGAGGCACGGGTGGATTGGTGAACATGGTATTGGGGGAAGTTCACCTGCTAACCTGATGGATACATATGCCTCATGGCAAGGGGGTATTTGTGAGGAGAAAAGGGGGAGGGGACATAAAGAGTGGGGGCCCAACAAAGTTTTGTTAGGGGCTCCTATGATCTTTAATTAAGCCTCTGCCCCACTTAGTGTCTTCTAATACCAGGAATTTTACATCCACTGGGTATTTGAAGCCTGGTGGTCTAGCTAGTGCTCTAGCTAGTTAGATCAGTGCTATGCTGAGGAGATACATAGATCGGTAGATAGATAAATAAATGGATAGATATTCTAGACAGATGGAGGGATAGATAGATAGATAGATAGATAGATAGATAGATAGATAGATAGATAGATAGATAGATAGAAGCTACGGTAATTCCGTCTTGCCCATATTCTACATCATTTGAAGGATATTAGAACTTGGTACAGGCAGGTACTGTCAGGCGGGGTAAAGCCGCAATAATAAATATATAGTACCACAATAAATGCATATGTTTGTGTCTACCATCAAGGAAATATGGGCTTGATTTACTGTCAAGTTTCCTGTCAAGTGACAGACAGCCTATTGGGCCAATCAAAGTGCAGGAATAATGTCCTTTAAAGTGATTGGACCCGCAGGGGCTCAGGGCAGGACGAGTGGAGCTTTCGTCATTGCCAATTAGCAGGCATAAGTTTGTAGCGCTCGCTATGCTACTCGGATAAGGCATGTTAACTCTGATAAGGCATGCTATTTGTCTTAGTATATCAAACCCTATGGGTGGTAATGACAATAATTGCTCCCAAGAGAATTACATCTCATAAACAATCATATGATACATAATTATAACTAAAATTTGAGAATATGCAATCATAGAATAGTCCATGTGTTCAATGAAGAGAGAAATGACAAGGTGCAATGATGCATATATTACTTTGCGCAGCAGAGCAATAGTGCCAACCAACTGTGCCTGTAACACGCATGTATAAAGTGCAAGAGCAGTGCAGAGAGAGCCACCAAAGATATAGGAGGGAATGTATCGCACTGAGCACAGCGCGAATAGAAAAGTCGCCCCAGTGAGGGAAAGAGTGAGTTAAAGAAGTGACATCCACAATTAGAAGAGAGGTGAAGAAAGCAAATAGCATGTGACAAGAAGATGCTATTCTCTCGGTAAAGAAGGAGACGGTGTAGGGGAGGTATACTACCTGGATGGAGACTACAACTGGCGGGCTACACGCCGCCGAGCCTGATGCATGTTGTGGGCCACGCCCACTTCATCAGAGGCATGTCACATGAATTGATGGCAGACTCAAACATATGCATTTATTGTGGTACTATATATTTATGATTGTGGCTATTCCCCACCCCCTTTACTCTGTTTTTATATTTTTTCATACTTTCATGTGATTAGTAAAAGTAACATATTATTAGCATATCCTGCTGCGACCTCTTAGTTTTTCTCCTTTTGTTCAATAATCCACTTTATTGGCCATTTTCATGGTTTCAGTCTCAGAAACACTTCCTATAGCTATACAGTGGGATGTGAAAGTTTGGGCAACCTTGTTAATCGTCATGGTTTTCCTGTATAAATCATTGGTTGTTACAATAAAAAATGTCAGTTAACTATATCATATAGGACACACACAGTGATATTTGAAAAGTGAAATGAAGTTTACTGGATTTACACAAAGTGTGCAATAATTATTTAAACAAAATTAGGCATTTGGGCACCACAAAAAAGAAATGAAATCAATATTTAGTAGATCCTCCTTTTGCAGAAATTACTAAATGCTTGTCATGATCGGTGTCAGCACGCAGAGAGAATCTGATTATTGGCAATCTGCAGAATCACCAAGAATGCAGACGTATACCCGATTATTGATGATCTGCAGTATCACCGATAATCCGATATATTGCTAACCTCTGGACACCAGCAAAAGAACACAATGAAAACAGTAATATATCAGGAAGTGTGGAAATGTCCACCACACGGCAATTCCTCAGTGGTGTGGTTACCTCTGAATGGGAACCCCGTGAGTGAGATCCTCTAACCAGGCAGAGTGAGGAATCTCGACCCCTCAGCAGTAATCGTCTGCTTGGGGCAGGCGTCTCGGAGAGGCAAGCCTCAGAGATAACCCTCCAGTGGGAGACGTTCCACTGAAGGGAGAAAGGTCAGACAGGCAAGGGTTCGGCAACAGAGATGACGGCGGCAGTACAGGAGCGGAAGGCAGAAGAGTAATCGGTAAACAAGCAGAGGTCGGCAACAAAGATCAGATAGGCAAAGGTACAAGATCAGCAAGAGAAAGAGTAGTCAGGGATAGCAAGAGTCAAAACACAGATCAATATACAACAATATTCCTAAGCTAAGGTGTGAAATCCTTAGTATCAACACCAGGGAACTGCACTAAGGTCTGAGCGCTAACACAGAATGTATTCATGACAGCAGACAGCGAGCAAATGACATCCGTGGGCTTAAATGCAGAAGCCCTGTTCCACAAGCCCGCCCAGGGGGCTGGAACCAAGGTCATCCTGTGATTGGTTGGCTGAGGTCAGCTGATCACTAGATCCGCTGACCCGTCTACGGAGCAGGTAAATGTCCTACCGCCTCGCGCGCGTGCGCATGACCCTCTGCCCATCAGTGAGGCCAGGTCCCCGGTCAGCGCACGCTCGCGCACGGAAGTCAGCCGGCTGGATTGCGGGGCCCGCCGCCATATCGTCAGGCGCGGCGGCGACTGTCCTGCTCTGTGGCGGCGGCTCCGTCTGCGAGTCGGAAGCGGCCGGCTGGGAAGCGGAGGCCGCCGCCATGCTCCCCTGCGCGGCGGCGGCCCCGCTATTCCTTACAATGCTTCCTCTGGGTTCCAATGAGAGTCTGGATTCTGGTTGAATGTATTTTGGACCATTCCTCTTTACAAAACATCTCTTGTTCATTCAGGTTTGATGGCTTCCAAGCATAGAAAGCTCTCTTTAACTCACACCACAGATTTTCAATTATAATCAGGTCTGTTGACTGAGATGGCCATTCCAGAGCGTTGTACTTGTTCCTCTGCATTAATGCCTTAGTGGATTTTGAGCAGTGTTTAGGGTTGTTTTCTTGTTGAAAGATCCAACAGCTTCAGCTTTGTCACTGATTCCTGGACATTGGTCTCCAGAATCTGCTTATATTGAGTGGAATCCACGCGTCCCTCAACTTTGACAAGATTCCCAGTCCCTGCACTGGCCACACAGCCCCACAACATGATGGAACCACCACCATATTTTACTGTAGGTAGCAGGTGTTTTTCTTGGAATGCTGTGTTCTTTTTCCTCCATGCATAATGCCCCATTGTTATGCCCAAATAACTCAATTTTAGTTTCATCAGTCCACAGCACCTTATTCCAAAATGAAGCTCGCTTGTCCAAATGTGCTTTAGCATACCTCAAGTGGCTCTGTTTGTGCTGTGGGCGACCTCTGGCATACAGAATCTCCTTGTGTAAAGTGTGCCGAATGGTTGAACGATGCACAGTGACTCCATCTGCAGCAAGATGATGTTGTAGGTCTTTTGTGCTGGTCTGTGGGTTAACTCAGACTGTTTTCACTAGGGATGGGACGAATCCACAATTTCTTCGAATCCGAATCTATAAAGGTTCTCGAATATCTCGAACCTTTCAAATCCCGAATCTAACAAATCCTGCACATAAGAATTGTGCGATCCATGGTATAGTTGCCCGCAGTATAGGTACCCAGGCATAGGTAGCGAGGTAAAGGTGCCTTCAGTATAGCTAGCTAGGTATGGGTGCCTTCAATATGGGTAGCTTTCAGTACAGGTAGCAAGGTATAGGGGCCCTAAGTATAGGTAGCAAGGTATAGGGGCCCTAAGTATAGGTAGCAGGATATATGGGCCTTCAGTATAGGTAGCAGGGTATATGGGCCTTCAGTATAGGTAGCAGGGTATATGGGCCTTCAGTATAGGTAGCAGGGTATATGGGCCTTTAGTATAGGTAGCAGGGTATATGGGCCTTCAGTATAGGTAGCAGGGTATATGGGCCTTCAGTATAGGTAGCAGGGTATATGGGCCTTCAGTAAAGGTAGCAGGGTATATGGGCCTTCAGTATAGGTAGCAGGGTATATGGGCCTTCAGTATTGGTAGTTAACTAGGTATAGGGGCCTTCAGTATAGGTAGGTAGGTAAAGGGACCTTCAGTATAGGTATATAGGGTATAGGGCCTTAAGTATAGGTAGGTATGTAGGTAGGTATAGGGGCCTTTAGGTAGGTAGGTATAGGGGCCTTTAGGTAGGTAGGTATAGGGGCCTTTAGGTAGGTAGGTAAAGGGACCTTCAGTATAGGTAGCAGGGTATAGGGCCTTAAGTATAGGTAGGTATGTAGGTAGGTATAGGGGCCTTTAGGTAGGTAGGTATAGGGGCCTTTAGGTAGGTAGGTGTAGGGGCCTTTAGGTAGGTAGGTAAAGGGACCTTCAGTATAGGTAGGTATGTAGGTAGGTAGGTATAGGGGCCTTTAGGTAGGTGGGTAGGTAGGTGTAGGGGCCTGTAGGTAGGTAGGTAGGTATAGGGGCCTTTAGGTAGGTAGGTGTAGGGGCCTTTAGGTAGGTGTAGGGGCCTGTAGGTAGGTAGGTAGGTGTAGGGGCCTTTAGGTAGGTAGGTAGGTATAGGGGCCTTTAGGTGGGTAGGTGTAAGGGCCTTTAGGTAGGTCGGTAAAGGGACCTTCAGTATAGGTAGGTATGTAGGTAGGTAGGTATAGGGGCCTTTAGGTAGGTGGGTAGGTAGGTGCAGGGGCCTGTAGGTAGGTAGGTAGGTATAGGGGCCTTTAGGTAGGTAGGTGTAGGGGCCTTTAGGTAGGTGTAGGGGCCTGTAGGTAGGTAGGTGTAGGGGCCTTTAGGTAGGTAGGTAGGTAGGTATAGGGGCCTTTACATAGGTAGGTAGGTAGGGGGGCCTGTAGGTAGGTAGATGGGTGGGTAGGTATAGGGGCCTTTAGGTAGGTAGGTGTAGGGGCCTTTAGGTAGGTAGGTAAAGGGACCTTCAGTATAGGTAGGTATGTAGGTAGGTAGGTATAGGGGCCTTTAGGTAGGTGGGTAGGTAGGTGTAGGGGCCTGTAGGTAGGTAGGTAGGTAGGTATAGGGGCCTTTAGGTAGGTAGGTGTAGGGGCCTTTAGGTAGGTGTAGGGGCCTGTAGGTAGGTAGGTGTAGGGGCCTTTAGGTAGGTAGGTAGGTAGGTATAGGGGCCTTTATGTAGGTAGGTAGGTAGGGGGGCCTGTAGGTAGGTAGATGGGTGGGTAGGTATAGGGGCCTTTAGGTAGGTAGGTAGGTGGGTAGGTAGGTATAGGGGCCTGTAGGTGGGTAGGTAGGTATAGGGGCCTGTAGGTAGGTATACGGGCCTTTAGGTAGGTAGGTATAGGGGCCTTTAGGTAGGTAGGTATAGGGGCCTGTAGGTGGGTAGGTATAGGGGCCTGTAGGTGGGTAGGTAGGTATAGGGGCCTGTAGGTAGGTAGATGGGTAGGTAGGTATACGGGACTTTAGGTAGGTAGGTATAGGGGCCTTTAGGTAGGTAGGTAGGTAGGTATAGGGGCCTGTAGGTGGGTAGGTAGGTAGGTATAGGGGCCTGTAGGTGGGTAGGTAGGTATAGGGGCCTGTAGGTAGGTATAGGGGCCTCCCATGCCTCCTCTGCTCACCGCCAACCCCCCTCCCTGGCCTCCTCCGCCCCCCACCGTGCCTCCTCCGCTCCCCCCGTGCCTCCTCCGCTCCCCCCCGTGCCTCCTCCGCTCCCCCCCCCGTGCCTCCTCCGCTCACCCCTGCATGAATATCTACTCACCTGTCCGTGGAGCGCAGAGCGGCAGACCTCTTCGATACTTCCCTGTTCCCTCTAGTGGCCGGATCGGCTCTTACTGATGACATCATTGTAAGAGCCGGTCACTAGGGGAAACCAGGAAGTCGGCGAGAGGTCTGCCGCTCTGTGCGCTCCGCTCAGGTGAGTTGATGCTGGCGAACGGAGGAGGCGCGGGGGGGGGGGGGGGGGGGGGTCGGAGAAGGTCGGGGGAGGACGAGCGCGGGCGGGGGGAGCGGCGTATGCGGCGATGCAGCGTCGGGATTCGGCGGATTCGGAAAGTGAAAAATGGCGTCGGGATTCGAATCCACGAATCTCGAATATTTCCCAATATTCGAGGGATTCGTGGATTCGCCGGATTCGTCGTCCCACCCCTAGTTTTCACCATTACTTCTGTCTATCCGAGATTTTTCTTGGTTTGCCACTTCGAGCCTTAACTTGAACTGAGCCTGTGGTCTTCCATTTCCTCAATATGTTCCTAACTGTGGAAACAGACAACTGAAATCTCTGAGACAGACTTCTGTATCATTCTCCTAAACCATGATGGAGAACAATCTTTGTCTTCAGGTCATTTGAGAGTTGTTTTGAGACCCCCATGTTGCTACTCTTCAGAGAAATTTAAAAGAGGAGGGAAACTTACAACTGACCCCCTTAAATACTCTTTCCCATAATTGGATTCACCTGTGTATGTAGGTCAGGGGTCATTTTTTGGAATCAATAAAATGACAACAGTGCCCAAATTTATGCACCTGACTAATTTTATTTAAACAATTATTGCGCACTTTCTGTAAATCCAATAAACTTCATTTCACTTCTCAAATATCACTTTGTGTGTCTCCTATATGATATATTTAACTGACATTTTTTTACTGTAACAACCAATGATCTATACAGGAAAATCATGACTATTAACAAGGTTGCCCAAACTTTCGCATCACACTGTTTATTGCTATATATTGGTATGTAACCAAGTCCACCAGTAATGCTTAGTCTAGGCTGTTTATCAATGCGAGATTCTAACCAGGCTTTGGCATCTCCTCATAGAAAATTCTCAGGGTTTTCTTTGTTTTTGACAGCATTTCATGAACAGCAGTTTATTTACCAAAATAGTAAGATACCAGCCAGCCTCCCTAATCACTTGCATACTATTTTGTCAGTTAGACTTTGCAACTGCTGTTCTGGAATTGCTGTTGAAAACAAAGAAAACCCTGAGAATCCCCCACGAGGAGATGGACTGGCCCAAAACCTGTCGGTTCTGTCACATTTTAACGGCCTACTTTTTTTTTGCGATAGTGGTCCTTTAAGATCTAAAGCCCCATCTACACCATACAATTTTTTGTCCAATTCGATTCATTGCGAATCGAATCAATGCATCGAATCGGACAAAAAATAGTGTGGTGTAGATGGGGCTTAAAACCTTTTCAGGGTATGTGATATGTGGACATATGCATTAAGCTCCCAGTTTTCACTAAACCAATCTCTTTCTCTCTTTCTCTCTCTATATATTATTGTACAACTGCATGGTCAATGTCTCTTTATGAATTAGTACTAGTAACTATCATCCTCATATGCCAAAGCACTATAAAGTTCTGATATAAACCACAAAAATGCTAAGTCTATTCATCGATTAGTTTGTGCTGCCACCTGCTGGAAGACCAGGAATTCATGTGAAATTGTGCTGTCAAGTAGCATAAAAAGCTGAACATTATCGCATGGCGGTATATGAAGATAAGCAGGGGCCTGCTTGCCTTCATGAAAAAGGGGTGCAAGGAAATTCTGGTATCCAATTTCAGCTAGTAGAATATCGGTAAAATTTCCAATATTTGTTGTTGTAAACATGTAAATTATTGTAGTAAGATATAAGAAAATAATACCAATCAATTACTACTTAACTAGCTACTTAACTATTACTACTTAAAGGGATACTGTAGGGGGGTCGGGGGAAAATGAGTTGAACTTACCCGGGGCTTCTAATGGTCCCCCGCAGACATCCTGTGCCCGCGCAGCCACTCCCCAATGCTCCGGCCCCGCCTCCCATTCACTTCTGGAATTTCAGACTTTAAAGTCTAAAAACCACTGCGCCTGCGGTGCCATGTCCTTAATCCCGCTGATGTCACCAGGAGCGTACTACGCAGGCCTAGTATGGTCTGTGTCTGCGCAGTACGCTCCTGGTGACATCAGCGGGAACAAGGACACAGCAATGCAGGCACAGTGGTTTTCAGACTTTAAAGTCTGAAATTCTAGAAGTGAACCGGAGGCGGGGCCGGAGCATCGGTGAGTGGCTGCGTGGGCACAGGCTGTCTGCGGGGGACCGTTAGAAGCCCCAGGTAAGTTCAACTCATTTTCCCCCGACCCCCCTACAGTATCCCTTTAAAGGGGCACTATGCCGAAAAATTTTAAAATTTAAAATATGTGCAAATGTAAACAAATAAGAAGTATGTTTTTTCCAGTGTAAAATGATCCAAAAAATACTTTTCTCCTATGTTGCTCTAACTCACAGTAGGCAGTAGAAATCTGACATAAGTGACAGGTTTTGGACTAGTCCATCTCTTCATAGGGGATTCTCAGCAAGGCTTTTAATCTTTATAAAGATATTCCCTAAAAGGGATTTATACAAAGATGCTGCTTCCCTGCTCCCTACACAGTTTTTTGGCAGTTAGACAGAGCAACTGCCATTTATTAGGTGCTTTTGAAAATAAATATATCCCTGAGAATCCTCTATAAAGAGATGGACTAGTCCAAAACCTGTCACTTCTTTCAGATTTCTACTCCCTACTGTAAGTTACAGCAACATATCAGAAAAGTCATTTATGGCTCATTTTACTCTGGAAAAAATGTACTTCTTATTTGTATAGGTTTACACATATTTTAAATTTTACAGTTTTTCGCTGTAGTGCCCCTTCAACTAATTATTACTTAACCTAACACTACTCTCACACAGAATTCTACCTTACTATGCCCAGCCTTAAAGCCCCCCCTCCCCCACACGCCTAACAGTTAAAAATACCCTCCTACTACTAACCTTAACCATCCCCCCGCCCAAACCTTAAAAATACCCCCACACCTAGCCTTAAGTGCCCCCCACGCCTAACCCTTAAAAACATCCCTCTCCACGACTAATCTCAATGCCCCCCTTACCTTAACCGAACCCGGCTGCTAATACAATAATTTTGGAGCACAAATCATACGCAGAGTATCAAATGAACGCGTAGCAATAAGGGATGCAGAGTTTGCGACCGCACCGGGGCCCCTGGACCAGAGACGCCTTCCTTTGCCCATCTTATCAGCTTATCTGTAGTGCTATGCTGGCAATGAACTCCTCTATATGTGCATTGAATAGTGGTTTGCAAAAGTATAAAATGGTATAAAGTGTTTTCTTACTCTGATTACAACTCCCGGACACTGCAGCTGTCCTTGGTAGGTTTTGGGGCTCCATCAATACAGTGCATGGGGCACCATGTAAACCTCGCACTGGGGCCCCAAGCTTCTTAGTTACGCCCAGTGGCGTACCTACCACAAGGCTGCAGATGCTCACAGCACCAGGAGTAGCCATGGCTAGTGGTGCCACTGTGGTGCTCAGCCGCTGTATTCTTCCACCTGGGACTTTTTTTCATAGTTTGGACAACATTTGGGAAAATAGCAGCAGGCAGTGCAGGGGACTGTACTACTTCCTGCACTAGATGTAACACCCCTCACCCTTCCTGTACTGTGGGCAATGTGTCTCCTCGCTCTCTACACACAGCCTACAGTGAGTGAATTTGCAAAGCAGCAGGGTGAGTAGAGAGAATGATTGCTGTGTTGCAGCTAGTGTTGGGCGAACGGTGTTCGCCACTGTTCGGGTTCTGCAGAACATCACCCTGTTCGGGTGATGTTCGAGTTCGGCCGAACACCTGATGGTGCTCGGCCAAACCGTTCGGCCATATGGCCGAACTAAGAGCGCATGGCCGAACGTTCCCCGAACGTTCGGCTAGCGCTGTGATTGGCCGAACGGGTCACGTGGTTCGGACCCCGAACGCGCTCTGATTGGCCGAACGGGTCACGTGGTTCGGGTAAATAAATACCCGAACCACGTCATATCTCCGCCATTTGTCTGTGGGTTTAGCTTTGGGTAGGCAGGCAGGGTAGTTCGCTCTCCAGCCACGCTAGCCAGGGTCCCCCCCAGTCATTGTGTGTCGCTGCTGGGAACAGTAGTACACCGCTCGCTCAGCCACACTATATATAGCATTGTTTACTGCCACTGTGTACCTCGCTCAGCCACACTATATATAGCATTGTGTTTACTGCCACTCTGTGTACACCGCTCAGCCAGACTATATAGCATTGTGTGTACTGCCACTGTGTACCTCGCTCAGCCACGCTATATATAGCATTGTGTGTACTGCCACTCTGTGTACACGGCTCAGCCAGACTATATAGCATTGTGTGTACTGCCACTCTGTGTATACCGCTCAGCCAGACTATATAGCATTGTTTACTGCCACTCTGTGTACACGGCTCAGCCAGACTATATAGCATTGTGTGTACTGCCACTCTGTGTACACCGCTCAGCCAGATTATATAGCATTGTGTGTACTGCCACTCTGTGTACACCGCTCAGCCAGACTATATAGCATTGTGTGTACTGCCACTCTGTGTACACCGCTCAGCCAGACTATATAGCATTGTGTGTACTGCCACTCTGTGTACACCGCTCAGCCAGACTATATAGCATTGTGTGTACTGCCACTCTGTGTATACCGCTCAGCCAGACTATATAGCATTGTGTGTACTGCCACTCTGTGTACACCGCTCAGCCACACTATATAGCATTGTGTGTACTGCCACTCTGTGTACACCGCTCAGCCAGACTATATAGCATTGTGTGTACTGCCACTCTGTGTACACGGCTCAGCCAGACTATATAGCATTGTGTGTACTGCCACTCTGTGTACACCGCTCAGCCAGACTATATAGCATTGTGTGTACTGCCACTCTGTGTACACCGCTCAGCCAGACTATATAGCATTGTGTGTACTGCCACTCTGTGTACACCGCTCAGCCAGACTATATAGCATTGTGTGTACTGCCACTCTGTGTACACCGCTCAGCCAGACTATATAGCATTGTGTGTACTGCCACTCTGTGTACACCGCAGAGCCAGACTATATAGCATTGTGTACTCTGCCAGTCAGTGTGTATATTGCTGGGATCAGTAATACTCCACTCACCGCCAACCACTATATGAGCTCACCATGAGTTCCTCAGAGACCTCCGCTGTGAGCAGCACTCCCAACAACAGCAACAGCCAACGCCCCACGCAAGCTATAACATCCACCCCAGCAGCCAGTGGTCAGCAGCAGCCCTCCCCGGAGGAGAACGTTGTGTCCATCGGTCCGTCGCCAGAGCGATTAATGAGGGCTGCCATTGAGGAGATGATGGGGCCTGATGTGGAGGAGGAGGTCTGGCTCAGGCCAGCATCCCAAGTTAATGTTGAGGACGATGAGGGGTCTGTGTCTGGGGATGTTGGGGTGGCAGAGGTGGTGGGTGGGTCAGACTCAGGAGAAGAGTTGTATGATGAGGATGATGATTGGGACCATCTGTATGTGCCTCAGAGTCCGACCCCGGAAAACATGTTGTATCGTGTGTTTAGGTACTAAAATCTGCGTTCCCACTTCCCAGTACTGCCCGCAGTGCCCGGGTCCATGGATCCATATAATTTTTTGGGCAGCACTATCAAACTGTGGTACTATGAGTGAGTTGCCATGGTCCTTCTGTGCTGCCTGTCACACTCACCGTCTGTCTGCAGATGGATTGTTCAACACAGCTACGCCATCTGACATGTAGTCCTGGACCTTGACCATCTTCTCCAGGCGATTGGTGTTGGAGGACGTGGAACTGCCCGATTGCTGTTCTGTGGGCTGCTGCATGGGTGTCAGAAAATGTTCCCACTCCAAGGACACTGCCAATACCATTCCCTTTTGGGCACTAGCAGCAGCTTGTGTTCTTTGCTGCCCTCCTGGTCCTCCTGGGTTTGCTGAAGTCAGTCTGTCGGCGTACAACTGGCTAGAGAAGGAGGAGGATGTCAATCTCCTCTCTAAAGTCTCCATCCTCAAGGGCCTGCTGGAATTGTTCCATTTTTGACCTGTCTGACACTTTCTTCAATCAGTTTTTTAACATTGTGTTTGTATAAACTGGGTATAAACCCAGTAATTGGTGTTGTCCAGATTCCAGAATAATGAATAATAATGAATAGTGAATAATGCGCGGGCCGCATTCAATGCAGTCTAGCATGAATTGAGCCATGTGTGCCA
The DNA here is from genome assembly GCF_040937935.1 of Hyperolius riggenbachi. Classification (NCBI taxonomy): domain Eukaryota; kingdom Metazoa; phylum Chordata; class Amphibia; order Anura; family Hyperoliidae; genus Hyperolius; species Hyperolius riggenbachi. The sequence goes on from NC_090649.1 coordinate 191,964,504, forward strand.
GAGAGTCCTGCCAGACTCCTCTGTCTTCATGTTCTTGTGAGCGTTGTGATTGTTGTGATGCACCATATTCGTCACCAGCATCACTTTCTTCCTCTTCTGCTGTCCATTCCCGCTAAATTGTGGAAGTCCAACGTGCACCGCTCTGTCCCTCGGCAGTGGGGGCATCCAATTCCTGCTCCAACTCCAGCTGTTCCTCGTCCTGTTCTTTGTCATAGCTGGGACCAGCGTTTCCTGAGGCAGGTTGCCTGATGTTGGTATCATCACGCTGATCGTTTTCATCTTCAGAATCCCCCACTTGCATCATGCCAGCGGTTTCCATCTTCAACATTGATTTCTTCAGTAAACACAGCAGTGGTATTGTAATGCTGACTGTAGAGTTGTCACTGCTCAGTCACGCAACGTGGATTGCTCAAAATTTTGGAGGACTTGGCAGAGATCCAACATGGTGGCCCAATCAGATCCACAGAAGCTTGGTAGCTAGCTGCTGGAATGCGCCTCGGCACTGCGCAAAAGCGTGCTAGCATGTGCAGCGTAGAATTCCAGCGCGTAGGGAGGGACATCACCCAGCGAGCGATGGTGCGCTAGATTGAAGCGCTCCTGCATCTCTTGGTGAGTCCTTCAGAAGCGGTACTGGACTTTTAACAATGTTTTTTTTTTTTTCCTTCAACAGAAGATCTGCCACGTTGGAGTGAGGAGGACGCCGCCGACCCCGACACCAAGCTGAACCCCGGCGAACTCCAAGCAGAGGATCTTCAGTAACCCTCAAGGCTTTGAGCAAGCTGTGGAGGATCAGCAGTCCCGACGAGACCTCTCCTCATATGCGACTGAGTGCAGTGGAGCTCCCCAGAACAACCTCTCAGTTGTCACTTTGTCACTGGTCACTTTGTCACTTTGTCATTTTGTCACTTGTCACTTTGTCACTTGTCACTTTGTCATTTTGTCACTTTGTCACTTGTCACTTTGTCACTTGTCACTTGTCACTTTGTCATTTTGTCACTTTGTCACTGGTCACTTTGTCACTTTTCACTTGGTTACTTGTCCAGATGATCTCGGTACACCTCCTGCGATTCAAATTCCTGCACACATTGCTCTGGGATTTGGGTGTGATGAATGATGCATCTAACTGGCCACCGGAGGAAATTAAGGCCTTCAAAACATTGAAAGCAGCTTTCTGTTCCGCCCCCATTTTGCGTCATGTTGAGTTGTTGACGTCATGTTCATCCTCAGCCTCGCCTTGGATTTCAGTGCGAGGTGCATTTTCCACAGAAAAAGGTTGTGAATCCGGGCACAACATTTGTGGCTGTTCCATTGACCTTTCACAGGTAGAAGATTGTGGGGGTGGGAATAGCTCCTCCGAATAGCCCATTGTGTCCTGAAAACTACTCATTGCATTGCTTTGCGCACACATTTTTTTGTCCTCATGCAAGGCCTGAGTTGCACCTGAAAGCGTGGCCTTCTCCTCCTGCGCCTCCTCCTGTTCCATCACGTCTGCTGCTGCTGGGTTAGCGTTGACGCCCGGTCCCTGTTTATTGAACCTCTTATCTTTATTACATTTATGACTGCATGGCGGTAAAAAGCATGCTATCCGCACGCTACTTGTCCTCATGCAAGGCCTGGGTTGTTGTGTCTCAAAAAGCATGGCCTTCTCCTCCTGCGCCTGCTCCTGTTCCATCACGTGTGCTGCTGCTGCTGGGTTAGCGTTACCGGTCCCTTTTCCTGGAACCTCTTCTCTGTATTACATTTATGACTGCATGGCGACAAAAAGCATGTTACCTGTGCAAAGAAACATGACATTTTCCACATTTAAAAGACAGTTTTTCCTTTGAAACTTTACAATCAATTTTCTCAAAAACTATAAGCTCTTTTCAAATATTTTTTTTCCTCTTGTACCCACTCCCAAGGTGCACATACCCTGCTAATTTGGGGTATGTAGCATGTAAGGAAGCTTTACAAAGCACGAAAGTTCGGGTCCCCATTGACTTCCATTATGTTCGGAGTTCGGCGCGAACACCCGAACATCGCGGCGATGTTCGGCGAACGTTCGCGAACCCGAACATCTAGGTGTTCGCCCAACACTAGTTGCAGCTGGGGCATTAGCAGGAAGAGGTGGCAGGATCATGATGTGTTTAGTGCTTCAGATGTTGCCTGTCATTAGTAGCCATGTGCACTGGCTGCTGTAATACCAGTCTGCCCAGGACTATTGATTATTTATCCCGATCAGAGTAATTAATCAATAATGCAGGGCAGTCTGCTGTTGCAGAAGCCAGTGATACAGGTGCTGACAGCCTACTTCTATAGTGAGAGAGAAGCAAGCTCCGGGGCAATTTAGATTAGCTTGATTGAAGGTAATCTTATCTCTTTTCCCAGCTCCCCCTCCCACCCTGTTGTCTTCCCCATGACTCTTTACTCCTTTTGGATTTCAGTGACTTCTTTTAACAGCATGTCCCTGCCAAACAGCACTGTTGATGGCTGCAGTCCTGGTGAGAGTTCTTCCTGCCCTTTCTCCTCTCCCACTCCTCTCTGTCTTGTGCCTCTACCTCTTTATCCCCCCCTCCTATGCATCCCCCTCTTTCGTATGTCCTCCTTTTCTGACTGTCCACAGAGGAGCTCACAATCTAATCATACCATAGTCATAGTCTAATGTCCTACCATATTATTATTGTGTATTCATATAGCACTAACATCTTCTGCAGTACGTTACAGTGTACATAGTCATGTCATTGACTGCCCTCAGAGGAGCTCACAATCTAATCCTACTATAGTCATAGTATTACGTCCTACCATATTATTATTGTGTATTTATATAGCTCTTCTGAAGCACTGTAAAGAGTACAGAGTTTCATAATGGTTAGCTCCGTCCACATCCTGACGACTTCTTTTCCCCCCAAATCCCCCAAAATGTATAGCAAGTTTGTATTCAACTTTTGCGCCACTTTACACAGACATCCTTAGATTTCCTATATAGTGAGCTGCTGGGATGTAAAGGCCATAGAAAAAGAAAATAAGGTAGGTGAGACATTTTCACCTTATGTATGTAAGCAGTAATGAGTAGAAATGGACTTACTGTATATACTTGAATAGTAGTCGACCTTGAATATAAGTCAACTCCAATATTCAGCGCTTTTGAGCTGGAATTTTTTATTGACTCAAGTATAAGTCTACCCAGCAAAGTTAATGGCTGCACTTGGGGCTTGGGAGGGGTTAATCACTGCACTGCATACAGTATCGCATCCATTAACCCCTCCTGTCCCTTAAGTGCAGCTAATACCTCCTCTAGGCCCCCGAGTGCTGCAATTATTCACTCCCTTTTATGCAGCCTAAATCCCCCCCCCCCCCCCCTTGTTAATTGTTGTGGCCAGGGCTTTCAGATTTGTGTTTTCTTGGCATTTTCTTTCCTCAAAATATCACTTACCACTGGGTAAATTGCTGCAAATGGGAATGTTACTATTAGTACACACATTACTCAATTTGCTCAGTGCTGCATGTGACTCGTGTATAAGTCGACCCCATACTTGTATGAAGTGAATCAGACCTACATTTCTAGACTTATACTGAAGTATATACAGTAGCTTTTCTTTTCCTTGTGAAATCTTGTGATCTCCATAGCTGGAATAATATCACCAGACTCTGCAGATTGCTCTGGTTGTGAACTTGTAAATGGGTCTTAAAGAGGAACTCCAGTGAAAATAATGTAATAAAAAAGTACTTCATTTTTACAATAATTATGTATAAATGATTTAGTCAGTGTTTACCCATTGTAAAATCTTTTAAATCCCTGATTTACATTCTGACATTTATTACATGGTGACATTTTTACTGTTGGCAGGTGATGTAGCTGCTGCATGTTTTTTTGGCAGTTGGAAACAGCTGTAAACAGCTATTTCCCACAATGCAGCAAGGTTCACAGACAGGAAACTGCCAAGAGTACGTACTCAGAATTTCTTTGTGGGAGTGGTTTCACCACAATATCAGCCATACAGCGCTCCCTGATGCTCTGTTTGTGAAAAGGAATAGATTTCTCATGTAAAAGGGGGTATCAACTACTGATTAGGATAAAGTTCAATTCTTGGTCGGAGTTTCACTTTAAGGTAAAAAAACCTTTAGTGACTAACTATAGTTTTGATCTTTGCGCATGATACAGAGCTGTATCAGAATCATAGTTTTGCATGCTTCTAATCCAGTTCTGTATCATCACTGAAGAAGAAACAAAGAGTGGAAGACTTGTAAAAAGCCTATGTACAATTAGTCATAAGTCTCAGTTAACACTTGATTAAAATGGCCATTTTCCACATCCGAGAACAGGAGACACACAGACATGATGGATTTTTTTCTTTGTTATGTATAGGATTCATTCATAAATACCCATTTACAACAGATCTGCTGTCTGTGTTGCAGTGCATGATAGTTACAGACAGCGGAAGAAAGTCAGACACTTCTCAACAGCAATGCTACATATGACCTGTCCGATGCAACGGGCACTACAGCATACCTCACAACTTTTTGAGTTAAGAAAGAGGGACACTTTAAGACGTGCCCATGCCACATCACTAGCCATGCATATCACAAAGAATTCTAAAATAATAGATTTTGTTTTATCATTCAAACCATGCTGGTTCTATCTATTGTCATTAGTTTTATTTCATAATTACATATAAAGGGAACCTGAGTTTAAAGAAGTCTCAGGTTCCATACTTACCTGGGGCTTCCTTGAGGCCCGTTTCCAATAGTGTGGAAATTGGGCCGAATCCGCAGAGTTTCCGCGCAGGCAAATCGCACGGGGAAACTCTGCCATCCATGTGTGCAAACCTAAAAATAAAAAATCCACTTACTTCGGGCTTTCTCCAGCCCCTGGCAGCTGTTCTGTGCCCATGCCGCAGCTCCAGTGGGTCTCGGTCCCCTCCGGTGCAGATGCCGACCTCAACAGGTCGGCATTTTCCTGCGCTCGTCTGCGCGCCAATGCGCGGTTCACTGAGACGCACTGACATCATCCGGACTTAACGCAGAACTACTACGCCTTTAAGGAAGCACCTGGTAAGTATGGTACCTAGGATGGTTTTTGTTAAACATGAGGTATATAGTGGGATGCGAAAGTTTGGGCAACCTTGTTAATCGCCATGATTTTCCTGTATAAATCGTTAGTTGTTACGATAAAAAATGTCAGGTAAATATATCATATAGGAGACACACACAGTGATATTTGAGAAGTGAAATCAAGTTTATTGGTTTCACAGAAAGTATGCAATAATGGTTTAAATAAAATTAGGCAGGTGCATAAATTTGGGCACTGTTGTCATTTTATTGATTCCAAAGCCTTTAGAACTAATTATTGGAACTCAAATTGGCTTGGTCTGTCTGTTTCCACAGTTAGGAACATATTGAGGAAATGGAAGACCATATGCTCAGTTCATGTTAAGGATCGAAGTGGCAGACCAAGAAAAATCTTGGATAAACAGAAGTGACGAATGGTGAGAACAGTCAACCCACAGACCAGCACCAAAGACCTACATCATCTTGCTGCAGATGGAGTCACTGTGCATCATTCAACCATTTGGCACACTTTACACAAGGAGATGCTGTATGCGAGAGTGACCCAGAGGAAGCCTTTTCTCCACCTACAGCAAAACAGAGCCACTTGAGGTATTCTAGAGCACCTTTGGAATAAGGTGTTGTGTACTGATGAAACTAAAATTGAGTTATTTGGGCATAACAAGGGGTGTTATGCATGCAGGAAAAAGCATTCCAAGAAAAACACCTGCTACCTACAGTAAAATATAGTGGTGGTTCCATCATGCTGTGGTGCTGTGTGGCCAGGCCAGTGCAGGGACTGGGAATCTTGACAAAGTTGAGGGATGCATGGATTCCACTCAGTATCAGCAGATTCTGGAGACCAATGTCCAGAAATTAGTGACAAAGCTGAAGCTGTAACGGGGCTGGATCTTTCGACAAGACAATGACCCTAAACACTGCTCAAAATCCACTAAGGCATTCATGTAGAGGAGCAAGTACAACGTTCTGGAATGGCCATCTCAGTCCCCAGACCTGAATATAATTGAAAATCTGTGGTGTGAGTTAAAGAGAACTGTCCATGCCCTCAAACCTGAATGAACTAGAGATGTTTTGTAAAGAGGAATGGTCCAATATACCTTCAACCAGAATCCAGACTTTTACTAGAACCTACAGGAAGCGTTTAGACTGAGGCTGTAATTTCTGCAAAAGGAGGATCTACTAAATATTGATTTCATTTATTTTGGTGTCCAAATTTATGCACCTGCCTAATTTTGTTTAAACAATTATTGCGCACTTTCTGTAAATCCAATAAACTTAATTTCACTTCTCAAATATCACTGTGTGTGTGTCTCCTATATGATATATTTAACTGACATTTTTTATCGTAACAACCAACGATTTATACCAGGAAAATCATGACTATTAACAAGGTTGCCCAAACTTTCGCATCCCACTGTATATTAATTTAAAGGATGAGAACAAAGTTTAGAGTCAATTGAAAATATTTTGAGGAAAAAAATACATGTATTTACATAGATCTGCACATTAGTTCTGAAAGACGGAAAATAAGGAAGCAAGAGGGAGTTCTGAGCAAGGGATTCATTTATAGCGTGGACTGAACCTTGGGCTCCCTGCACACTGCATGCGATTCCGATTTTTAATCGGTTTTTACATCCGATTCCAATTTTTAATCGTTACTGCATCCTGCGTTTTTTCCTCCATTTTTCTGTTGATTGCATTCAGGGAAAATCGGAATTGCAGATCGGAATCGGAAACGCATTGCAGGGAGCCTTAAAGGTATAAAGTAACTTTTGTTACTTTAACAAAGGTCGTGTTTTTAGATGTTCTCATCATTAATGATCCACCTTTTATAGAATTGGGGCTGTAAGTGTCAGGAAAAACATTTATAAAACTCCTCCAAATACTTATTGTGAGATTGTCACCATTTTATAGAACACTTCCCATCTTCCCAACAATGCAGCTGTGGTGCTGCTTTACCATTCTTCCACCTTTCTGCTCTCCTCCCATCCCCCTGTGTGAGCGGACAGTGCTTCTTTCTATTATACTCCTCCCTGCTTTCTATTATGCTCTTCAGTCAAAAACTCGAAACTCACAGGGAATTGGGGGTGGGAGAGTGAAACTAGCTCTCTGCAGGGGGCACACTGAAAATATATATTGTTTAATTTTATGGTACTCTGTTCTTTGTGGCTGAGAGGTAAAGCACAAGGGGTGCTCCTACAGTTGCTGTACTTTGTGCACTATACACTGTGAGCTACAACAAAAGGAGAAGCCACCCAACCCGTCATTTCTGGGGAATTTATTTCTGTACGGACAGCAGTTGGGACTTCCGATAACACTGTGATATCCTCATGTACTCTGCTTTATTCAATAAATCAAGGGGCAGGAGAGGAAGTGTCACAATCCATAGAAACTACTCAGAATTCAGTAACACCAATCTGATGGTCATAATGTGAAAATGTAGTAGTTTTTATGGCTGTTCGGACCTTGCTAAGAATAAACAAGGCTTTTTACAGAATTTGTAAACCACATGAATATTATCTAATAAAACCGCAGGTGCCTGCGTCCGTGTGTGCCGCCGCTGTACTGAGCAAACGCAGGGCTACGTTGTGAGCCACGGGCGTGTGGGCGTCCAAGGGGGGTGCAATGGGATTGCGCAACACATTCATTCATTAAAACTAGTCCCCAGTAATACAGGCCTATTGCCTAGCTGTCAATATTTTTACTTTGCTACAAGTCATATGTACTGTATATCTGAACATTTTATTTTGCAAGGAGAGAAGATTACCATATATAAATATGTATGTATATATATATATATATATATATATATATATATATATATATATATATATATATATAACATTTTATTGACAAAAAAAGAATGCCTCTGTAACGAATGTGGAACTTTCTCCGTGATCAGCGCACAACGCGTGCGCTGACGCGGCGGAAATCCTTCACAAGCGTATATTTGCAGGCACCCAGCAAAAGGTGCTACGCACCTGTAGAGGGAAATTCCTGTCGGCAGATGGCGCTGAGGAGTGCAGAGGAACCAATCCTCTGTACCTCCACAAATGCCAGACAGGAATTGTACGAAGCGCAGAACGCAATCGCAAGAGAGGCGATTGCGAATGAGAACGAGCAAAGGGACAGGTTGTATGTGTGTGCGCCAATCCAGTCGCCACCCCGCGACCGCGCACACACAACAGCAGATATGAAATAGGAACGCGATCGTGAGAGGTGCGATCGCCAGACGTGACACAAGGCAGATCAGGACAGAATATGAGGTTAGCAAAGGCACAGCAAATAATACAATGAGGAGATACGGAAAACAACAAACGCTAGCTAACCGTGAACACCGCACTCATTCGCAACAGTGCACGCGGTTATGCGCGGTCTCCACGTGTTAAGCACAATAGAGAGACAAGCACGCCTAACTAACCATTAACAGACAAACATGAAACAGAGGACGCAAGCGCTTGCTTAACGGTTACCTCACCGAGCCTCCAGCAAGCGTAGCAGACAAGACAGACACACGAAAACAGGGACAAGCGAGAGATAGGATCCACAGCACTAGCGAAAAGTGGCTAGCGCGATCCAGGTACAGAGTAGCAGAACAGAAGGATCCCCAGCGCTAGCGAAAAGTGGCTAGCGCGATCCCAGAAGACAGAACAGAAGGATCCCCAGCACTAGCGAAAAGTAGCTAGCGCGATCCCAGAAGACAGAACAGAAGGATTCCCAGCGCTAGCGAAAAGTAGCTAGCGCGATCCCAGGAGACAGAACAGAAGAGATAGCTGGTAGCAACCGCTGCACCAGCTATACTCCAAGAACAGAGATCAGAACCATTTCCTGTCGACCACCGATGGGACAGGACAATGGCAACAGGCAAGACAAGACAGAACAGGCAATACAGATAATACAACCTGACTGGGCTAGAAGGGGAGCCTAAAGCAACCCCCAGGAATTAACTATACTAGATAGCAATGGCTGACACTCCAGCAGTGTCCATCAGGAAGAGACCATGGAAGGGAAATGACCAGCAAAGCCTTCTGGGAAACATAAAGCTCTTATAGTGCCAGTCATCAAAGAAGGCAGGTAGGGGATTTGCATAACGAATGTATGCAAATTCCCCAGCAAGAGAACAGACCTGAACTTGCAATGGAAAGACAGGTCTCTGTTCCAGAGTCCTGCAGCATGCAAACCTAAACAATGGTCAAAAGGCTGCCTGCCTGCGCAGGCAGCTGAGCGGATTCTCACAGCCTCCATATACAATCAAAAATCTACAGTTTCCACCTTAGAACACATTACTCTTCCCCCCCTTTCTTCCATATTTTAACATACAAATGAGCCAAAGAAAAACATATAAAACAAACACAAAAACACTGCCCTTCCTCCTCTCAATTACCAAATAATTACACTATCAATGTGCGCCAGATTTTGAAAGCTCCGATTCTGCGTATTGGTAGGTTTTGTGCTGGAATTTTACATTTATAGAATTCTGTCAATTTTTCCACAATCTAATGGGCTTTGTTACTATTTTAAAGATTTATGTGATTAGAACAATTGCAGCAGCACACTTGTCTGTTACAAACGCGTCAAGTAAAGTAAACCTGCCAGGCCCAGTGGCATAACTACATTCATGGGGCCCCCAGTGAAGCTTTGATGGGGCATCTCAATGTTTACACCCCTTTCCTTACCTCCCCTTGATGCCCTTTTATGGCCCATCTCACAAGAGTCGTACAACAAGTGTGGACATCATGTTCCTCACACCCATGACAGGTGTAACCACACATACACCTGATCTTTTTCCTGCCTTAATTTTTTTGCTAATAAAAATATTTCCTTTTATTTGAAATCTGTATATTTTGAGCATTAAAGTGAAACTGCGTTATTTTTAAGAAAAAGACAATCCCTTCATTTCATCTGTGTACATTGCAGGGATTTATGGCAAATCTTATTTCAGCTCGTTTATAATTCATATGTATAAATAAGCTAGCCCACAGGGCTCCTAATAGCTACTGTGATACAGTAGTGTCCAAGTTGTCTGCAAATCAATGCATCTGTAGACCAGGTGTGAAAATTCATTAGCAAGATTATACTCCGTGTAGTTAAGGCCCATACACACGCTAGATTAAAGTCTGCTAAGGTGTACAGCAACCCCCAATGGCCGCTCGGGCAGCGATCTGCTAGGCGGATCTATTCGGCCGAGCGACAGCTGACAGCTTTGTTCTCCTGCCTCGCCCACCCTGTGACGTCACAGCTGCGTCGCCTCGTCATCATCCCTAAACATCCCCCCGCATTGCAACACAACATGTTGTTAGCCTGCAGGCTTACAAAACATCTGTACAGCCTTGGCCCAGCGATGTCACCTGAGCAGTTCATACGCCACAAAGTGAGCACAAATCCCATGCTTGTAAAGAAGAACAATTACAGCTTCAGTCAATTTTCACAACTCATAGCTGGGTGCAAAATGAAGATATTTTTTATAATATTACTGCGAATTAGGATGGTGTGCCAGCGGGAGGTGAGAGAGGTGGCGGTAGGGATCATTATCGCAAATCGCTAGCTCTAGTTTCTTGTGTATAGCAAAGCTCATAAAGAAGCATGTTATCGGTTTAATCAGGTGACAGGTTTGTAAGGTTCTGCTTTGCTTGTCTCAATCGAGTGCTGCACCTGTTTCCTGCATAGGATAAAGCAGAAAGTGATCGCAACTAACCAGAGGCTTATAAATCAATCACCTGATCAAACATACTTCTCAGTGAGTTCTGATGTACAGGAGCAACTCTACAGAGCATAAAAATGTAAGGAATGGCAAACAAGCCTTTTATTGGGAATGGATGGTACAATCAGCCCTGTGTGTCTTGTACTATTTCTCTTCCACATCTTTTGTTGGAGGTAATTTGCATTTTCTTCCCTCATTTTCTTTGTTTATTTTCCCTCCATCCCAATCCATTGTTTTCCCCAACAGCTAATTCCTGGCTGCAAATTACCCCTCACCCAGCTGGGTGCTGTAGGCAGTTTTCAACAGTAAAGACCAAAATCAAATATCCACCCCTTGGCTACAGTACAGGTCAAATACACAAAGCATTTGGTAGCAAATGAGCTACTTGAAGGATTACACTTCAGCTATTCTGCAAATATAGGGCATGGTAATGAATCTTAAAATTCCAAATAAAGTGCCCAGAAGTATAATGCAGCCATTTAGGATATATTAATATGCATTTTGTGCACAGAATTGTGATACCTCCCTCTGTTATAACAACATTACAAATGTATACTAAAGGTGGCCATACATCAGGCGACTTGGTGGGCGATCGACCATCCAATTCGATTATTATAGTTGAATTGGATAGAAATCGGTGCCGGCAAGTCCATACCCGACTGACAATGCAACCAATTTCCGGATGAAAATTGGTCGCATTCTCGATTGCGCATGCTGCAAGATGTTAGGCTGACTTGGTCGGGTGTGCGGTGGGAACTGCGTGCAATTTCGCAACGATCGATGAACGGGACAAACCCCCCCCCCCAGGCACTGTTCCCCCTAATGAAAAATATCCCCCCGGTGCCCCGTATAAAGTATACATTACCTTGTCCCTCCGCTGCTCTGGGTGCATTCCCCTCTACATACATGTATGTCCCACGGGGTTTCCTAGTAAGGGTGATGTCAGCATAAAATCGATTCATCTGGAATCAGCCTGTGGTGTATGGGCAGCTGACAAGTCTCTCTCTTATCAGATTCGATTAGAGAGAGATTTGTCCCTTGGTCGAATCTGCCCTTACATCACTAGATGTATGGTTACCTTAAAAAAATGTTAAGCAACAAGTGAAAAATGTAAAACTGTACAAACTCTTCAGATGGAAGCTACCCAGCTGGCTATTCATAGTCTGGACAAATATCTGATGAATACATATATTTTAGTGTATATTAATAGTGTAACGCACCTTCATCCCTAATAGCTTTGGGACCCTCTTTGAAACGATATGTGAAAGAAAACAACAAGAATGGCCTTTCTAAAGTTTATAAAATCTTAAAGGCTAAAGTACCCCAGAAACTTTCAGCGTGTAGATGTTGGGAGAAGGGACTTTGCACAAAGACTGGATTAGGGTCATCTGAAATATGCATCTAAAGGTGGCCATATATCTACTGATTTGGCGGCCGAACAACCATCCGATTCCATAATTATTATTGAATTTGATGAAAATTGGTGCTGCCAAAAGCATGCCGATCAACAATTCAAATTTAGTGCCAAAATTGGTTGAATATGTCGATCAGACATGTTGCAAGATGTCGGGCTGACATGCTCAACTGGGTGCACATCGGTAACAGTGTGATAATCGCGAACAGCAAATGCAGTGGAAACCCCTGACTGCTGTCCCTCCTCGCTGCCAAAATAGGTAGATGTGTGGGCACCTTTAGACTCTGGCATTGAATTATAGAATTTTAATGGTATCCAGATCGGATAAGGATATTTTTCTATTTTCCCACTAACCGATTAGTTTGTTTTTTAATTGAAATGTACAGTTAATAGGTCACGTTGAGGCTACTTTCACTGTAGGACGTTGCGTTGTGATGCAACGTTAAAGTCGCAATGCAAACTAACAATGCAATGCCCCAAAAAAGTCGCACCACAACTCTATGCCCCGTTATCGTCGCATACAGTAGGGCATACAGGCAATGAAAAGTATGCTTCCAGGTCATTACTGAGCATGTGCAAACAGTCCAACGCAGCCAATAACCTGTATAACGCACAGCACGCAGCACTTTCTAATAATGCTACATGTTACACACAAATGCAACGTGTGCACTGTGAATGTTGCACAGACTTAGTATTGCTGTGCGTTAGTCCACATTAAAACATTTTTTAACGGGACGCATGCGCGGCTACAGCAAGATGGCCGCATAGACTCGGAGCTCCGGCCCCACGCAGCCCACTCACCGCCGCTTACAGCTTCCTCTCCGCCTCTGTAGCGCGGCACAGACCCGGGATCCCCCTCCGAACACTCAGGCAGCCAGATGGCAGCGAAATCGGGCACCAAAACGGCCCCGCAGACAGGAGCCATGGAACGCTACCTCCGCACTCCAGACAGCCAAGATGGCGCCGGCATCGCTGAACAGCCTGACGCAGCTCTCTCTCAGCAGGCCTCACAGGCCCCACAGCCCCCATCTTCGGCTCCCCTGACGGCTGATCTACTGGAGGCCACTCTAGAAAGGCACTACCGCTCCCTCCACGACTCCCTCCAACAGGTAATCCTCACAGCAGTAAACGACCTGAAAAGGGACATGAATAGCCTGGGGGAGCGCACTAGCACACTAGAGGGAAAAATGGACGCTCTTAATATAAAGCACAAGGATATAGAGGAAGATCAGAAACTGATGCAGTCTGACATTAAATTCTTAAGAAACGCGCAGGAAGACCAGGAAAACCGGGATAGGAGACAGAACCTGAGAATCAAAGGTATATCTAAGTCTGTGAGCCCTGACCAATTGAGCCCTTATCTGACTGATCTCTTTAAAACATTAGCACCAGATATCCCCATTGAACTTTGGAGAATGGATCGTGCTCATCGCTCGCTAGGGGAGAGGCAGACTGCTTCACAAAGGCCCAAAGATGTAATAATTCGCATGCATTACTATGAGGCAAAAGAGGCCCTTCTAAAAGCAGCACGCAAAGCGTCTCCGCTTTCATTTAAAGGGGACGACCTCTCCATCTTTACAGACTTATCCCTCATCACCCTGGCAAAGCGCAGGACTTTCAAGCCTATCACCCAACTCCTAAGAGACGCGAAAATCGACTATAGATGGGGCTTTCCTTTCCGCTTAATGGTAAACAGGAATGGATCTTTCTTCACGCTTTCAGATATCGACGATGCCCCCATGTTTCTGAAGCAGATGGGAATCCGCCCGCCCCCAAGTAACACCACTACTGACTACCTGCGTTCTTCTTCTGATAATTCACCTCCCAGAAAGATGCGCCACATTTCTCACTCAACAAGCGCACTTGCCCGAAGCCTCACCTATCCTGACCCACTGGAAAGAATGGAATCCCAACCATCTTGAGAATCCCACAGATACGTTTACATTACTCGTCCATCGTGAGTATTGGCCACAGGCCAGAGCAAAGGATCCCGGATTAACCTATCATTTTCAATGTTGTTTAACATTATGGGCACCCAGTTTTGAGTTATGTGCCGACCTAATTGTTCCGCCCTCATGCTCCTCAGGGGAGTTGACTCTGAGGCCATCTGGTCCCGGGAGGAACCAGGAACTCTCACTCAACTCCCGATAGTGCAACTACCTTTAGTTGCTGCAAAATGTAGCCACGTTACTTTCAGTGGCCTATGCTATTTACTTTCACTCCTCCCACAATATGGAAATGTTTATTGGCTACTATGTTTCTCCCTTATGTTTTATCTTATTGCTCCACACCAAATGATTAATGTTTGTTTTGATAGATACAGAGTTTATATAGATAATGGTTAAGTTACTTACCTTAAATTGCAAGGGCTTAAATTTACCTCAAAAAAGAAACTCTTTATTACGAGACTTGCGGAGACTTGCGATCGATATCGCATTCTTGCAAGAGACGCATATATCCTCGCGAGACTCCGTACGTCTTTATAACAGAGCATACCCGGAAGTGTATCTAGCCTCGGGACCCAAAAAAAGGGCGGGAGTAGCAATTGTGTATAAAAAAGGCCTCCCTCTACAAATAACTAAAACCATAAAAGATCCAAAAGGTCACTATTTGATCTTGCTGGGTACACTATCGGGTAGACCTATAACATTGGCTAATGTATACGCACCAAACTCCAACCAAATTTCCTTTCTGACAAGCTTTTTTGTTAAATTATTTAAAGTGACTACTGGCTCCCTCCTATTAGGGGGGGATTTCAATCTAGCATTCTCCTCTGTTAATGACAGGTCAATACCCCTAGACTCACCATCATTCCCCTCACATGATCGCCTCTCTAGGAAATTCAGGGCCTTGATCCGTAAATACGGCCTCTTAGATTTATGGAGAATCTCGAACCCTACATCCAGGGACTATACTTTTTTCTCTCCCCCCCATGCAACACACTCCCGCATTGATTACTTTTTTACCAAAATGCCTACCTTGCCATCCCTAATCACAGCAGACATCTCCCCCACTGCCTGGTCAGACCATCATGCCGTCCTAATTGAACTTGATTGGCTACACACGCCACATAAACCTATGCAGTGGAGACTTAATGAATCTCTACTACGAGACAAAACATTCCACACCAAAATGTCAGAAGAAATTCAGTCCTTCTTTACCACCAATATCCCTTCTGTCTCTTCATTGGGGATGGCCTGGGAAGCACACAAAGCCTTTGTTAGGGGCCATTTTATTGCTGAGGGTTCTAAACGCAAAAAGATCTCCTCACGGAAATTGACCGAACTCACAAAGGCCCTCAAAGATGCATATACATTATATAAACAATCCCCCTCCCAAGACCTCTTCTCAAATATACAAAAACTAAAGCTTGATATCAGGTCCCTCCAGACCTCCCAACTGGAAAAAAGCTTGAAATGGTCGAGACAGCTGTTTTTCGAACGAGGAAATAAACCCCATACTATCCTTGCCCGCAAACTCAACCCCAGGGGATCTTCTCAGGCGATCCACGCCATGAAGGATAGTGAAGGCACCACTCACTATAACCCAACTAAAATTGCACAACTTTTCACTTCATATTATGAACAGTTATATAATCTACCTGATCCCTCTCTAGACCCTACATACACAGACAGAGTTTCTTCCTTCCTAGAAAATCTCCAACTCCCTAAGCTGACTGATGAGGAACGCGCATCACTAAACGTTCCAATTTCCAACATAGAAATTCTAGATACTCTTAAATCTCTTCCTTCCTCAAAGTCACCAGGCCCTGACGGCCTTCCCTACTCCTACTATAAAAACTTCCAAATGGTCTTAGTCCCCCATCTGACATCCCTAGCAAATAAAATCATGACAGGTGAATCTCCCCCCTCTACTTTCCTAAACTCCCTACTGACAGTAATCCCCAAGGAAGGAAAGGACCCACAACTCCCACAGAGCTATCGACCCATCTCACTTTTAAATTCAGACCTCAAAATCATCACTAAAACATTAGC
Source organism: Hyperolius riggenbachi (assembly GCF_040937935.1). Lineage (NCBI taxonomy): Eukaryota > Metazoa > Chordata > Amphibia > Anura > Hyperoliidae > Hyperolius > Hyperolius riggenbachi. The sequence continues at coordinate 191,980,660 of NC_090649.1, forward strand.
CAGTCGACTAAACGCTATACTACCAAGGCTAATAAATAATGACCAGGTGGGATTCATATTAAACAGACAAGCAGGAGACAACACTCGGCGAGCCATTGACCTCATCTCCCTTATGTCCCGTTTAGGTAGGCCTTCTCTGCTTCTTAGCCTTGATGCAGAGAAGGCTTTTGATCGCCTCTCATGGCCTTTTCTTTTCCACGTCCTGCAACATCAAGGATTTGACGGACCCTTTCTAAATATTCTACATTTTCTTTACTCCTCCCCCTCAGCCACCATAAAACTCCCCATGGCCTCACATACCCCCTTCCAGATCCGCAATGGCACAAGGCAGGGCTGCCCCCTCTCCCCACTGCTTTTCGCCCTTAGCATTGAACCTCTGGCCAGCGCCATACGACAGAATACAAACATTTCAGGTGTCCAGATAGAAAAACACGAATTCAAAATCTCTCTATTTGCGGATGATATCCTGCTCACTATCACAAACCCCCTTATTTCATTGCCAAACCTACACGACACTATTTCTGCCTATGAATCACTCTCAAGCTTTCGCCTAAATCAAGATAAAACAGAGGCATTACCCATTAAAATCACACCTGATCTTCTAACCTCACTAAAACAACACTACCAATACAAATGGCAAACCCACTCCCTAAAATATCTAGGCATACATCTTACGCCCACATACTCTACCTTATACAAACACAACTACCCTTCTCTCATTCAACAAATACTTAAAGACCTTCACAAGTGGACCGCCTACAAGATCTCCTGGATAGGAAGGATTTATACTTTAAAAATGAACATACTCCCAAGACTCCTTTATCTCTTTGAAACCCTACCAGTACTAGTCCCAGCCTCCCAGTTATCAATTTTGCAAGCAGCCTTCGCTAAATTTGTCTGGAATCATAAACGACCAAGAATACGAGCCTCAATCCTCCTTTCCCCTAGGGAACAAGGGGGTTTGGGGTTACCCCTCCTCCGATACTATTACCAAGCTGCACATCTCCGCCAGCTACGTGAATGGTCCAAACTTAAAGTTCACACTAAATGGGGCCTTATCGAGGCACTTACTTTACTCCCAACCTCCCTTGCCTCCCTGATTTGGTCCAATCACCCTCCTAAAATACCCTTATCTCAACTACTTCCTACTATAAAATTCACTGTACAAATCTGGAGATCAACGGCTACATCAGCTAACTTGAGATCTTCCCCCTCCCCATTAATGCCTATTCTAGGCAACCCTGCTTTCCCCCCTGGAATGTCTAGAGACTTTATGTCTAGATGGTACAACCTCAATTTCTTTAACCTGCTTAATTGGAAAGACCCTCTCACTGGCCTTTTACAATCTAGGTCCTCCCTAAAAGATAAAATACCATCCTCACCCCAATACATATTAGAATATACCCAAACAAAGCACTTCCTCCTCTCCCTACTGCGGAATTCTCCCTCCTCCTCTGTTCCCCCGCTAACACCCTTTGAACATATGTGCAACTCTGAGGGCTACCAAAAGGGTCTGATCTCTCAGATCTACACCCTGCTACATACTAAATCAGGACTAATCACTCCTGCCCACACATATATGTCCAAATGGGAATCTGCCCTATCTCAAACTATACAATTAGAGGACTGGGAGGAGATATGGGAAAACGCCAAGCACTCCTCTATGTGCATACAGATAAGAGAAAACATATACAAAGTTATGTTCCGGTGGTATCTTACTCCAGCTAAGCTTTCAAAGATATATCCAGAATCCTCTCAATTGTGTTGGAGAGGCTGCAATGAAAAGGGAAGCCTGGAACATATCTTTTGGTTTTGCCCAAAGATCTCCCCACTATGGTCTAAAGTACAACGCCTCATTCAATTAAAAACTGGGATTTTAATCCCTCTTGACCCCGTCTATATGGTCCTTGGTAAACCTCCCCCAGATACCCCCAGGCACACGATACGCTTAATCACTCACATTTTGACAGCCACTCGTCTATCAATTGCCTCATCCTGGAAAAACATTGCTCCCCCGACATTAACGGAGGTCAAACATAAGATCGAATGGACCAAAGAGATGGAAAGAATTACAGCATCACTAAGAGACAATGAATCCAGTTTTCACAAAGTCTGGAGCCCTTGGTCCCTATCCTCTCCCGACTTACGGCCCCCCTAAATCACACTCACCAATCCTACTCCTAGAATACACACACTCCCCTACAACATATAGACAGGCCAGGAATATCCCACCACTAAAGAGCCAAATACTCAAACTTACACCTTTAAGCCCCTGCATACATATACATAACCTTCGACCTTAGTCCTATCGGAAGGCCAATGGTATATCTCTTCCGTCCCCCTCCTATAGGCCTTCCCTCCATTACCCATTGATCTTTGGTGTGACCCCCCATACTGTTATGCCCCCAGTTTCAGTGTTGATTAGGCTAACAGTGCCAGTGCATAATATTCAATTATGTTATTTAAGTTGCCCTCTAGAATTGCTCTACTTTTCTTAAATTAATCTGCAAGATGATCAAGAATACATATTTGTATAATCGTTGGATGGTTACAGGTTCACCACAACTCCAAGCCGTCAGAACTTTTTCCGAACTGGACTAACGCTCTTGAGATGAACTGTTCCTGAACTAGTCTACAGTTATTGATCTCACCATGTTAGGCGCTGTTAGCCCTTGACATGATTATTATGTTTACCCAACACTGTGTATTCTCTTTGTGTTTTGTTTTTCCCTTTCTGTTAAGAAAATCTTTTAATAAACATCAGTAAAACAAAAAAACAAAAAACAAAAAAAAAACAAAAAAAAAAAAAAAAAAAAACATTTTTTAACGTGCGACTTTAACGTTGCCCATGTGAAAGAGGCCTAAAAGTTTGAAAAGGTTTGAAATAATTTATTGTATACAAACACCTGGCACTTTAACAGAGATGTGTATACTTTTAGGCTACTTTCACATTAGGACGTTGTGGTTTGATGCGACAGTAAAGTCGCACCGCAAAGTAACAAACTGCAAAGTAACAACGCAACGTGGCCAAAAATTTGCAACGGATCGTTACAACCACATACAGCATGTACAGTAGAAAATACAGGCAATGAAGAGTATGTCGCCAAGTGTTACTGAGCATGTTCAAGCAGTCTAACGTAGCTAAAAACATGTATAACGCATAGCATGCAGCACTTTCATTTAACGTGCAGCGTTAGACACCATCGCAACGTCTGCACTGTGAACAGGACATTGATTTTTCATTGCTGTGAGTTATTCTGCGTTACATGTTGTTTTAAGTGCGACTTTAACGTCGCACTGTGAAAGAGCCCTTACTTTATTTCCACTGTAGCTGTGTGCTTTCACTGTGTGAACGTTGGATGTTCAGGATACTATACAATGCAGATTTGACAGTTACTTCCTTTGCCTCTGTTTCTTGAGTTTTCCCTCCACTCTCTGTTTTTTGTTTGGAGTCCGAGCTGTGTTGTGATGACTGGCCTCACCCGCAGCTTGCCAGGGGCAAACTGTCAACAAATGTTTCCTTTTTGGATTACACCGGGTCTTAAGAATACTAAGGGGACTAACACTGGCTATAAACAGCTGAATGTTTTGTTAATGAAACAGAAGCCAGAGTTTCTTTCAATAGTGTTTTGCTATGAAGGAAATAAACTGTTAATAAATATTTTAGAGCAGACTCTATTTCCTCTTATAGTGAAAAGAAAATTACCAGTAAGTCCCCACCATACAACATAGTGAAAAGATGACTGATCTCTCTCAAAACCATGGACAATATGCTGGCGGAAGCAGGCAATTTGGGTACATATCACCACCATAGACCGCAATGTAATGTGCAGCCATGGCGGTGAAAACTGGACAATTTGGGTGCCGGAATGTGGCTGTTATGTAGCTGAACTCTGGCTAATGTTGAAGGCAAGAAAATGTTGGCGACGGAGTTCGGGTTCAATGTACCTGAACTCGAAACAGCACTCGAAAAGTGGCAAAAAAAAAGGTGGTGATTTAAATAGTGGCAGAAGTCCATTAGCGTGCCACGGGTTTAGTTCTGATGTCCTTCTGAACCTGATTTAGCTGAACCTTTAACTCCTCAATAATAAGGATCATGTAAGTAAGTGAGTTCTGTGTCGAGGGTTCACACCACCCTTAGCAGAACTCTGATTTATGACAGCCTATTGTTGGTTGATTAGCTATGCGGAAACCTGTTGGTATTTTCAGTGCTTTATAATATTCGGATGGTGTATGTCCAAGAAGTTCAGGATATATTTTACATTTCTTTCGTTTTTAATATCCTTAAAGGGAACCTGAGGTGAAGGGGATATGGAAGCTGACATGTCTATTTCCTTATAAATAATGCACATTGCCTGGCTGTCCTGCTGATTCTCTGCCTCTAATACTTTAAGACATAGACAACAAAACAAGCATGCAGATCAGATGTCTATGACAAATCTGAACAGATTAGCTGCATGCTTTTTTCAGGTGTGTGATTAAGGCCTCGTTCACATCTGCTGCGCTGAAAAACGTGTTAAAGCGCATGGTAAAAAACGCATGCGCTTGTGCGCGCTTTAGTCCGCGTTTCTGTGCGTTGCGCTGCGCTTCTTTAAAGCACGTTTTGCTTACTGTAGCAGCAGCAGTTGTCAATAAAACTTTGTTTTTGTATGTAAATGTATTTTTTTCTCCAATTAGGGGTAAAAAACGCATGCGCTTCTATGCGCTTGTACGCGCTTCTATGCGCTAAAAAAGCGGACCCATTCACTTGCATTGCTGTGCGCTTTCCAGCTCAACGCACAGAAATGCCTGCAACACTACGTTTCTGTAACGCTGCTCAGCGCAGCGCATAGATGTGAACCAGCTACATTTAGTTACATGGAAAAATCAATACCTTGCTGAACGCACAGGGCAGTGCGCTGTGGAAAGCACACAGAAACGGCCCTGATGTGAACGAGGCCTTAGACCCTACTGACCAGAAATACCAGCAGGACTGCTAGGCAACTGGTATTGTTTAATAGGAAATAAATATGACTAATACCATCGGTCTCTCACCTCAAGTTGCTTTTAAGCAAGTCTGAGGCGTACATTAACCACTTCGCCGCCCAGGTACAGTATATCTACGCTCCTTTGGACTTCAGTACCCTGCCCGGAGCGTAGATATACGCATCCCCCGCCGCTGCCGCCGCTGTCCGCGCTCCCGCTCGCACGTGTGCTCGATCCTGCGATCGTGCACGCCGCCGTCCGCTCGCCCGGAGATCAATGAACGGAAAAAAAACATTCCCGTTCGTTGATCTCTGCCCCCCAGCAATAATCGGCTGCTTCTATGAGAAGCAGTGCGATCATTGTGAAAAAAAACAGTTTCCCAGCCTCCCTGAACATCCTGTAAGCGTACTTCCAACGCTTACAGGACGCATTCACAAAAAGTTACTGTGGCCATCTTGTGGCCAAAAAGTAAAACTACATCCAAAAACATTTTTCATATACAAATACATTCGTTTACATTATAAATTAACTCATTAACTCCCACACTCCCCAATTGTTACCAATTTTTTTTGTAATAAAAAAAACAACTACAATTAAAAACAAAACAAAAACATAAATAGTTATCTTAGGGACTGAACTCTTTAAATATTTATATCAAGAGGGTATAACACTGTTACTTTATAAATTATGGGCTTGTAATTAGGGATGGACGCAAAACTGAAAAAATGCACCTTTATTTCCAAATAATTTATTGGCGCCAAACATTGTGATAACGGGAACAGAAGGATGCACAAAGGGGGACAGAAGGAGGCACACTAGGGTGACAGAAGAAGGCAGAGGGGGATGTAAGGAGGCACAGGGAGACAGAAGGAGGCAGAGGGGGACAGACAGAGCCACAGGGAGACAGAAGAAGGCACAAAGGGGCACAGGGGGACAGAGGATGGTGCAGGGGAAAGAGGTGGCACATGGGGACTGAAGAGGCACATGGAGACAGAATGAGGCACAAAGGGAGACAGAAGGAGGCACAAGAGGACAGAAGGAGGCAAAGTGGGACTGAAGGAGGAAAAGGGGGCAGAGGTAGCACAGGGGGACAAAGAAAGGTACAAGGGGACATAAGGAGGCACAGGGACAGAAGTGGACAGAGGTGGCACAGGGGGACTGAAGGAGGAACATGGAGACAGAAGGAGGCACAAAAGGGACAGAAGGAGGCACAAAGGGGGAGGGGGGAAAGGATGTACCAGGCACAGAGGGACACAGTGGCAGCTGCCTGTAACTTACGCTAAGCAGATGCAGCAGAAGCAAGTAATAGAACACCCGTGGGGGGTGGGGCTTAATCAGGGGGCGTTGCTTAATCCAGGGGATGTGGCCTAATCCAACAACATGGTGACCCCAGGACCAATGGCACTCTAGGCAATGGCCTGCACTGCCTATGCCTAGAGGCTCCCCTGCAGAGCAAAACACCTGTCTGAAGAGTCCAGCACTGACAGGGACATACAGAACTAAGCCAGTGACTGGGTGTCAGGTGGAAACAGTGTTACATGAAAACCTGTATTCCCTGTAACCTTTATCAGAGTGCATCCTCTTGAGCACCGACCAGCACAACTGTAAATCATAAAATGCTTAAAGCTACATTATTTCTAACTATAGATAGAAGTTTAACCATTACTTCACAAATATTGCAAGGATCTGGGATCTAATTGTACTATATGAGAAAAATGAGGTCAATTTCTTCTGTTATTAAGTATGTGGCTGTGTAAGATTTCTGTGGTTATTAACGGCACTGGTATAGCTAATCTTATTTCTATAGATAGAAATTGCGTAGGTTTCAGTAATTTATGATGTACAGGTGTGCTGGAACGTGCTCAGGAGTGTACACGTTGCTCAGGGATAAGGATGTTCATGCAACACTGGAGCAGGACAATGAGGGTGTGCCAACTGAGTCTGGAAGGCTGATGTGTTGGCACAGCACAGGGGCAATGTGATTGGGCTGGCAGCAAGTGGCATTGGGCAGAGACAGACATAGGCTTTCTCTTAACACACTCTCTTACCAAATTCTGCAAAGAGGAGGATGGGAGGGTTGAGGACATGTGATGGGTGCACATGAGGGGGTGACAGTTTACAAGGGCAAATTTGCTGGAGGCATTTTTAACGGACTATCTTTTACTGAGGACGTACCATTAATAATGGTGTGTAAGTGTAATTTGCTTGAGCCACACCTTAAAGTGGACCTGAACTCTTGCTCGGGACAGAAGGAAAACATAGAGAAATGCACCCTGTACGTATTTACAGTTTAGCCTGTCTAATCTCCCCTCAACTATGACTAATCACAAGTTATAATTTGATCTCCCAGCTGTGTTACCTGACTGCCACATCAGTATGTTAACAATATGTCTTCTTCCCTGAAAGCAGGAAGTAGACACACTGCAGATTTATTGCAGGATTTGTATCAACTGTAACAAAGAAATATTTTCTTTAAAGGTTATTATGCTGCTGTTTATTTTTTAGAGCAGAGAGGAAGTTCTGAGTTCACGTCCGCTTTAACTAGGGTCTGGCATAATAGGCTGTGTGCTCTGCTCACAATTGGCTCACATAATAGGGTGCACATGTACTGGGGATGTACATAATGAACTGTGCATTTATGGGGGGACATGTAATGGATTACACACAGTAGATAGTAATGTGAATGGGCTGCCATGCAGATAGTAGACCAGGTAATTGTGCTTGCCACTCTGGGCCATTCTGACAACATTAGAAGGGAGAAAGTGTGAGATGGGCGGTGATCTTGGCTGCCATTTTGTTTATAGAATGAATTTGGTGGCTAAAGAACAGCCTAGATCGCCTCTGCATAATATGCTAACTTGCGGTGACTGATGCTTCCAAGAGTGTTTTAACCCTTTTGTTGTTATGTGGTACTCATCAGCTATCAAGGTCAGGAACTCTCATGACAAGTACCACAGCTTCTCGGCTGTCACAGAGTTTGGATACTTTTACCTCTGCAGAGGGTAAAGTCGCATTGCAGGCAATGCCTGCTGTGCAACTCATACAGTGAAGCATAGAGTACATAGAAAGTGTGCTTTATAGCTATTGTCAATGCATGCTTTATGCAGGAACACACTGCATGCATCGCGTTATGACCGACTGATCCCTTGCACTGTCCTGCTAATGCGCTGATGTGAACAGTACCGTTACAATATAATTGCATCATATCAGTAATGTGATTATATTGTCAGACACAACGCACTGTAACACACTAGTGTAGAGTCTGAAGCAAATTTACAAAAACAAAAACAAAATACTTACCTAATGGAGAAGGAAGGCTCTGGGTCCTATAGAACCCTCCCCTTCTTCTCTCGATCCCCGCGTTGCAGCCTGGCTCCATGCCGCTGCATAGAGAGATGGGCTCTCTCACGTGCGCAGTACAGAGCCACCCTTCTTCGGGAGCAACCAGGCTCCCAAAGACTTCCGAAGTCTCATGCGGCGGGAGATTTGAACGGGGGAGCCAGTGCTGGAACGAAGGGGACTGTGAGAGGAATGAGAAGGCTCTATAGGGCCCAGAGCCTTCCCTATCCTTAGTTAAAGAGTAACTGTTAGGCACGAAAAAAAAAATGAATTCTCTATTTCTATCTGTTGATCATATAAAAGGAATGCTAGAAAGGCTATGGCCTCAATTCACTAAGATAATGCTGGAGATAATAAGGCAAGAGAAAACTTACCTCCACACAGTAAGAGAGTTATATTATCTCTTAATTATAGTTACCTCCTCTGTAGTTAATTTACCTCCTCTGTAGTTAATTTACCTCCTCTGTAGTTAATTTACCTCCTCTGTAGTTATTTTCACACGCAGTTAATAAACAGCCTGTCTTTAACTCTGGAGCAGGGCCGAGCCAAAGCAGAGGCTGGAGAGGCTCTAGCCTCAGGGCGCAGTGTAGGAGGGGGCGCACAATTCATTGAGCTGTCATTCCCAATTGTGTTTGAAGCAGAAAGAAATAAGAAAAGGGGATACATGACAGTGACTGCAAGCCAGATAACTAGATATTAAGGTGTTGGGGAGGTTGTGGGCCCTGTGGCCCTCTTAGTCTAATAGCAATCCGTGTGTGACAGCTGAGGTGGGAGGGATGGAGGGGCGCACTTTGCTGTCTCAGCCTTGGGTGCTGAAGGACCTTGCCCCGCCTCTGCTCTGGAGTTATTTTAAGGATTGAAGTGTTAACTTAAAGACAGAAGAGTTAACTTTAGGTTTGCCTGAGGTAAAATGTTTCCTGAATACGACATGCCTCATCACCATGGTGACCACTCTAGAAACGTTTTAAAGACACGAGATAAGCTTAGTGAATTGAGGCCAATGCATAACTTTAAAATCAATCTTACTTTTTTATTGCAGATTAATCCTCATGTCCCCAGCTCCTTAGTATGCAGCAAGTAATCAGCTGCAAAAGAGAAGTTGCAGTGCAGGCTGGGGCAGGGGGAGTTTCTGCCCAGACACAGCTAGTTCAGCCTGATTGGCTGCAGCCTGTGTCACTCTCACTCCTTTTCCTCTCATTGGCTGCCTCCCATGACTGTCCGTGTCTGCTCCCCACACTCCGGCCCAACAGGCATCTCCGCTGATTCATGAGGGCACTGGCTGCCACCACCACATTGCATCACATCCACGGGGACCCCCCTCCTTGCTAACATTTCCTTAGGGAATCCCTGCATTTACAGTCAACCCTGTAGCATCCCGGAGGAGGGGGGAGTAAGGGAGGAAATGACCTCACCATTGGCTTCAGCTGGAGGGAGTAAAGATGGCCCCTGCCACTGAACAGAATTCTCTCCATTTACCTTTTTTATTTTATAAAGTTCACTGAAATCAACACTTGGACCGTGCAATACACATGTTATGTAAGTAGAGCTAGTATTTATCTACTTATATATGTCTTTTTTTATCTGGCATAGTGTGGCTGACAGCTCTTCTTTAATATCTGAGTTTTTAATGTGCAGCTTCAGACTCACTTTAAAGAGGAACTCCAGTGAAAATAATGTAATAAAAAAGTGCTTCTTTTTACAATAAATATGTATAAATGATTTAGTCAGTGTTTCTTTCCTCTCCCTGATTTATCTCCCTGATTTACATTCTGACATTTATCACATGGTGACATTTTTACTGCTGGCAGGTGATGTCAGTGAAAGGAGATGCTGCTTGCTTTTTTGGCAGTTGGAAACAGCTGTAAAAAGCTATTTTCCACAATGCAACGAGGTTCACAGACAGGAAACTGCCAGGACCATGGTCCTCACATACAGAGACCCCTGATGATCCGTTTGTGAAAAGGAATAGATTTCTCATGTCAAAGGGGTATCAGCTACTGATTGGGATGAAGTTCAATTCTTGGTCACGGGTTCTCTCAACTGTGCTGCAGTGATCTTGCGTTCACACTATGCACATTGCTTCATACCACATTGCTTCTCCCCACGTTTCTTCGTGTGAACGCACTGCCCATACCATGTTCACCTCTCAGCACTGTAAGGGACAACATTTTCCTAGTGAAATGTCTACAGTGCATTTCTAGCTAATGTGTGAAAAAAATGTGCACACTACAAAGCAATCTGAATTGAGAGGGATACAGTATAAGGCTGCCATATATATTTTTTATAAACAATACCAGTGGCCTGGCCATCTTGCTGATTAAATGGACTAGTTTCTGAATCAGACACCTGAAACAAGCATGTAGCAAGTCCAGTCAGACTTCAATCAGAGCACCCGATGGGCATGCTTGTTCAGGGTCTATAGCTAAAAATATTAGAGGTAAAGGTTCAGTGGGACAGCCAGGCAGTCTGTATTGTTTAAAAGGCAATAAATACGTCAGTTTCCATATTCCTCTCAGTTAGGTGTGCTTTAATGCTCTGAAAATAATATCTGTATTTTATCATGCAGAATGTGCATTGCATTTTGCATGTGTTTTTGCGCGGCGTTATGAAGTGTGAAGCCTAAATGTAGATTTTATTCTGTGAAGTAGAAAGCTAAAAATATTCTGGAGTTAAAGCAAACGCCAAGATGAAAACAAACAAGAAAATGACATGCTTACATAAGAATTGCTTCCAGTGGCTTCCCATGTTGACCTCCAGACCACCGCCGCTGCCCGATACCCTCATGGATGAGCAGCTTCAGCTTACTGTGCAGGCGCATCTGTACTCACTCAGGCACAGCAGAGCAGGGACAAGGTCCTCCAGCACCCAAGGCTGAGACACCAAAGTGCGCCCCTCCATCCCTCCCACCCCAGCCATCACACACTGATTGCTATTAGACTAAGAGGGCCACAGGGCCCACAACCTCCCCAACACCTTAATATCTAGTTATCTGGCTTGCAGTCACTGCTATGTATCCCCTTTTCTTATTTCTTTCTGCTTCATACACAATTAGGAATGACAGCTGAATGAATTGTGCACCCCCTCCTACACTGCGCCCTGAGGCTGGAGCCTCTCCAGCCTATGCCTCGGCCCGGCCCTGAGGCACAGTACAGCAACTAGCACACACATTGGGGAGTTCAGCCATGAGAACATATCTGACAAGCTAATGTCAGATAAATTCAAAGGGTCTGGGCGTGGCAACGATGGGCGCGAGAAGGACGCGGGAAGCCTCTGGTCTATCCAGAGAATTCCTTCTATGTAGGTAAGTACATAACTGTTTTTTCACCTCGGGTTCACTTTAAAGAACGCCAGAATTGTTGGTGAGCTTTGTCTGTGTAGAGAGATGTATATTTCTTTAAACTATCCTGTATGTGTAAATCATTGCTTTTATAATTATTGATTTATGCAGCATCAATATCTGGTGCTAATTTTCTCTGTAACCCCTGTATGGTGCTCCAGTAAGCTACAGGCTAGTCCTGATAAGGAGAGATGCTCACATCTTTCCAGCGTCTAACAAATCACTGCGAAAGCTGCACAAGAAGGGTTAAAGCTACATCATCACCACGGATACGCTACAGACATGAAAACATAGCAACCGATATGTTGTTCAAATTCAGGAAGCACATCCTGTCAGTTAAAGGGAAGGAAAGGAAAGAGTGGAAAGTTGTATAACTCCACCACAAATGTAGGAAGAATTTCTCACCATAACTAATATTAATTGTTACTTAATGAACAATCCTATATAATAAAACCCCTGTGTCTCTGCGTCCTGTCCCTGTGTGTGTTCCTGATTCCAGACCTGACAGTTTGCTGTCTGAGAACCTCCTTGCATTGTGGGAAATAACAGTTTTTTCCAACTGCCAAGCAAGCAACGTCTCTCTGTGTGCATATACTTCGACAACGGTGGGTGATGGGCAAGTGGGACACTGTGCACGCATTGCGGGTGGTAGCGGCCCGTTTTTTAAAGGGCGGGCCTTTTTACTAGTTCCAGTATAAAATAATGGAGTTCTCATTTAAAGTACAAATCCAACACAAAGATGTCCAAGTCTCGTGTAAGCGGCTTTTAGTTCATGTCAAACAAATCACTGGGAAAGTTTCCAATCAGGCGTCTATTGATCAGCCACATACTATAACACAAACCTCCATTGCTCTAAGCTGCAATCTTTTCTAAAGGTGGCCACTAACGATCCAATTTCTAGTGAAAAAATCATTTGAGCGATCAGATAATTCTGATCAGAAGAAAAATCGTTCACTAGACCATCAACGAACCAATATTTGCTTCCTATCTATCACAACCAACAAAAAAATCCAATTTTGGTTTGATGAAAATCCAGTCAGACGTTTTTTTTTTTTATAATTGTTTGTAATTGATTGTGCCCATCAACAGAGATTATTTACAACAGATCCAATCAGAATTTCTGATCGCTGTAACAATTTTTGCTAGAAATTGAACTGTTAGTGGCCACCTTTAGAGTTCAGTCTGTGCCCTGCTCTCCTACAGTCTAAACCACAGGTGTCGAACTCCAAGCCTGGAGGGCCAGATCCATGCCAGTGTTTAGGATGGACTGAGAAAGAAAGGAATGTGTTCTACCTGATGGACCACACCTTTCCTGATTCAGACCCATCAATTCATTTGAGCTGTATCAAAAATGTGTGAGGATCTCGGCCCTCATAGGACTGGTTTGACATCCCTGGTCTAAACAATCCCAGCATCACCCTATTCCACAGAGCCTGCTCAGGGCCGGATTTCTGGAAAGGCCACAAAGGTCAAGGCCTAGGGCGATAAAATTCAGCAGGGCGCTGGACTTGGAGAGATAAGAGGTCACATGTCAAAGTAAATCACTTCTGCTTTGCTCTATTCTGCCTGAATTCCAGAGATCCCTGCATCTCTCTCACTGCAGAGTGTGTGTGATGACAGTAAGCATGTGTTGTCATCTGAGGATCTTGTCCTTAGTATAATGAGTGGGGACATACAAGCTGCTGTGAGAAGAAAAATATATGGGCTCAAGTAGTAGAACTTTTGAGTTCAGATTAGTTTCTTTATGCAGCACGCATTCACGGACAGGAATTATCAGCTCTCTTCTCCCCCAGACTGATGTTTTATTACTTGGTCAGAGCTGTTAAAGACCTGAGACCTGTAAGATTTATGGTTTGTTTTCTTTCCTGACAACAACATTCTCTTTGCTACAGTTTAACTCTTTCCTGACATGTTTTAGAAGCAGCAAAGCATTGTTCTGTCTTAGCCATCAGTGAAAGCAGGATGTTTTGAAACAGAATGACAACTGTATTACATTTATTTATATTTACAAAACAATGTATGCATCTCCTGCTGACTTTATATATATCTGGGTTCCCCAACATCTTACATCTTGTATACAGGAACAAAGTCTGAAGATGACTCATTAGCCAAAGGCTCACTATTTTCTTTTGGTTAGCCAATAAATATTATCATTCTATTACAAAACGTAAAAACTTCCTGCTGACTGATTAAGATCTGTCTTAACTTGCCCCAAGTGCTAAATTGTCACTGTGTAAAGTACACCTGAGCTTATGCTAGATACACATGATGCAATTTTCTGACAGATTTACTGTCAGATCGACTATTTCCAACATGTCCCATCTGCTATCCGATAGATTTTCTGAATGATTTTTTTCATAGAAATGAACGGAAAATCGATTGAAAAATTGATCGGAAATCAGATCAGACATTGTAAACAATCGATGTGACAGTAAATCTCAGAATTGAATCGTGTGTACCTAGCATTACACGACATCTATGCCAGCGTGTGTAGTGTTGGATCCTTCTACTTACCTGGTCTCTGGTTTGGATGGGTTTCTCTCCTTTGCGCTGCACCATCACCTGTTTGTGACTCTGACTGAAGCAAGTCGCACAGAGGACAAAGAAGCAGTGCATACTCTGTGCTCTCGGGCTTCTTGTTATTATGCACTCCTGTCCTGTATGCATGTGCACAGCAGCCGAGGCTGGGAGTGTTATGGGTATGTGTACTTGACAAGTGCTGCTCATATATGAGCATCATTTCTGAATTATGCAAGCCCAGAACACTATCGGCTGCTGTGCATCCAGGCTGGAGTGCAAAATTACATGGAGTGGACAGGGCATGCACTGCTTATTTGAACGGGGGGGGGGGGGGGGGGGGCAAAGCAGCAAAACAGACAGGAGCCCATGTAAACCAGTGATCACTAGTCAGAGTTGGACAGAATGGGGGGGGGGGGGGGGTGGTTGGTGACAGCTGGCCTAGGGCGCTGGAAAGTACAAATCCGGCCCTGAGCCTGCTGTTATGACATTCAGCTTAGCTTCTTCAAACCATGTGCCTACACTTCTATAGCAGGAATTTAAGCTACAGAATTCTTGTTTCACAGAAACTGGAAAAAATGTGGGCACTTTTATTACTGAGCTATCAGATGCTACCGTGTTTCCCCTAAAGTAAGACATCCCCTGAGAATATGCCCTAGCAGAAATTCCTGGCATGCTTGAAATATAAGACATACCCCGAATGTAAGCCCTAGCAGCAGCCCACATGACACCAGCAAGTCACGCTCAATATAAAGCCTGGATACAGGAGAGCAGCAGTATAATGTGAGCTCTACAGTCCTGTATATGTGTCAGGCAATTTGTGCTTTTGTTGGAGCCAGCTCTCCTGATCTGTCGTGATAACCATCAGCAGCACTTCACCTCTTCTCCTTTTCCCAGGGCACACAGCTTATCCTATCATAGCTCTGGGGTGTCTGACAGAGTTCTCCGTCTGCAAGAAATAGACTCTTAAGGCCCATACACACGTCGGATTTGCGCGAACGACGGGTCGTTTGAACGTTCCGTCGTTCGCACGTTTCCGCATGAAATCCGACGTGTGTACAGACTATCGTCCGGGAGATAAGACTGGTTACCAACGATCCGCCGGGCGGATCGCTGGTAACCAGTCTTATCTCCCGAACGATAGTCTGTACACACGCCGGATTTCATGCGGAAACGTGCGAATGACGGAACGTTCAAACGACCCGTCGTTCGCGCAAATCCGACGTGTGTATGGGCCTTTACACACATGATCAGCAGAATCAATTTCTTGTAAGTGAGAGCCAATATCTGCAAACCACAGGCTCTGTGTATGCTGCTTGTGTTTCAGCATGGCATGCAGTATACTGTATACATGTTGTATACGAAAACTACCACTGTTTCCCCCAAAATAAGACATCCCCTGAAAATAAGCCCTAGAACATCTTTTGGAGAAAAATATAATATAAGACAGTGTCTTATTTTCGGGGAAGCATGGTATATTTGCATCTGTGCTTGAAGCTCTCATGGAAAACTCTTGTCCAAATAATAGATGCTTGTCAACTCTTTCAAACATTTCTGGTCAAATCAGGAAACCTCTTACGTCTGCACTAGAGACACCCCTCCTCTAGAGAAGATCTTGCCTGGGGAACGTTGACTAGTGATGTTGGATTTTATGATTGATTGCTACTGTCATTTGAGACATGGGACTGCACTTGCCGCAAGAATTCTCAAAGACGTTTGCACAAACTCAACCTCGCATAAAGCTGCTACACACTGCAATGTTGCAGGAGTGACGTCAACAACCTACAGAAACTGGAAAAATACAAATAGTGCCATCACTCTGAGGATAAGCTTATGCAGGCAATCTTTATTGGGATATTAGTGAAAAAACGTTCCAACCCCCCCCCCCCCCACACACACACACACACATTTAAAATCACTTAAAATGAATAGTGAAGCACTCCACTCCACACACACAGGGTCGGCCTTAGGTTTCACAGCGCCCTGAGCTAAACCTGATTTTTGTGCCCCCCTTCATCCTCTTCGCGCATGCGTACACACACGCGTGCGCCCATATGCAATTCCTTTTCTCCTGAGATATCTCCTAGGACAGTGGCTCCCAACCTTTTTTTAGGTTGTTACACATCACGCCAAATGCTCAGATCTCTGTGACACGTCACATATGTATAATAGAAAAAATACTATTAATAACCACAAATGGATGGAAAGAGTGCATTATCTTAAATATACTTAAAAATGAAGGCTAAAACCTTTCAGGATTATTAATAAAAACAATCAGTGGGACAGTTAGCCCCCCCCCCCCCCCACCATTTAGAATGACAAAGAAAGACAATTTGCACCACACGTTATAACCGCAGTGTCCCCCCCCAAAAAAAAATAAACGCCCTCAGACTCAGTATAAGTAGATAGCCAGGTATAGGTGCCATAGTATAGGATCTCATGTGTAGGTGCCCTCAATATAGGTTGCCAAGCATAGGTGCCCCCAGTATAGGAAGTCAGTTGAAGGTCTCCATCCCCCCCATAGGTAGCCAGGCGTAGGTGCCTCCAGTATAGGTAGCCAGGTGTTGGTGCTCTCAGTAAAGGTAGCCAGCTATAGGTGCCCCCAGTATAGGAAATCAGGTGTAGGTGCCCTCAGTATAGCTAACCAGCTATAGGCACCCCATTGGAAGCCGGCGCCCTGAGCGACCGATCCGGTCGCTCAGGTCAAAGGCCGGCTATGCACACACACACAGCTAACAACCAAACGCTCACCCTCACGCCAATACCAGCAAGCACATACAATCCAGTGTCTTCATGGCGGCAGCGAGAGGCACATCAGCTGTGGAGTGGCTGTGACATAAATGCCTTCATGTCAAAACAGCTATGGAAAAAGTCTCACCAGTTTTCTGGGTACTTGCAACAGCAGGAGTCGTCACCTGTATATTACAGGACTCACTTGTGCACAAGACTCACCCTTCTGGATAATGTAGCTTATTCTGCGGCTTGTTCTGACTGGTCTTAGTAGAAGACATCAAACTGTAACACATGCATTGTACTGTCCACGTTTTGATTTCAGTGAATTTTATATAGTAAATGAAGAGAATTCTGTTCCTAGTGGGAACCATGTCTTTTGCCCACAGTTTGAGGCTAAATACTGATGTCATTTCTTTCCTTAACCTTTTTTTTCCTGAGTCACCTCAGCCTTGCTTGTAAACACAAGTGAGCAGGGGATCGTGTTTCAGATAAGCAGCTGGCAGGGAAATAAAGGGAAAAGGAGGAATATGTTATAGATAAAAAGACCCCCCAGCATGCAACTGTTTGGCAATGGCTATTAAAGGGCCAATGCTCCTAAGGTATGTAATAACTTCCAACCATAACAGCAGAAAAAGTTTTGAAAGCAGAATTAGCATCTTCATCACTTAATACGCTCAGAACAGTTGCTGTCGAAATTTGATTTTTATGGTGGCAATCCCGCTTTAAGACTAAAATAAATACTCCACATCTGCATGCTGAGAAATGACCACGGCCCTTTAATAAGGATGAATGGGGTATTAAATAACAAACAACTTTGTTGATAAAAAACAATAAAATTAAATCCAGTCAAATAAATACTATAAATAACATCAACTAGCTATGCTCAGACGTTGTCCCCAAGCACAGCAGCTCATCACAACTGATTGTCCACCTGCAGCAAGAGAGTGATACTACCCGCATAAAGGTGCCAGCGACATAAAGTACATTAAATTGGGGGGGAGGGGTAAGCAGGATGCGGCTCAGGTTCTCCACAGAGTGCAGCGGATCTGCGATCATGCTATGATTTCTCTTCTATCACTTCTCATCACAATTCTCATCACTTCTGACTGGCTCTCTCCCCACCATCAATCTGCTCTTTCACCAGTGACCTGTGAGTGAAACATGTAACGTCACCTGACAACACTTGTCTCGAAACTTCTGCCTGTAAAACACTTAAAGGAAAGCAGAGATGTAATAAAAAAAAAGTTTTATACATACCTGGGGCTTCCTCCAGCCCAATGCGCGCAGATCGCATCGATTTCAGCATGCCAGCAAACCAGTGCTGGGCCGAAATTACGCATTAGCGTAATTACGCATCGTAATTCACTACAAATGCACCGTAAGCGTTACGTGTAAGGTTACGGTATTACGCGTAATTAATTACGCGTAGACCGTAGGGTTACGTTTTACGCGTAACAAATTACGCGTAAGACAGTAAACTCCCATTGAAATTACACAGTCTGCCGTAATCGCGTAATATTACGCTCCCGTATAATATAAAAAAGCCGCCGACTTTAAGGGTTAATAGCAAAGCCCCCTTAAGTGCTAAAAGCCTCACATTAGGAGAATATATTAAGGAGATCAGAAGGAATAAGAGGAAAAAATTTTTTTTCAAAAAGACCTTATAGTTTTTGAGAAAATCGATGTTAAAGTTTCAAAGGAAAAATATATACATTTAAAAACCCGCCGACTTTAACGGTTAATAGCAAAGCCTGCTTAAAATTTAGGAACACCAAATTCACAGGGTATATTAAGGGGATCAGTGGGAATACGAGGAAAAAAAAATTTCAAAAAGACCTTATAGTTTTTGAGAAAATCGATTTTTAAGTTTCAAGGGCGAAAATGTCTTTTAAATGCGGAAAATGTCAGTTTTTTTTGCACAGGTAACAATAGTGTTTTATTTTCATAGATTCCCCCAAGTGGGAAGAGTTTTACTTACTTCGTTCTGAGTGTGGGAAATATAAAAAAAAAACGACGTGGGGTCCCCCCTCCCAGACCTCTTTAACCCCTTGTCCCCCATGCAGACTGGGATAGCCAGAATGCGGAGCACCGGCCGCGTGGGGCTCCGCACCCTGACTATACCAGCCCGCATGGTTCATGGATTGGGGGGTCTCGGAAGGGGAGGGGCAGCCAAGCTTTCCCCTCCCCCTCCGAGCCCTTGTCCAATCCAAGGACAAGGGGCTCTTCTCCACCTCCGATGGGCGGTGGAGGTGGAGGCCGCGATTTCCTGGGGAGGGGTTCATGGTGGCATCTGGGAGTCCCCTTTAAAAAGGGGTCCCCCAGATGCCCACCCCCCTCCCAGGAGAAATGAGTATAGAGGTACTTGTACCCCTTACCCATTTCCTTTAAGAGTTAAAAGTAAATAAACACACAAACACATAGAAAAAGTATTTTAATTGAACAAAAAACATAACCACGAAAAAAGTCCTTTAATATTCTTAATTAACCATTAATACTTACCTGTCCCTTCAAAAGCCAGTTCCCACGCAATATCCTCGGAAATATACTAATCAGTTACAATGTAACAAAGTTATTACAATGTAACAACTTTGTTACATTGTAACTACGCCGCACCCGACGTCACTCACCGCCGCCGCCGCCGCGTCTGTGCTGCAGGACCCGACAGAGCTCTGAGCTATAGCTCAGAGCTCTCTAAGCATCTTTGTATTTGGGCTCCAAGGAGCCCCATTGGTCCTTAGCAGACCAATGGGGTTCCTTCTGATTTGAAGGAACCCCATTGGTCTGCTAAGGACCAATGGGGCTCCTTGGAGCCCAAATACAAAGATGCTTTCGAGAGCTCTGAGCTAATATAGCTCAGAGCTCTGTCGGGTGAAGGGACGCTAAGTCCCCGCCGGCTCCGCTGCCCTCCCCGCCTCTCCCACATGTCACCTATATACATGCTGGCACCCATGGGTGCCAGCATGTTTATGAGTGACAGGTGTGGGCGGAGTGGACGGCGGGAGCCGGCGGGGACTAGCGTGTATGCGGCGGCCGGCGGGTGAGCGGCGAGTGACGTCGGGTGCGGTGGTGTTACAAAGTAACAAAGTTGTTACATTGTAATAACTTTGTTACATTGTAACTGATTAGTATATTTCCGAGGATATTGCGTGGGAACTGGCTTTTAAAGGGACAGGTAAGTATTAATGGTTAATTAAGAATATTAAAGGACTTTTTTCGTGGTTATGTTTTTTGTTCAATTAAAATACTTTTTCTATGTGTTTGTGTGTTTATTTACTTTTAACTCTTAAAGGAAATGGGTAAGGGGTAC
This sequence comes from Hyperolius riggenbachi, assembly GCF_040937935.1. Lineage (NCBI taxonomy): Eukaryota > Metazoa > Chordata > Amphibia > Anura > Hyperoliidae > Hyperolius > Hyperolius riggenbachi. Next base: position 192,000,858 of record NC_090649.1, read on the forward strand.
AAGTACCTCTATACTCATTTCTCCTGGGAGGGGGGTGGGCATCTGGGGGACCCCTTTTTAAAGGGGACTCCCAGATGCCACCATGAACCCCTCCCCAGGAAATCGCGGCCTCCACCTCCACCGCCCATCGGAGGTGGAGAAGAGCCCCTTGTCCTTGGATTGGACAAGGGCTCGGAGGGGGAGGGGAAAGCTTGGCTGCCCCTCCCCTTCCGAGACCCCCCAATCCATGGACCATGCGGGCTGGTATAGTCAGGGTGCGGAGCCCCACGCGGCCGGTGCTCCGCATTCTGGCTATCCCAGTCTGCATGGGGGACAAGGGGTTAAAGAGGTCTGGGAGGGGGGACCCCACGTCGTTTTTTTTTTATATTTCCCACACTCAGAACGAAGTAAGTAAAACTCTTCCCACTTGGGGGAATCTATGAAAATAAAACACTATTGTTACCTGTGCAAAAAAAACTGACATTTTCCGCATTTAAAAGACATTTTCGCCCTTGAAACTTAAAAATCGATTTTCTCAAAAACTATAAGGTCTTTTTGAAAAAAAATGTTTTCCTCTTATTCCCACTGATCCCCTTAATATACCCTGTGAATTTGGTGTTCCTAAATTTTAAGCAGGCTTTGCTATTAACCGTTAAAGTCGTCGGGTTTTTAAATGTATATATTTTTCCTTTGAAACTTTAACATCGATTTTCTCAAAAACTATAAGGTCTTTTTGAAAAAAAAAAATTTCCTCTTATTCCTTCTGATCTCCTTAATATATTCTCCAAATTTGAGGCTCTTAGCACTTAAGGGGGCTTTGCTATTAACCCTTAAAGTCGGCGGCTACCTAACATTGATCCATGCGTCAACTTTTCCGCTTGGCAGCATGACCTTACGCATTAATTGCTAGTAGGATTTTACGCGTAAGCCTATAACGTAATAACCTGAATTACGGTATACTTACGCGTAATTGCGTAAGTGCTATGCGTAATTATAGACATGTACCGAAATTGAATGTCTATGCCGTAAGCGTAATTTCGTAATGCGTAATAGCGTAAAATTACGCGTAATGATCCGTAAGCGTAGCTTTCTCCATTACGACCAGCACTGCAGCAAACTAGTCGCGTACATCTGTAGGTAACTTTTCTTTAATAATAGCACCATCATTTGGACAATCTCATCTGCTCAAAAGGCTCTATGTTCTTCTTGTGATGTTTACATTTGGTTCCTATCATTGCTGAACTAGTAAGCCTTAATTTTACCACCTGAGTTAGGCAAAAAATATCTAACTCTCACCATACAAACATCTATGTTGATAACCCAAATAGGCCTCACCAGCCAGCCATTGTGCCCCCTTTGTGCACCCCCCAAAAATTTGAAGCTGGAGCAGCCGCTGTCCAGAGCATAGAGAGCTGAATGGGTGGACTGGATGGGCAGTCCTATCCAGTCCACCCATTCAGCTCTCTATGCTCTGGGGGCAATGACAACAGTGCAGCTTCAACATGGTGAACCGTCCATCTTTCAATATGCTGTTGCCTCTAGGCTCGAGCCTATGGTGCCTAGTGCTAAATCTGGCCCTGAGGTCACTAGCATGAGGACCTGTCCAAGCTACATGTTTACATTATACTCAATCTAGTTAGAGTGACCAGATGTCCCGGATTGCCCGGGACGCGTCCCGGATTCGGGGTCCGCTGTCCCAGGCTGCATGAGGTCCCGGGAAACGTCCCGCTTTCAGCAGCGGGACGTCCCAGCCTCGGGACTCTGGCCACTCTATCCGCATACAGGTGCCAGCAGCCCCGCTCCAGCCTCCTCTTCCAGTGTCTGTTCCGACACCGGCAGGCGAGCAGGGCTACGGCAAGATGGCTGCCGAAGCCCTGTACTGGAGACTATTTGTGTCTCCAGTACCGGGCTTCGGGCGCCATCTTGCCGTAGCCCTGCTCTGCCTGTCAGCGCGGGAGACTTCAGGAGGAAGGTGGTCCCGGGAGCAGCGCGCCAGAGGCCGGAGACTTCTGCCAGGTGAGTAAATGCTTTCTTTTTCAGGTGAAATGTTTGCTCACATTGCGTTTTTTTTTCCAGGTGAAATGTTTGCCCACATTGCGTTTCTTTTCTGGTTAAATGTTTGCCCGCATTGCGTTTCTTTTCTAGTGAAATGTTTGCCCGCATTGCGTTTTTTTTTTCAGGTGAAATGTTTGCACGCATTGCGTTTCTTTTCTGGTGAAATGTTTGCCCGCATTGCGGTTTTTTTTCCAGGTGAAATGTTTGCCCGCATTGCGTTTCTTTTCTGGTGAAATGTTTGCCCGCATTGCGTTTCTTTTCTGGTGAAATGTTTGCCCGCATTGCGTTTTTTTTCCCAGGTGAAATGTTTGCCCGCATTGCGTTTCTTTTCTGGTGAAATGTTTGCCCGCATTGCGTTTTTTTTTCCAGGTGAACTGTTTGCCCGCATTGCGTTTCTTTTCTGGTGAAATGTTTGCCCGCATTGCGTTTCTTTTCTGGTGAAATGTTTGCCCGCATTGCGTTTCTTTTCTGGTGAAATGTTTGCCAGCATTGCGTTTCTTTTCTGGTGAAATGTTTGCCAGCATTGCGTTTCTTTTCCAGGTGAAATGTTTGCCCGCATTGCATTTATTTTGTACTGACATGTTTGCCCGCATTGCATTTATTTTGTACTGACATGTTGCCCGCATTGCATTTATTTTATACTGACATGTTGCCCGCATTGCGTTTATTTTGTGCTGACATGTTGCCCATTGCGTTTATTTTCTGGTGTCCGGGGTAACTATTACTGCATTTATTATTTAATGGTCATAGATGGCTATATTTGCTGCTTTGTGGTTACGGTATACTATTAGCATCACACAGTTTCTGCACAACCATGATGCAAAGTCTCATTTGTCCACATCATGGCGTAAACACTGCTTTCTTATGCCTCGCTGTTACATCATTACGTTAGCTCCGCCCATACAATGGCATGTCCACGCCCATTTTTCGCCGCAGCCCCCTCCCCAGTCTTCGTCGCTGCGCGCTCCTCAGTCCTCCCCACTTTTCGTCCCCTCCTCATCCCAGGTTGGACCCACAAAAATCTGGTCACTCTAATCTAGTTGACCCTCAGGCTTCACAGTTGTTGCTAAGATTGTTCAAAATTATTCTATTAAATTTATTAAATTGCTACTTGTGCAGTCAGTACATTCTAACTTTTAATTTTAACAATAATAATATAAATAGTACAATAATAATTTAAAAACATCTTATCGAAAACCAAAAACTGTGCCCCTCACAGTGCTATTTCTCAAATTGGTTAATTTGGTAAATATCATTGAAACTATACTCCAGTTAATATAACCACAGTGAAGCTAACCCAGCAGGGCAATCTTCAAGTGTCACCTTAGTGTAGCTTTCTTCCACTGTTACAGACATCACTTCCCCCACTCTACTGACTATCCCAGCTATGTCCAACTGTTAGCTATTGTTATTTCCCCATTGTAGCCTCGTCCAATCATGGATTTAGTTTCCTCTCTCTTGCTGATCCTCATTTCCATTCACACATCGCCTCTCATTCTGCTGCAGGTAATGATACATACTGAGACTGTCACTGTGGCATTGAGATATAGAAGATGGAAGCCTGAAGCAAAACCCCCAAGTGCTGAATGACAGCAGGATGCAGAGCTATAGAACATACAGATTTCATGACTATACAATAGTTACTGCTCAAATGCCAATGTAGATAACGCTTATTGAGCTCTATGGAGGAAGTGCTGACAGAAAAGACCATAGAGTGCTCTCTGAATGGTCTCTCAACTTCATGGTAGGCTGGGATTTTTTTTTTAAGTCTGCTATTAGGTTGGGAAAGTGTGCACCAAAATTTTGCATTTCTAAGCTATGAGAGTTGAAAGGGATGTGGACTAGTGGCTGTCAGATTGCATATACTGTACCTATAGCAAGAGTTAGGGCTGGTTCACATGGGCTTCTTGCCGAGCTTTCGCTTAGTGACACGTTCCATCGCCAGCGTTTAGACGCTAGCTTTTGAAGGCTTTTGGGAAGCCTTCAAGGCTAGCAGTTCAGGTCCCTACACTGGTTTCCCGGCGTTTACCGACTCTGAAAGCAACATGTTGCTTTTGAGACAAGACACAACGCCGGGATCTACTGCCAGGCTTTCATGAAAGCCTGCAAAAGCCAGCTCTAATCGCTCCTATTCACTTAAATGGGACGGTGGTAGATTTCAAAAACTGCCGTGTCCGAAACGCTGCAAAAACGATCGTGTGAACCAGCCCTGAATGCCATGGTAGTCTGCATTTGCCCCCAAGTGCCCTTTGTTCCACCAAAACAGCTCTGGCCCAACTAAGCATGCACTCCACCATACCCCTGATCCTCATACCCTCAGATCCTCTAAGTCCTTTGCCATCAGGAAATACAAGTGTAAGTGGTTTAGTCCAATTCTGAAAACATATACCCACTTGTAGGCGCTTTCAGCATCAGAGATGAGACAGCATGGTACTCTGACTTGTCTGCAGTTATGCAGCCACATAGGTAGCAACCTGTGATGTATTGTGTAGTAGCTCATGTGACTCTTATGTCCAGTGATTTGAATTATGGATTTCAGCACATCACATTCACAAATCAAATGTTCACTTACATAGATACAGGGTCAATGGACTGGGACAATGGGGTGCACCAGAGAAAGTTCAAGTTGGAGCCCACAGCCACATCGTTTGGGGCCCATATATCCTTCTTTGAGTTGGATTGCAATTCATTATACTGCTGCAGAAGTCCTACTAATCAGACAGCTGTGTGGTATCCAGATAACAGAATTAAGGAGCTGGGTTCCCCAAATACCAAAACTGAATAGCCACTATGCCCCCAGCTACATAAAATAAAGAAAACCTGAGACTTTGAATAAGCAGCATAAATACTTACCTGGCGCTACCTCCAGCCCATGTGGTCCATAGGCTCTCTTGCTGTCCTCTCTCATTATCACCTCCACTAATCTGGCCAGTAGCGCTCTTCTGCACATGTGCGGCCCGAGCATGGCTTGGCCACACATGCGCAGAAGAGAACCACTGTCCAGATTAGCAGAGGTGATAACTGGAGAATGGAGTGGCTGGAGAGGACAGCAAGGAAGCCCATGGACCGCATGGGGCTGGAGGAAGACCCAGCTAAGTATAAATACAGCACTATATACCATCTCAGGTACACTTTAAGTAGCTACGGGCTTTCAGATAAAATAATTACATGCCTCCAAATAAAGGAATTAAGTAGTTACACACCTCCAATTAAGTAGTCACATGCCTCCAGACAAAATAATTAAGTAGACATGTGCCCCAAGATATAATGAAGTAGCCAGATGCCCCCATATTAACAAAAAAAAAGTAACCATGTGTATCTAGATACAAAAGCTAAGTAGTCACATGCCTCCAGATAAAGGGATTAAGTAGCCCGATACCTCCAGAAACAAGCATTAAGTAGCAATCCTCCCCCAGATCAGAGAATCAAGTAGCCATGCTCTCCAGATAAAAGAATTAAGCCCTCAAGGTCGTTGTCTCTGTATGAACGCAAGCAATTTTCACATTTCAGTGCTCCTCCTATTCATTGGTCAATAACTTTATCATTACTTATCACACCTAAATAATCTATATCTTGGGTTGTTTTGTCACAAATGTTTTTTGTAGATGATATACAGTATATATTTTTTGGTAAATATTTTATTTCCTGTGCATTTTAAAGGGAAAAGGGAGAAGAAAATGAAAAAATACACTATTTCTCCATTTTCATCCATACACAATTTTAAAATAAACAGTGCTACCGTATATAAAACCCACAAATGTAATTTTCCAATTTGTCCTGGTTATCCCAACATTTAAATGTTGTCCCTAGTGCAATGTATGGGGATAATTTATTTGGAAATAAAGTTGTATTTTTTTATGTTGTGTCTTTTGTTTATCATTGTACCCTAGCAATAATTACAAGCCATTATCTGCTCATTATGGAAAGCTACCAACCAGGGCTATTCAAAAGTGGGTGTTTTGTAAGCTACCGACTTGCTCAAACTTTCCCAATTTTGATCATAACTTTGAAAATGACATTTTATTTAATCAGAATCAATTCAGAATCAGAATCAATTTATTTCGCCAAGTAAGTTTGCACTTACAAGGAATTTGTCTTATAGTGGCAGTAAGCAAGGTGAGAATTGTTCATTTTCAGTTCTGTGCTGATTACTTTCAAGTCCTAGCAGCTCTAGCTTGGTTCAGCATTAAGTATGGCTACCGCTTGAGGAAAAAAGCTGTTCCTGTGTCTAGAGGTTTTGGTAGTGATTGACCGGAATCTTACTCCTGAAGGCATGCGCTGGAAGATGGAGTGAGCTGGGTGAGAGGGGTCAGAGGCAATTTTGGTTGCTCTTTTTCTGCACCTGCTAGCGTAAAGATCCTGCAGGGTAGGTAAGCTACAGCCAATTATCCTTTCCACTGTTCGGATGATGCGCTGCAGCCTCCCCTTTTCTAATGCTGAGCAGAAGCCGAACCATACAGGCATAGATGTTGTCATAGTGGATTTGATGATTGCTGTGTAGAACTGCACCATTAGATTTTTAGGTAGGCCAAACTTTCTCAGCTGGCGTAGATGGTACATCCTCTGCTGCGCCTTCTTGACGATAGTGGCCTAGTTGTTATCCCATTTTAGGTTGTTTGAGATTGTGGACCCAAGAAACTTGAATGATTCTACCTGGATTATTGTGGATCCATTTATGATTAAGGGGAGGTGCTGGGGGGGGGGGGAGATCTCCTAAAGTCTATTATCATCTCCATGGTTTTGAGAGCATTTAGTTCCAAGTTGTTGCTGCTGCACCAGGAGGAAAGCTGTCCCACTACATGCCTGTATGCAGACTCGTCCCCGTCTTGTATGAGACCAACTACTGTCGTGTCATCTGCAAACTTCAGAACCTTAACAGATGGATCTGTGGAGATGCAGTCATTGGTGTAAAGTGAGTAAAGCAGTGGAGAAATCACATAGCCCTGGGGTGCACTAGTACTGACTGTCAGAGAGCTTGATGTGTGTTTCCCAAGTCTGACCTGCTGTCTTCTGTCGGTTAAGAAATTGGTTATCCAATGGATTGTATTCGTCCTTACCTATTTTTGATGTGACGAGGTACAAGCTATAAGACACATCAAAATTTATTCAACAACGTATTATGATTCTGCACCCTCGAGAGTGTATGGCAGCCACCAGTCAGAGGAGACATGCAATAGTTTCCTGCTGTGCAGTAACCACACCATGTGTCAAATGAGTGATGACACACAAATATGGTTACAAATGCCATTTGCATTACCCAACTACCGGATGGTGCTCATTACCCAGCCGAACAGCGGCCAACCAAGGTGGCACAGTTTAACCATCCATGTGAAAATAAAACTGTTCAGTCTTTATGTAGCCTGAATAAAATAAAACTACTTCTGAAAATGAGATGACGGAAGATTAGAGCGTGGATGTGTGGATGAATGCTCAGGCAGCACATGGCTGGCATATAGCTAAGGAACAGAGAACACTGGAGCAGTCTGGGTAGGCAGCTTTGTGAGCCCTAATAAACGCGATCTCTCGCATTCTGGGAGTGTCTGGCCGGCTGTGCGGAGCTTTGCTGCTTTCTCACGACCTCTAATGTTCCTGAGTCCAGCTGGGAGCTATTCATTTCCCGCCAGCAATGCTGTTCAGCCTGCTAGTCCTGCGACATCTTCCACTGACCTTATGCAGGAGGTCCTGGCTGTGCACCACTCTGGCCACCAGCTCACTTCACCGCCCATAGTTGTTTATTCTAACTTCTCACATGGGGTCCCTGTCACACTTCTGAGCACAACCCCAGCAGCTCGCCAATCTCAGGAGTACTGACAGCAGCCTGAGCGATTTGATAAACATCCTGTCTAGATGCTCCGTTCCTTGAATAAAGTGCCTCAGAATGCTAGGGGCCGCATTAATAAAGAAGGCACCACATGGGACTGTGGCAGCCAGTCATGACTCAAAGCTTCCTCTGTGAGGTAAAGTGGTCTCTGATTGGTTGCGGCCTGGTATAGCTGTCTCTAAGGCTTAGGTGTAACTTTGGCTGAGTCAGCCAGGTAAGTGAGAGATGACTGGTCAGGGCAGGTAACTAAGGTGTTGGCGGGTAGTTGTCAAGCAAAATACAATGTTGCCCCCACAAATCAAATGAGAGTTCACACTATATAAAGGGGGTCCGTGTGATAGATAGCTGTCAGTTCCAGAAGTGGCCAAGGATGATCTCCACAACCACTCGCAGAGCCGGTTCTAGACAGGCACATATGAACATATGAAGGGGCAGTCAGATATGTGAAAGGGGGATCATGCCTGAGAACATTTTTGGTAGATACGGTAGTGCGCCGCGCAAAGCGGAAAATGGGTGTGGTCATGACATCATGTGGGCAGGGCTAACTGTAATGTAGTTATACCAGCTAGTGTAATTACATAAAAAATATGAAGTAAATGCACATAATGACAGACAGTGTTTTCCCAGTAAATGCACGTAATGAGAGACAGCGTTTCACCAGTAAATGCACGTAATGAGAGACATTGTTTCACCAGTAAATGCACATAATGACAGGCAGGCTTTCACTAGTAAATGCACATAATGACAGACAGCGCTTCCCCAGTAAATGCACGTAATGAGAGACAGCGTTTCATCAGTAAATGCACATAAGAGACAGCGTTTCACCAATAAATGCACGTAAGGACAGACAGCCTTTCACCAGTAAATGCACATAATGACAGACAGCCAGTGTCCCCAGTATATGTAACCAGGTCTATAGGTGTCCCCAGTATATGTAGCCAGGTGTATAGATGTCCCCAGTATAGCCAGGTGTACAGCTGTCCCCAGTATATGTAGCCAGGTGTATATGTGTCCCCAGTATATGTAGCCACTAGCCAGGTGTATCGCTGTCCCCAGTATATGTAGCCAGGTGTATAGGTGTCCCCAGTATATGTAGCCAGAGGTATAGGTGTCCCCAGTATATATAGCCAGGTCTATAGATGTCCCCATTATATGTAGGCAGGACTTACCGTGTCCCCAGTATAGATAGCCATGTGTATAGATGTCCCCAGGAGGGGTGGCAGCGGAGAGAAGAGGGAGCGATGGGCACAGCGGTGGGGAAGGGGGGACGTCTCCACCCCTTCCCTCACCTGGGGCTCCCCCTCCCTCGCTCTCCCCTCCAGATATGAGCAGCTGGCGGTAAGGAGATCTATGCGTCGCTACTCTGATCTAGTGGCGCACAGATCTCCTTACCGCGCCGGAATAGGAAGTGTTCTGCCGCTGCCAGCTGCTCATATCTGGAGGGGGGAGCGAGGGAGGGGGAGCCTCAGGTGAGGGAAAGGGTGGAGACATCCCCCCTTCCGCACTGCTGTGCCCATCGCTCCCTTCTCTCCGCTGCCACCCCTCCTGCTTGAGGGGGAATTGTATTTATTTGAGGGGGTGATGCCCCCTCTTGCTCCACGCTAGAGCTGGCTCTGCCCACCCACCCACCCACCTTTATGTTCAAGCAGTTGTGGTCAGATTTATGTGGTAGTCACGTCAGAAAACGTGGATTAGCTTTAAGATCAGCTATGGGGGGTATTTCTACATTGTTTAATTAAAACTTATCCAAACAGTTGTGGTGGATAAGCAAATAATAAAGTTTATATGATGTTCTTCAAAATGGCTATTAATAAAGTTACAGTTTAATTTCATCTCATAGCTGAAGTTATTAAACCAATAAAGATGTCCACTGCCTTTTAATTCCAACCTGGTGTATTTATTTTTAGTTGAATGAGTTTTAAAGAGACTCCGTAACAAAAATTGCATCCTGTTTTTTTATCATCCTACAAGTTCCAAAAGCTATTCTAATGTGTTCTGGCTTACTGCAGCACGTTCTACTATCACCATCTCTGTAATAAATCAACTTATCTCTCTCTTGTCAGACTTGTCAGGCCTGTGTCTGGAAGGCTGCCAAGTTCTTCAGTGTTGTGGTTCTGCTATGAACTCCCCCATCCAGGCCCCTCTCTGCACACTGCCTGTGTGATATTTAGATTAGTGCAGCTTCTCTCTGTTCTATTATCTTTTACAAGCTGGATAAATCCTCCTCTGAGCTGGCTGGGCTTTCACATACTGAGGAATTACATACAGACACAGCTTTCTGCACTCTGCAGGAAGAAATAGCCTGACACTTCAGTGGAAGATAGCTGCAGGGGGAAAGAAACACACAAATGATCTCTTGAGATTCAAAAGGATGGCTGTATACAGCCTGCTTGTGTATGGATGTATTTTCTATGTGTGGACATGCTGTACATCAACCTACTTCCTGTTTTGGTGGCCATTTTGTTTGTTTATAAACAAACTTTTAAAAACTGTTTTTAACCACTTTTAATGCGGCGAGGAGCAGCGAAATTGTGACAGAGGGTAATAGGAGATGTCCCCTAACGCACTGGGATGTTTACTTTTGTGCGATTTTAACAATACAGATTCTCTTTAAGGTTATTGGGTACAAGCAATGCTGCCAACAGTCCCACAAAAAGAAATTGGCTGTACAGACATTACACTTTTGCTGCCCAAAACAATTGTTCCCAATCTTTCCGATGACAAAGCAGGTAAGTTGGGAACTCAGCCCATTAGGTATATTGGGCACTGCCACAGACCACAATGTAATTTGCGGCTATAGTGGCATAGACTGAGTGATTTGCGTGGAGGCAGCAGTGTGGTTCACTTAGCGGTGCCCTGAGTTCAGTGATCATTTAGCTGAACTCTCTATATAGGCTGTACGGTAGTAAGCAGCACCTGGAGTTCAGCTATCATGTAGATAATATCCGGATACTAGCAGAGATAGTGGTGGCGGTGGGTTATTCAGGAGCCTGGGGGCTTGGCTATTAGCTATAGGGTGAAGGTAAGTGTTAGGCGTCAGTAGGGTGGAGGTTAGTGTTAGGCATAGGTGGAGGGTTAGTATTAGGTGTAGGTAGGATGGAAGTTAGTGTTAGGTGTAGGTGGGGTGGAGTTTAGTGTTGGGGGGTGTGTTAGGGGCAGGTAGGTTAGGCATAGGTAGGATGAAGGTTAGTGTTAGGTGTAGGTAGGGTGGAGGTAGGTGGGGTTAGTGTTAGGCGTAGGTGAAGGGTTAGTGTTAGGTGTAAGTAGGGTAGAGGTTAGTGCTAGGTGGGGTGGAGGTTAGTGTTAGGTGAGGAGGTTAGTGTTAGGAATAGGTGAGGTGGAGGTTAGTGTTAGGCATAGGTGGAGGGTTAGTGCTAGGTGTAGGTAGGGTGTAGGTTAGTGTTAGGTGTAGGTGAGGTTCAGGTTAGTGTTAGTTGGGGGTTAGTGTTAGGCATAGATAGGTTAGGCACAGGTAGGGTGGAGGTTAGTGTTAGGTATAGGTAAAGTGGATGTTAGTGTTAGGCGTAGGTGGGGTGGAGGTTAGTGTTAGGTGGGAGGGTTAGTGTTAGGCGTAGGTAGGGTGGAGGGTAGTGTTAGGCATTGGTGGGGTGCAGGTTAGTGTAAAGGCTCATACACACGTCGGATTTTTCCAAATGACCCGTCGTTTGGACGTCCAAACGACCAGTCGTTTGGACGTGAAGTTGGGCGTGTGTACAGTCAGTCGTTCAGCTGATAACGCTGGTTTTGACGGATCCGACGGGTCGTTTGGAAAAATCCGACGTGTGTATGTACCTTTAGGTGGAGAGGTTAGTGCTAAGGTAGGTTAGTGCGTAGGTAGTTTGGAGGTTAGTGTTAAGCGTAGGTGGAGTGGAGGTTAATGTTAGGTGGGAGGGTTAGTGTTAGGCATAGGTGGGGTGGAGGTTAGTGGTAGGCGTAGGTGGAGTGTGTGAAGGTGTAGGTAGGGTGGAGGTTAGTGTTAGGCGTTGGTGGGGTGCAGGTTAGTGGTAGGTGGGGATGTTAGTGTTAAGTGTAGGTAGGGTGGAGGTTAGTGTTTAGCGTAGGCGGGGTGGAGGTTAATGTTAGGTGGGGGGTTTGTGTTAGGTGTAGGTGGGTGAATTTAGTTTTGAGGTGGTTAGCGAAGGGTTAGTGCAAGGAAGGGGTGAGAAAAGTTGATAGTAGAATATCAGTATTAGAAATATTTTTCAGCAGGATCTGGCGCCCAAATTACCTGAACATGAAGTGTACACGTTTTGTGGTTGATCAAACAGAGCTATAGCATTGTTTCTAAAACTATGTACACATTGTGAATGCTCTGTAGGCATTGATTCGGGTAAAAAAAAAATACTGTTCTGTCTATTGACAGGTGTAGGCAAAATACAGTCCTGGTCAAAAGTTTTGAGACTGTCAAAAATATTGGAAATTAGAAAAGTTGGTGCTTAAGTTTTTATAATAGCAATTTGCATATACTCCAGAATGTTATGAAGCGTGTTCAGATGAATTGCATAGTCCTTCTTTGCCATGAAAATTAACTGAATCCCCCAAAAACCTTTCCATTGCATTTCACTGCTGTCATTAAAGGACCTGCTGAGATCATTTCAGTCATCGTCTTGTTAACTCAGGTGAGAATGTTGATGAGCACAAGGCTGGAGATCATTATGTCAGGCTGATTGGGTTAAAATGGCAGACTTGACATGTTACAGGAGAGTGATGCTTGAAATCATTGATCTTTCATTGTTAACCATGGTGACTAGCAAAGGAAAGCATGCAGCCATCATTGTGTTGCATAAAAATGGCTTTACAGGCAAAGATATTGTGGCTACTAAGATTGCACCTAAATCAACAATTTATAGGATCATCAAGAACTTCAAGGAAAGAGGATCAATTCTTGTTAAGAAGGCTTCAGGGCATCCAAGAAGGTCCAGGAAGCACCAGGATCATCTTCTAAAGAGGATTCAGCTGGAGTTGGAGTGCAACCAGTGCAGAGGTTGCTCAGGAATGGCAGCAGGCAGGTGTGAGCGCATCTGCACGCACAGTGAGGCGAAGACTTTTGGAAGATGGCCTGGTGTCAAGAAGGGCAGCAAAAAAGCCACTTCTCGCCCCCCAAAAAACATCAGGGACAGATTGATCTTCTGCAGAACGTATGGTGAATGGACTGCTGAGGTCTGGGACAATTCTCCGATGAAGCCCCTTTCTGATTGTTTGGGGCATCTGGAAAAAGGCTTGTCAGGAGAAGAAAAGGTGAGCTCTACCATCAGTCCTGTGTGATGCCAACAGTAAAGCAACCTGAGACCATTCATGTGTGGGGTTGCTTCTCATCCAAGGGAGTGGGCTCACTCACAATTTTGCCAAAAAACACAGCCAGGAATAAAGAATGGTACCAAAACACCCTCTAACAGCAACTTCTTCCAACAATTCAACAACAGTTTGGTGAAGAACAATCCATTTTCCAGCTCGATGGAGCATTGTGTCATAAGGCAAAAGTGATAACTAAGTGGCTCGGGGACCAAAACGTTGAAATTTTGGGCCCATGGCCTGTCAATAAAAGCCTTTGAAACGTATGAAGTGCTTATAATTATATTTCAGTACATCACATACAAAACTGAAACAAAGATCTAAAAGCAGTTTAGCAGCAAACTTTGTGAAAACTAATATTTTTGACAGTCTCAAAAGTTTTGGCCAGGACTGTATGGAGGTGAGTAGATTTGTATGTACTTCCATGTTCACTGGCTGTAGCTTCACACTGTATTGCTCTAAATGCTGGGAATATTTATCAAGCAAGATGCAATACAACTGGAGGAAAAGGGGAGCAGCAGCCATTAGAAGCAGGATTATTAGAAGCAGGACTTCTGACTGGCTGCTGTTTGCAGCTTGCTCCAGTTTCCTTTGCACTGATCCTGATAAGTAAGCTGTATTGTATTTGGGATGTGGGCGGAATGACAACCACGTAACACAGGTGCAGCACTACTTAGCTAGCCACTGGCCTGGAACAAGCATGCCAGTCAGCTGAGCCAACACTTCACTGTCTGCATTCTTGCTGCAGTTCAGTGACTCACTAAGTAGTGGAGCAAGTATAGGGATGACAGTCTCAGAACAAGCACCTTAAAAACCATAAGCATTAGCATTTCCATGCTGACAGGTTTCTCTTTAGAAAAATAGAAAATACAAATAAAACATAAGGTAGCTTCAAATGGGCAGCTGTTCTGTTGCAGAAAAAAAATTTCTCACTGCATAGGGGGAGCATCTTCAGTTATAAGGAGTAAAGGGAATAACTAGGCACTTTATAAGTATAAGTAAAGGTACATACACACGTTGGATTTTCGCAAACGACCCGTCATTTGGACGGTTGAACGTCCGGTCGTTTGGACGTCAAATCGGGCATGTGTACAGTCGATTCAGGGATTTATCTGACTGCACTCTAGAGTTAGGAAGGAATTTTTCCTTTTTAAGGCTAATAGGCCCAGGCCTTGTAAGGTTTTTTGCCTTCCCATGGATCAACTGAGATATAGTAGGGTATGGTGTGCAATCTTGCGCTACTCAAAACACAGTGTTGGCAGATATTTAATACAGGAACTAGCGGCTCCTCTACCCCGGCTGAAGGGTATGGCTGTGGCAACAAGAAAAAAAGTAGAAGGAGGAGCGCTCCGTAGTGTATTAAAACTTTTAATAGAATAACACGCAATGATTAAAAACACTTACTCTGCAGTAATGCTCCTCCTTCTACCTTCTATCAACTGGGATATGTATGGGTTCAGGATGGTTTTTTTTTACCTTCTGGTTGATGGGCGGGTGTCTTTTTTCAACCAAACTAACTATGTTACTATGTTACCATGACACTGCATGCGCCTTCCAGTGACAGTCATGTTGGACTTTATTTTTGGTTAAATTGCCATGGCATTATTTTATTATACTGGTGTACAAACAACTGGGATACTGCTTTAAGCACTATTGTTTTATCCTATTCTCAGCTCTATTTGCAACATCATGGCACATAGAAAAATCAAAATCACCACGGAATATGTTGGCGCTTTATAAATCAATAATAATAAATTAAATCCAGGCATTATTTGTAGAAATTACAGCAATTCAGGTCAAACCAGTATTGGTATTATGCAGCTACCTCTTCTCAGAGGTTTGGACAACTGGCCTTGTAAGTTTGACATTCAGACCTCCATGCCTTTGGTCCAAAATGGTTTGGCCCTGATCAAGTGTATGGTAAATCACAGTAATCATCAGCAGTGGCCTGCCATCTGGAAACACTTAGCAGGCAGTAAAAGGAGTGAGGAAACTTGCACTTTGGTTTGTAAGTTTGGGAAATATTAATTGCCTTTAATGACAGCTCTTCTTTGGTGAGCTGCTGTGGATAGAAGATTGCTGTAGTTACATATTGGAAAATATTCCAAGGAGCTGTTTGGCTATAAGAATACCTTCCCCCTATACACATCATGGTTATGTTACAGGGCATTTCTTTATAATGATCGTGAAATAGCATATAGTGATATTAGTTTACAGGCTATTTTGACACTGCTCTGAAATAAGAGATGCTAAACCTAGGTATGCAGATTAAAAGGCAGTTGGACGAGTATACAAGATGTGACTGCTGAAAGAGCTCCGGGAGGAAAGATGTTGCATGAACATGCAGGCGCCTTGGCTGAGAGCACAGTGCAGGCTGCTGGAGAGCTCAGTGGCCTCACATAGAACATCATACTACTCATATCACTGTCCCTCAGAGGAGTTCACACTCTGATGCCTACCACAGCCTCAGCACAGCTACCCCAGTTCATATCTATGCCAGGACTCTGTCCCTCAGAGGAGCTCACACTCTGATTCCTACCACAGCCTCAGCACAGCTACCCCAGTTCAAATCTGTGCCAGGACTCTGTCCCTCAGAGGAGCTCACACTCTGATTCCTACCACAGCCTCAGCACAGCTAACCCCGGTTCATATCTGTGCCAGGACTCTGTCCTTCAGAGGAGCTCACACTCTGATTCCTACCACAGCCTCAGCACAGCTACCACAGTTCAAATCTGTGCCAAGACTCTGTCCCTCAGAGGAGCTCACACTCTGATTCCTACCACAGCCTCAGCACAGCTAACCCCGGTTCATATCTGTGCCAGGACTCTGTCCCTCAGAGGAGCTCACACTCTGATTCCTACCACAGCCTCAGCACAGCTAACCCCGGTTCATATCTGTGTCAGGACTCTGTCCCTCAGAGGAGCTCCCACTCTGATTCCTACCACAGACTCAGCACAGCTAACCCCGGTTCATATATGTGCCAGGACTCTGTCCCTCAGAGGAGCTCACACTGTGATTCCTACCACAGACTCAGCACAGCTAACCCCGGTTCATATATGTGCCAGGACTCTGTCCCTCAGAGGAGCTCACACTCTGATGCGTACCACAGACTGAGCACAGCTAACCCCAGTTCATATACGTGCCAGGACTCTGTCCCTCAGAGGAGCTCACACTCTGATTCCTACCACAGCCTCAGCACAGCTAACCCCGGTTCATATATGTGCCAGGACTCTGTCCATCAGAGGAGCTCAAACTCTGATTCCTACCACAGCCTCAGCACAGCTAACCCCGGTTCATATCTGTGCCAGGACTCTGTCCGTCAGAGGAGCTCACACTCTGATTCCTACCACAGCCTCAGCACAGCTAACCCCGGTTCATATCTGTGCCAGGACTCTGTCCCTCAGAGGAGCTCACACTCTGATTCCTACCACAGCCTCAGCACAGCTAACCCCGGTTCATATATGTGCCAGGACTCTATTCCTCAGAGGAGCTCACACTCTGATTCCTACCACAGCCTCAGCACAGCTAACCCCAGTTCATATCTGTGCCAGGACTCTGTCCCTCAGAGGAGCTCACACTCTGATGCCTACCACAGCCTCAGCACAGCTAATCCCGGTTCATATATGTGCCAGAACTCTATTCCTCAGAGGAGCTCACACTCTGATGCTTACCAAAGCGTCAGCACAGCTAACCCCGGTTCATATATGTGCCAGAACTCTATTCCTCAGAGGAGCTCACACTCTGATTCCTACCACAGCCTCAGCACAGCTAACCCCAGTTCATATATGTGCCAGGACTCTATTACTCAAGGGAGCTCACACTCTGATTCCTACCACAGCCTCAGCACAGCTAACCTTGGTTCATATCTGTGCCAGGACTCTGTCCCTCAGAGGAGCTCACACTCTGATTCCTACCACAGCCTCAGCACAGCTAACCCCGGTTCATATCTGTGCCAGGACTCTGTCTCTCAGAGGAGCTCACACTCTGATTCCTACCACAGCCTCAGCACAGCTAACCCCGGTTCATATATGTGCCAGGACTCTGTCCCTCAGAGGAGCTCGCACTCTGATTCCTACAACAGCCTCAGCACAGCTAACCCCGGTTCATATATGTGCCAGGACTCTGTCCCTCAGAGGAGCTCACACTTTGATACTTACCACAGCCTCAGCACAGCTAACCCCGGTTCATATATGTGCCAGGACTCTTTCCCTCAGAGGAGCTCACACTATGATGCTTACCACAGCCTCAGCACAGCTAACCCCTGTTCATATATGTGCCAGGACTCTGTCCCTCAAAGGAGCTCACACTCTGATTCCTACCACAGCCTCAGCACAGCTAACCCCGGTTCATATATGTGCCAGGACTCTGTCCCTCAGATGAGCTCACACTCTGATGCTTACCACAGCCTGGTAAGCATCAGAGTGTGAGCTCCTTTGAGGGACAGGTGTGGGAGGGGAAAACGGGAGGAAAAGAGGTTTCAGCCAATCAGGCTGCATTAGTTATGTCTGAAGGGACATAACTCAGCACAGCTAACCCTGGTTCATATATGTGCCAGGACTCTGTCCCTCAGAGGAGCTCACACTCTGATGCTTACCACAGACTCAGCACAGCTAACCCCGGTTCATATATGTGCCAGGACTCTGTCCCTCAGAGGAGCTCACACTCTGATTCCAACCACAGACTCAGCACAGCTAACCCAGGCTCAAATCTGTGCCAGGACTCTGTCCCTCAGAGGAGCTCACACTCTGATTCCTACCACAGACTCAGCACAGCTAACCCCGGTTCATATATGTGCCAGGACACCGTCCCTCAGAGGAGCTCAAACTCTGATTCCTACCACAGCCTCAGCACAGCTAACCTCGGTTCATATAAGTGCCAAGACTCTTTCCCTCAGATGAGCTCACACTCTGATGCCTACCACAGGCTCAGCACAGCTAACCCCAGTTCATATATGTGCCAGGACTCTGTCCCTCAGAGGAGCTCACACTCTGATGCTTACCACAGCCTCAGCACAGCTAACCCCGGTTCATATATGTGCCAGGACTCTTTCCCTCAGAGGAGCTCACACTCTGATGCTTACCACAGCCTCAGCACAGCTAACCCCTGTTCATATATGTGCCAGGACTCTGTCCCTCAAAGGAGCTCACACTCTGATTCCTACCACAGCCTCAGCACAGCTAACCCCGGTTCATATATGTGCCAGGACTCTGTCCCTCAGAGGGGCTCACACTCTGATTCTTACCACAGCCTCAGCACAGCTAACCCCGGTTCATATATGTGCCAGGACTCTGTCCCTCAAAGGAGCTCACACTCTGATGCTTACCACAGCCTCAGCACAGCTAACCCCGGTTCATATATGTGCCAGGACTCTGTCCCTCAAAGGAGCTCACACTCTGATGCTTACCACAGACTCAGCACAGCTAACCCCGGTTCATATATGTGCCAGGACTCTGTCCCTCAGAGGAGCTCACACTCTGATTCCAACCACAGACTCAGCACAGCTAACCCAGGTTCATATCTGTGCCAGGACTCTGTCCCTCAGAGGAGCTCACACTCTGATTCCTACCACAGACTCAGCACAGCTAACCCCGGTTCATATATGTGCCAGGACACCGTCCCTCAGAGGAGCTCACACTCTGATTCCTACCACAGCCTCAGCACAGCTAACCCCGGTTCATATATGTGCCAGGACACCGTCCCTCAGAGGAGCTCACACTCTGATTCCTACCACAGCCTCAGCACAGCTAACCTCGGTTCATATCTGTGCCAGGACTCTTTCCCTCAGATGAGCTCATACTCTGATGCTTACCACAGACTCAGCACAGCTAACCCCGGTTCATATATGTGCCAGGACTCTGTCCCTCAGAGGAGCTCACACTCTGATTCCAACCACAGACTCAGCACAGCTAACCCAGGTTCATATCTGTGCCAGGACTCTGTCCCTCAGAGGAGCTCACACTCTGATTCCTACCACAGACTCAGCACAGCTAACCCCGGTTCATATATGTGCCAGGACACCGTCCCTCAGAGGAGCTCAAACTCTGATTCCTACCACAGCCTCAGCACAGCTAACCTCGGTTCATATCTGTGCCAGGACTCTTTCCCTCAGATGAGCTCACACTCTGATGCCTACCACAGGCTCAGCACAGCTAACCCCAGTTCATATATGTGCCAGGACTCTGTCCCTCAGAGGAGCTCACACTCTGATTCCAACCACAGACTCAGCACAGCTAACCCAGGTTCATATCTGTGCCAGGACTCTGTCCCTCAGAGGAGCTCACACTCTGATTCCTACCACAGACGCAGCACAGCTAACCCCGGTTCATATATGTGCCAGGACACCGTCCCTCAGAGGAGCTCAAACTCTGATTCCTACCACAGCCTCAGCACAGCTAACCTCGGTTCATATCTGTGCCAGGACTTTTTCCCTCAGATGAGCTCACACTCTGATGCCTACCACAGGCTCAGCACAGCTAACCCCAGTTCATATATGTGCCAGGACTCTGTCCCTCAGAGGAGCTCACACTCTGATGCTTACCACAGCCTCAGCACAGCTAACCCCGGTTCATATATGTGCCAGGACTCTTTCCCTCAGAGGAGCTCACACTATGATGCTTACCACAGCCTCAGCACAGCTAACCCCTGTTCATATATGTGCCAGGACTCTGTCCCTCAAAGGAGCTCACACTCTGATTCCTACCACAGCCTCAGCACAGCTAACCCCGGTTCATATATGTGCCAGGACTCTGTCCCTCAGAGGGGCTCACACTCTGATTCTTACCACAGCCTCAGCACAGCTAACCCCGGTTCATATATGTGCCAGGACTCTGTCCCTCAAAGGAGCTCACACTCTGATGCTTACCACAGCCTCAGCACAGCTAACCCCGGTTCATATATGTGCCAGGACTCTGTCCCTCAAAGGAGCTCACACTCTGATGCTTACCACAGCCTCAGCACAGCTAACCCTGGTTCATATATGTGCCAGGACTCTGTCCCTCAGAGGAGCTCACACTCTGATGCTTACCACAGACTCAGCACAGCTAACCCCGGTTCATATATGTGCCAGGACTCTGTCCCTCAGAGGAGCTCACACTCTGATTCCAACCACAGACTCAGCACAGCTAACCCAGGTTCATATCTGTGCCAGGACTCTGTCCCTCAGAGAAGCTCACACTCTGATTCCTACCACAGACTCAGCACAGCTAACCCCGGTTCATATATGTGCCAGGACACCGTCCCTCAGAGGAGCTCACACTCTGATTCCTACCACAGCCTCAGCACAGCTAACCCCGGTTCACATATGTGCCAGGACACCGTCCCTCAGAGGAGCTCACACTCTGATTCCTACCACAGCCTCAGCACAGCTAACCTCGGTTCATATCTGTGCCAGGACTCTTTCCCTCAGATGAGCTCATACTCTGATGCTTACCACAGACTCAGCACAGCTAACCCCGGTTCATATACAGTGGTGTGAAAAACTATTTGCCCCCTTCCTGATTTATTATTCTTTTGCATGTTTGTCACACTTAAATGTTTATGCTCATCAAAAACCGTTAACCATTAGTTAAAGATAACATAATTGAACACAAAATGCAGTTTTAAATGATGGTTTTTATTATTTAGTGAGAAAAACAACTCAAAACCTACATGGCCCTGTGTGAAAAAGAAATTGCCCCCTGAACCTAATAACTGGTTGGACCACCCTTAGCAGCAATAACTGCAATCAAGCGTTTGCGATAACTTGCAACAAGTCATTTACAGCGCTCTGGAGGAATTTTGGCCCACTCATCTTTGCAGAATTGTTGTAATTCAGCTTTATTTGAGGGTTTTCTAGCATTAACTGCCTTTTTAAGGTCATGCCACAACATCTCAATAGGATTCAGGTCAGGGCTTTGACTAGGCCACTCCAAAGTCTTCATTTTGTTTTTCTTCAGCCATTCAGAGGTGGATTTGCTGGTGTCTTTTGGGTCATTGTCCTGCTGCAGCACCCAAGGTCCGCTTCAGCTTGAGTTGACGAACAGATGGCCGGACATTCTCCTTCAGGATTTTTTGGTAGACAGTAGAATTCATGGTTCCGTCTATCACAGCAAGCCTTCCAGGTCCTGAAGCAGCAAAACAACCCCAGACCATCACACTACCACCACCATATTTTACTGTTGGTATGATGTTCTTTTGCTGAAATGCTGTGTTACTTCTACGACAGATTTAACAGGACACGCACCTTCCAAAAAGTTCAACTTTTGTCTCGGCGGTCCACAAGGTATTTTACCACAAGTCTTGGCAATCATTGAGATGTTTTTTTAGCAAAATTGAGTCGAGCCTTAATGTTCTTTTTGCTTAAAAATGGTTTGCGCCTTGGATATCTGCCATGCAGGCCGTTTTTGCTCAGTCTCTTTCTTATGGTGGAGTTGTGAACACTGACCTTAATTGAGGCAAGTGAGGCCTGCAGTTCTTTAGATGTTGTCCTGGGGCCTTTTGTGGCCTCTCGGATGAGTTTTCTCTGCGCTCTTGGGGTAATTTTGGTCGACCGGCCACTCCTGGGAAGGTTCATCACTGTTCCATGTTTTTGCCATTTGTGGATAATGGCTCTCACTGTGGTTCGCTGGAGTCCCAAAGCTTTAGAAATGGCTTTATAACCTTTACCAGACTGATAGATCTCAATTACAGTACTTTTGTTCTCATTTGTTCCTGAATTTCTTTGGATCTGGGCATGATGTCTAGCTTTTGAGGTGCTTTTTGTCTACTTCTCTATGTCAGATGGCTCCTATTTAAGTGATTTCTTGATTGAAACAGGTGTGGCAGTAATCAGGCCTGGGGGTGACTACAGAAATTGAACTCAGGTGTGATAAACCACAGTTAAGTTATTTTTAACAAGGGGGGCAATTACTTTTTCACACAGGGCCATGTAGGTTTTGAGTTTTTTTTCCTCACTAAACAATAAGAACCATCATTTAAAACTGCATTTTGTGTTCAATTATGTTATCTTTGACTAATAGTTAACATTTTTTGATGAGCAGAAACATTTAAGTGTGACAAACATGCAAAAGAATAAGAAATCAGGAAGGGGGCAAATAGTTTTTCACACCACTGTATGTGCCAGGACTCTGTCCCTCAGAGGAGCTCACACTCTGATTCCAACCACAGACTCAGCACAGCTAACCCAGGTTCATATCTGTGCCAGGACTCTGTCCCTCAGAGGAGCTCACACTCTGATTCCTACCACAGACTCAGCACAGCTAACCCCGGTTCATATATGTGCCAGGACTCTGTCTCTCAGAGGAGCTCACACTCTGATTCCTACCACAGCCTCAGCACAGCTAACCCCGGTTCATATATGTGCCAGGACACCGTCCCTCAGAGGAGCTCACACTCTGATTCCTACCACAGCCTCAGCACAGCTAACCCCGGTTCATATATGTGCCAGGACACCGTCCCTCAGAGGAGCTCACACTCTGATTCCTACCACAGCCTCAGCACAGCTAACCTCGGTTCATATCTGTACCAGGACTCTTTCCCTCAGATGAGCTCATACTCTGATGCCTACCACAGGCTCAGCACAGCTAACCCCAGTTCATATACAGGATCTTCTAAAAAAAATAGCATATTGTGATAAAGTTCATTATTTTCTGTAATGTACTGATAAACATTAGACTTTCATATATTTTAGATTCAAATACACACAACTGAAGTAGTTCAAGCCTTTTATTGTTTTAATATTGATGATTTTGGCATACAGCTCATGAAAACCCAAAATTCCTATCTCAAAAAATTTGCATATTTCATCCGACCAATAAAAGAAAAGTGTTATTAAAACAAAAAAAAGTCAACCTTCAAATAATTATGTTCAGTTATGCACTCAATACTTGGTCGGGAATCCTTTTGCAGAAATGACTGCTTCAATGCGGCGTGGCATGGAGGCAATCAACCTGTGGCACTGCTCAGGTGTTATGGAGGCCCAGGATGCTTCGATAGCGGCCTTAAGCTCATCCAGAGTGTTGGGTCTTGCCTCTCTCAACTTTCTCTTCCCAATATCCCACAGATTCTCTATGGGGTTAAGGTCAGGAGAGTTGGCCGGCCAATTGAGCACAGTAATACCATGGTCAGTAAACCATTTACCAGTGGTTTTGGCACTGTGAGCAGGTGCCAGGTCTTGCTGAAAAATGAAATTTTCATCTCCATAAAGCTTTTCAGCAGACGGAAGCATGAAGTGCTCCAAAATCTCCTGATAGCTAGCTGCATTGACCCTACCCTTGATAAAACACAGTGGACCAACACCAGCAGCTGACATGGCACCCCAGGCCATCACTGACTGTGGGTACTTGACACTGGACTTCAGGCATTTTGGCATTTCCCTCTCCCCAGACTTCCTCCAGACTCTGGCACCTTGATTTCCGAATGATAGGTAAAAGTTGCTTTAATCCGAAAAAAGTACTTTGACCACTGAGCAACAGTCCAGTGCTGCTTCTCTGTAGCCCAGGTCAGGCGCTTCTGCCGCTGTTTCTGGTTCAAAAGTGGGTTCATGCTTCCATCTGCTGAAAAGCTTTATGGAGATGAATATTTTATTTTTCAGCACGACCTAGCACCTGCTCACAGTGTCAAAACCACTGGTAAATGGTTTACTAACCATGGTATTACTGTGCTCAATTGGCCTGCCAACTCTCCTGACCTGAACCCCATAGAGAATCTGTGGGATATTGTGAAGAGAAAGTTGAGAGACGCAAGACCCAACACTCTGGATGAGCTTAAGGCCGCTATCGAAGCATCTTGGGCCTCCATAACACCTGAGCAGTGCCACAGGCTGATTGCCTCCATGCCACGCCACATTGAAGCAGTCATTTCTGCAAAAGGATTCCCGACTAAGTATTGAGTGCATAACTGAACATAATTATTTGAAGGTTGACTTTTTTTGTTTTAAAAACACTTTTCTTTTATTGGTCGGATGAAATATGCTAATTTTTTGAGATAGGAAATTTGGGTTTTCATGAGCTGTATGCCAAAATCATCAATATTAAAACAATAAAAGGCTTGAACTACTTCAGTTGTGTGTATTTGAATCTAAAATATATGAAAGTCTAATGTTTATCAGTACATTACAGAAAATAATGAACTTTATCACAATATGCTAATTTTTTGAGAAGATCCTGTATGTGCCAGGACTCTTTCCCTGACTTGTGGTCATTCCTCAACAAAAACCAACTAATTCTGAGAAACTCAAAGAAATGATTATGAAAGAATGGGTTGCTATCAGTCAGGATTTGACCCAGAAGTTGATTGAGAGCATGCCCAGTTGAATTGCAGAGGTACTGAAAAAGAAGGGCCTGAACTGCAAATACTGACTCTTTGCTTAACCCTCATGTAATTATCAATAAAAGCCTTTAAAACGTATGAAGTGCTTATAATTATATTTCAGTACATCACATAAACAACTGAAACAAAGATCTAAAAGCAGTTTAGCAGCAAACTGTGAAAACTAATATTTTGACAGTCTCAAAAGTTTTGGCCAGGACTTTATGGAGGTGAGTAGATTTGTATGTACTTCCATGTTCACTGGCTGTAGCTTCACATTGTATTGCTCTGAATGCTGGGAATATTTATCAAGCAAGATGCAATGCAACTGGAGGAAAAAGGGAGCAGCAGCCAAGATTATTAGAAGCAGGACTTCTCTGATTCCTACCACAGCCTCAGCACAGCACAGCCGGGGTTCATATGTGTGCCAGGGAAGCAGTAGATTTGGGCGCATGAGACAAGTGGACAAAAAGGGCGCCCCATTCACTTCCATTATAAATATCGTTTAATGGGCGCTGAACGGGGAAAATAAGGCGCCGGAGATTTTTAAGGATTTATAACGGCGCCCGGAGATTTTTAAGGATTTATAACTATGTTTGTGATGATTTAAGTTTACAAAATGAGCCCGTGACGAATAACGTTTATGAAGATACTAAATCACTATTTCTAAAACATTTCTAAAACATTATTATCCACCCAAAAAAATAATTTACATTTTTTTCTTTACATTTTTTATTTATTAATGTCTGTAAAACATTATTATCCATAGGGGGTTTTAGGTTTAGGCACCAACAGGGGGGTCTTAGGTTTAGGCACCAACTGGGGGGTCTTAGGTTTAGGCACCAACAGGGGGGTCTTAGGTTTAGGCACCAACTGGGGGGTCTTAGGTTTAGGCACCAACTGGGGGGTCTTAGGTTTAGGCACCAACAGGGGGGTCTTAGGTTTAGGCACCAACAGGGGGGTCTTAGGTTTAGGCACCAACAGGGGGGTCTTAGGTTTAGGCACCAACAGGGGGGTCTTAGGTTTAGGCACCAACAGGGGGTCTAGGGGTTAGGGATAGGCACAGGGAGGGTTTTTAATAAACGTAAATATAAGTTTCACTTTACAAACAGGGAAGATTAACGTTTTAAGAATTGCCGATCTCATACACATTATTTAGTGATTTATAAATTCTTAAAACACTATTTATAAACGAAATTCTACACAATATTTCTATAAACGATATTTCCATTTATCGTTTATACCACGCGCCCTTTTTTCCCGACGCCCTTTTCGTACGTACGCGTGTGCCAGGACTCTGTCCCTCAGGGGAGCTCACACTCTGATTTTTACCACAGCCTCAGCAGTGCACAGTTCAAATATCCTCCCAGTCTTCAGACACTCCGACTCAGCTCTAAAGTAGAAAGTGCATTGTCTAGGCATGATAAATATTTGCCATTCAGAGAAGATTGGGAGGTGTGGGAGGGGAAAACGAAAGGAAAAAAGGTTTCAGCCAATCAGGCTGCATTAGTTATGTCTGAAGGGAAAGTAAAGAAGAAAAAAAGAAAACTCAGCATGCCCTGCAACTTCCTTTGTGTGGCAGATGTACCAAATAAGATCCAGGGAAACTGGGGAATGATCTTTTAGAGAGAAGGAAAGTAAGAGTGATTTTTAACTTTTAGATCACCTCGTTAGCATTCTTATTAATTGTTCACCAGATAAAAATAAAGAATTGATTTTTGATTTTATGCCTGACAGTTACAATTTAAAGGAATTAAGTATGGCAGCCTCCATATCCCTCTCATATCAAGTATCATTTGTACACAGACGTTACAATAAAATCCTTTGAAATGAATGATTATCAACAGATTGGGAAATTATCAATGATTAAAAAGTTACCAAAAAACGTTGACAGATAACAGGCAACAGCGTTTCTTTGACACTTTGAGCCACCCAACCTGCCAGACTCATTCGGTCAATTATAGTTCATGTAGGACTTTGTGTACAAGCATTGTTAGATTATGTACTCATGTTGAGTATGTAAAGAAAAATACAACATAAACATTGAGGTCAGTACACATGCACTGCTTCTACACATAAAGAATTGTGTTGTTGCATTATGTTTTGCTATGTGTCACATCATGGGCAGATGTTGTTTATACACAGCAAGTTTTTTCTCATGCTTGGACTTGGCTTTACTTGCCTGCAGCAGTTAAAACCATAATAAATGAACTCAGGTCTCAGTGAAGATGGGATGCAGTTATTGAAGAAACCTGGAGAGAAAGATAAAAGTGAGCTTCTAAACCCTCAGATCCACAGGGAACGATATTAAAATCATGCAGGTGTTTCAACTAAAGATTATCCCTTTATGCTACAGAAATGTATTTTAAAAATAATGAATGCGATCAGTTTGACCAGGTGATTGATTTGAAAGTCTCTGGTTATAATTACATGTTCATGTTCCACTTTTGCTGCCTGTGTAGGCTAAAACTGGAAGCACCAATAAGATGTGTTACATGAATGGGGCAGCCAGAGACTTACAAATAAAAACTCACCTTTTTAGGCAAGTGTACTATCTCACTTAGGACACTTTGGCCACTGACCACCACTTTACCATCTTATACACTGCTTCCCTTCACCTATTGTTCTGCTCCTTAGTCTATTAGAATGTAAGGATGATCAGCCAGGACTCTACTTCCAGAAACAGGAAATTTGGGCGCCCGCTAGAGGCAGAATTTTGGGCGCAACTGTAGGCACCCATCGATATATCATTAAAGGAAACCTGAGATGAAAGCATTTATACATACCTGGGGCTTCATCCAGCCCACTTCAGGCCGTTTTCCCCCTCGCCCGGGCCTCCACGATCTTTCACTGACCATCCAGGTATATCTTCCAAACGGCTCCTGTTGCCACGTACTGCGCATGTGCAGCCTGAATGCATGCACAAGCCCTCATCATAGTCCTGTCGCCTGCAGCGTTCTGTGCCTGCTCAGTACTACTACGCAGGCGCAAAACACTTTCAGCAACAGGAGTGCGATTGGGGTGCACACATGACTGGGCTGTGCATGCGCAGTACGTGGCCAACTGGCAACAACTGGAAGATTTATCCGGATAGCTAGTAGAGGATGAAGGTGGCCTGGGAGGACGCTGAGGGAACCAATGGCCTGAAGGGGGCTGGAGGAAGCCCCAGGTATGTACAAATGCTTTTTTTGTCTCAGGTACACTTTAAGGAGGAGAAATTTGGGCACTCAATAAATATCGGGAGTCAGTACCGCCCGCAATATAAAATAGCTGGCACTTAACAATGTTTCAATTGGCTCCTATGGAGGTGGCCAAAAATGTACGTCTTTGCTGGGGGGGAGGGGTGCTTCACTGTATGTGCAGTAGCCGGGACGTGCAGGGGGGTTAAGGTTAGCCATGGGTCAGAGGGAGGGAGGGTTGAGGTTGACCATGCATGGGGGAGGGTTAAGGTTAGCCATGCATCGGGGGGGGGGGGGGGGGTAAGGTTAGCCGTGCAAGGGGGAGGGTTAAGGCTAGCCATGCATCGGGGGGGGGGAGGGTGAAGGTTAGCCATGCAGGGGGGGGGGGGTTAGCCATGCGTCAGGGGGGGGGTTAAGGTTAGCCGTGCAGGGGGGAAGGGTTAAGGCTAGCCAATGCCATGTGTCGGGGGGGTTTAAGGTTAGCCATACAGGGGGGAGGGTTAAGGTTAGCCATGCATCAGGGGGGGGGGGCTATGGTTAGCTGTGCAGGGGGGAAGGGTTAAGGTTAGCCGTAGGGGGGAGGGCTAGGTTGGCCATAGGGGGTGGCTGGTTAAGGTTAGCCGTAGGGGGTGGTTAGGGTTAGATATTGGTAGTGGGAGTTTTCAGTGTGAGAATAAGCTAAGGTTTAGATTTAGTAAACTATTGGTATTACTATTTATTACTGATATCTTACTATTGTTTTTTTTCACATTAACAGTAGAATATCAGTAAATTTGCCGATATTCTACAATTGGCTTTTCTGGGTGCTTAAATTTCCAGGTGCCGTTTTCTGATGTACATCTCTTCCCCCTTTATCTCTAGACGCTGTGTAATTTTGCATACATATCTTTCACCCCTATGTATCAATCTGTAGTTGATGCGTTCATTGCATCAGCTGTCATCCACCATTGCCTTGTATTGTTAATCGTTGTAATGCTATTCTGTATTGTGATGCCTTGTATTCTGTTGCACAGCGCCACGGAAAGTGCTGGCACTATATAAATCAATAATAATACAATTAGCCATCTTGTTGCATCAAGACACATTTCTCCATGAATTCTACATTCTCGGTGAATTCTACACAAATGGAATTTTTAAGCCTCATCTACACGCGTAGATGAGGCTGCGATCCGGAGGCTCGATTAGCCGCCGGATCGCCTCTTCCGCGTACCCGCACGTGCCCGCCGCGTCCCCGCTCGCCGCGCGTGCGCCGCATATGATTCCCCGCCGGCGCCGCTTATCTTCCGCTCGATTCCCTGCCATTGTCCCCTCGCGGGGAGCGAGCAGGGAATCGGCGGAAGCAAGATCCGTCCTGTTGGATCTTATCAATCGAGTCGCATCAGCGGCTCGATTGATAAGGAGCATCGCGGCCGCATCTACGTGTGTAGATGTGGCTTTAGACAATAACCTGATCTTCTTCTCCAGTTCTGACACATTCTATACAATAAAATGGTTTTATTTGTTCACTCTGTGACCCCTCTGGAGAAATGTTGACCCTGTCACTGGGGCAAGAAAGGAGGAGGAAATTCCCCCAAACAAAAGTTTAGTCAGGAATAAACATCTGAACGGGTTGTTTACCCCACTCCATCTGATACTGTAAGGGGCTGTACACACAATGGGTATTAAAAAACACAACGCTGCATTGTGAAGATTTCAGGGCAGTGGGAAAGAAATGGAAAAAGTAAAAATAAATCCGCCGGGCGGATCGCTGGTAACCAGTCTTATCACCCGAACGATAGTCTGTACACACGTCGGATTTGACGCGAAAACGTCCGAACGACGGAACGTTCAAACGACGGGTCGTTCGCTAAAATCCGACGTGTGTATGGGCCTTGAGAATGCTTGACAAAGCTGTGTGAAACATTTTAAAATGCCTGTGTGTGGCCAGGGCTAAAATGCTTGGTATGTTTATGTCTGTGTATGAACAGGTCCCAAAGGTACCGTCGGAGCATGGTCAAACATAAATATTAAGAAATGACAGTCATTTTAGGCTTTTTCCCCACACAGGATTATCAATATGCTTCAAAATGCCTCATACAGATTGTATTTACTCCTATGTAATTCCCCACTGCTCAAAAATGCTTTTCAATGCAACATTTCTTATTGACCATGCCAATGAAAAAAGTCAGCAGTTAATATCTAACAGAACCAACAGGTTTTGGACGAGTCCATCTCCTCTTTAAAGTGAACCTGAACCAAGTAAAATTATTTAAAATAAACACATGATGTAGCTGCATATGAATATTACATACTTACCTCACCATCAGTTCCTCTCAGAAGTTCACCATTTTCTTCTCACAACGATTCCTTCCCATCCTGACAAGATTTTGTCAGAACTGAAAAATATCAGTTGCTGTCAGTAACATATCAGATGCTGTCAGTTACATATCAGTTGCTGTCAGTTATAGCTGAAAGGACAACTGATGAGCAAGGTAATGTCCAGGTTTCCCTATGGCTCAAGTGGACGATATTACAGTTTAACAGTGTGCTGACCAGGAAGCTGCTATGGGGTAATGACCATTTTCAAAATGGAAGGCAGAAAATCCTATTGATCACAGTGGACAAATAGGACACAGGAGAGGAGAAAGAAATTGATGATGAGTAGACTTCACGGGAGGTAAGTATGACATGTGTATGTTTATTTTGACTTTTAAATTTCAGTTCAGGTTTGCTTTAAGGATTCTCAGGGTTTTCTTTGTTTTCAAAAGCATTTCCTGAATGGCAGTTGCTAAATCTAACTAACAAAATATTGTGCCAGTGAGTAGGGAGGCTGGCCGGTATCCCCCATGAGGAGATGGACTAGTCCAAAACATGTCAGGTCTGTCAGATTTTAGCTGACTATTTTTGTTGCTGGAGTAGTCATGTAATGCCTTATGTGTGGACAGACCCTACAGTTCTACACACACGGGGAAGATTTGAATTATGTTTGGGTTCCTTTGGGGGGGGGGGGGGGGGGTCCTCCTCTCTTCTAATTCCAGCCACACAGTCACCAAGAACATTTCTCCAAAAAGGTAACAGGGATAGCATAAGAAAAACAAAAAAAACCATTAGTGGTGGTGTGAAATGGATTAGAAGTAGAAAATATCGGTTTATTAGGCTTATGGCCCATACACACGTCAGATTTTAGCGAACGACCTGTCATTTGAACGTTCCGTCGTTTGGACGTTTCCGCGTCAAATCCGACGTGTGTACAGACTATCGTTTGGGTGATAAGACTGGTTACCAGCGATCCGCCCGGCGGATCGTTGGTAACCAGTCTTATCACCCGAACCATAGTCTGTACACACGTCGGATTTGACGCGGAAACGTTCAAACGACGGGTCGTTTGCTAAAATCCGACGTGTGTATGGGCCTTTAGGTATAGATTTGGATGGTTAGTATTAAGGGGAGGTTAGCTTTAGAAGTTAGGGTTAAACTGAGCCAGCTAAATAAATGCTAAACAAACTGCACTCACACAGGCATCATGGTGGCTAACTGGTTAGCACTTACTGTCATGCAGTGCTAGAGTTATGGCTGGAACAAGACGTATGTTGTCATGTCCTCCCTGCATTTGTGTGTGGGCTTCCTGCCACTGCCTAAAAACATATTGTTAGGTTGATTGGATTACCCCTCCCAAATAATTGACCCTAAACTATAGTAGGAACAACAGGTGGTCAGCTCTGCCGAGAGACATGTACTTAACTGATCAACTTTTCAATGCAATATGTAAAGCAAAAAACGTGAGCAATAATTCACACTGGAGGTTATTTATTGGAAGTTAACATCTGTGCGCCACAGAAATCTAACCAGCCAGCCACTTAAATTCACTTACACTGTATGCTATACTTGCTATTTGATTACACATACCAAGGAATACTACAGTAATTGTACTACTTCATAAAAATCACAGCTGTCCACAGCTCTGCAATGAGATAATGAAGTACTGACATACACCTCAAGGGGGCAGTACAGGCTGTACATGGAGTGATAAAAATGCATAGGAACAAAGAGGTATTTATTGTACCAGTTATTAAACAGGCTACCAACGCTTGGAAAATATGGTGAATCAGTCTTAAGGTGCTGCAGGAAATATTGGCATTAAAGATGTTAATTAAAGCTTACACTGTGCTTAAAATCCCAGCTGTAACACTGGCTGATTATAGGCAGCTGTAAGCAGGTAGTGTGAGGTACTTCCAAGCTTTCACCACATGCAGAGGTGGTCTGAGAACATATGACACAGGAGCACAGCCTTGGGGCTGGCCAGGTCTCACAGCTCTGATGTGTCTGGTCTAGTTCTTTTCCTCTCCTGGTGGCTTTTACTTCCCGAACACCTGGAAGAAAGTCAGACACCTGGCTGGTCCAGACACAATCCAACAAGCCTTCACGGTGGGATTTGTCAAGGAATTCCCTGCACATCTCTGGACTGTTGGAAACTGTTCCCTTACAGTTCAGGCATGTCATACATTTCCAGACCTGGAGGGGAGGGGTATCCTTGGGTGCTGAGTTACTAAAGTTGTAGTTTATTATCTCTAACCATGAAAACTGCATAATTCACCAATCATGTGAGATGCCCAAGTTTTACTTCTGCTATTAGGTTAGGGATTGTGAGCAGGCTCAGTAAGTGAAAGAACAGCTCCCTAGGAGATATTTGGGAGCCTTTTCAACAGGAGGCTGTGCTGCTCCACTGCATCGGCTAGACTCGGCCCAACACTTGGCATGAGCTCTCAAAGATGCAGACCCCCGTATTATTATTATTGATTTATAAAGTAACAACATTACAGTTGTTACATCTGAGTGCAGCCATCCTCTGATGTCACATGTCACCAGGTAACACCGCTGCATGTCAAACAGTAACACACCTGGGCCCATATGCAATTCACTTCTCTCCTGAGTTTCATCCTAGGAGATAATTTTTCATCTTCAAATTTAAATTAACTTTTTAGCACCTTGCATTGGAAAAAGTACCACAAAGTAGGTAAAAAAGTACTGTCAAAATTATTCTGAGTATTTTCTTGCTTGCTGGGTTGTGAAAGTATCACCTAGGAGAAAACTCAGGTGAAAAAGTGAATTGCATATGGCCCTGGTGTTACAAATGCTGCAATTGGGCTGCATGTAATTGCAGTTGGAAAGGCACTGCTTGACAGGCACACAACTTAATTTCCCATGGAAAAGGGGCCTTATTAAAGTAACAAGCAGTAAAGAGCAGCACATTTTCACTAACTTAAAACATCTACCGTAATTAGCTGCATGTTTATTTTTTAATGTGCCCTTAATGAGTACTTAAACTTTGGGTATCTTTTATTTAAAAAAAACTCAAAAACTGGATATTCACCTATAGAGAGGAAAAGCTCTGGATTGCATAGCGCCTTCCCAGTCCTCTCTCTGGGTTCTCATCCCAGCACGGTTCCCCCCGTGAAATTACTCGATCTAAAGGTCGAATACGTCTTTGTCCCTCCTTGGGGAACATCTGGAAGTCCCCAAGTACTTCCAAAGACAAGCGATTTGTACTGCACATGAGTCAATGCTCGCTCAGTACGGATACGCCCGTCTTCAGCAGCACTCGGGGGCGCAAGTACTTCCAAAGACACAGAATATTAACAGGGACAGCGGGGGGACCGAGGGAATGGAGAGAGGATCAGGAAGGCTTTGTGGGTTCCAGAGCTGTTACTCTCCATAGGTGAAGATCTATGATTTTTACTTGTAATGGGAGAACTGAAGTGAACTATAAGGTAAAATAGGCAAAATAGTTTGCTTCAGTGTAAATTTGATTTTGAATTAAAAAATCAATGCAAGGGGGGGGGGGGGGATGGGGCGGGAGCTGCTGATTGTGAAATCCCTTATGCGGCCCAGCCTCATCCTGACTTTGCCTCCTGCTGCCCCCAGGTAAATTGAGTTTGAGACCCCTGATTTAGACAGTGCCAGAGACAGATATATACAGATGGTCCCCAACTTACTAACAGGTTCCATTTAGGGAGACTGTAAGTTAAATGATTTACTTAATTTCAGTCAACTCTGGATTTCAACACAGTATAAAAAATACTTTTTCGGTTGTTTACATATGTGTTTTAAACTTATTAGTTTATACAATACTGTAACATTTTACAACAAAATATTAATAAAAAACAGTATTGTACACTTTGTACATGATGACAACTTTTTCTGTATCTATGAAATGTAACTTGAGTTGTTTGTAAGTAGGGGGAATGCAAATATACATTTAAAATTGCCAGATCACTCAGTCTGATGAGAACTGTTACACAACATAGAGATTTACTCGTGTCTATGCCAACTCTGGCCACCTCAATGCTGGGCGCAAGCAAACCTTTTATGCCAGGTAGATTTTTTTTTTTTGTGAGATCAATTATTTCAAACAAGTCCAATCTGATTTCCAATTCACTTCTATACAAAATTGTTCGGAAATCAGATCAGATCTGTCGTAAATAATCGAACTGACAGTAAATCTGACAGAAAATCTCATTGTGTGTACCAAGCATAAATTTGTATGTTAAATCTTTATACATGTATGCAGCACAGGAGCTGCCCAAAAACATTCTATAGGTTCCCCTGCATACTACCAAGTCGTTTTTGTTTTTATATATAAATGCATGAAAACTGTACCGTAAGATTGTAACAACTCTGGCTACCTCTGGCGATAACTTAATCTCATCCAAACTTAACAGGTACATTGGATCCAATGTAACCATCCACTAAAGTTATCCAGTAACTCTCTAAACAGGAGAATTCAACAACTAAACTGTAAAGCATGTAGTTTAGCTTTTGATCATTTGCCCTGAAGTAGGATTTGTGTTATGGTGTGATGAAACCATTTGCATGACTTATAATAACAGCAGGAGAAATAGGTTATCTTCAAAATAATACATTATCCAGTTTTATTAATGACAAGTATAAACTTCCCAAATAGGAAGAAATGTTTAAGAGCACATTTTCATGTCTTTGGCATCATAAGAAAACTATTCCGTACAGAAATGAAATATTAAAGTAGCAATCTTATTATACAGGGGCGCATTCAATATGAACATCTCTTATTTACAAATGTAATAGTGCATTCTCGCTACAAAATGCTATTTGTAACTAATCATCTTTCTAAGCGAAAGTTCTCCACAGTCCTTAGCGTAGCAGTCCATTCACCAGGGCCTCCACACTGAGTCTGCAGTGATGGAGGGCATGACAGAGGGCGACACAGCAGCTGGCACTCCTGTGCCCACGTTGGAGTAGACAGGGATGACAGATCCATTGTGTGGGAAGGCTGGATTGGTGATCAGGAAGGCAAACTGTCCATCTGAGGCTGGCACTAGCTGAAAACCACCATAGACCTTTCCAGCTTCTACTGGCGGGCCACCCATCTTGCAAGGAACCCCACCCATGGGAGATGGACTTCCCTGGGGGGCATTTGCAGGAAGCTGAACCAGCGGCTGTCCAAAAGCAGGGTGGGGATTGGCAGCTGGTGGAATCTGGGGCTGCGTTGGGTAATTCATTGCATTAATCTGATTCATGCAGTTGGCTAGATGTCCCAATAGCCGAGTCCTGACGTCTGTATTGACCCCTTCACAAGTGGAGAGGAATCGAGTCACTTCATTCATGCACTCGCTAAATCCAGCTCTGTACTTGCCCAGAACGGTGGGGTCTGTGCTGAGAGCAGCTGCAGAGAGAAAGAGACACACTATTACCACACTGGATATAAAGCACACACACCCCATATCACACAATCCAGGGATTACATTACTATGCATACTTAGGATTACCTCCTTGCCCTTACAATTAGTCAGTGCGTAACTTAATAAGCGCACGCTCCACAGATCTAACGTATTGCATATGATAAATGCATCTCAGGACAGTTATTATCAGCATCCTGACTATCCCAGTATGATAGCTGGCCGTTCCCCCTCCTCCCCCTCCCAAGTAGTAACATGAGCTCCACGTAGAAACTATAAATAAGCCCAGACCGTGGGAAAGGCAGTGAGCGCCAGCCCAGTAGAATGTATCTGAATGCCATTCAAACCGCAGGCGGAAGTCTGGAAGAGATCAGCCAGAGAAGGGGGGAGTACTCACCAGTCATCTGAACTCTCTGCAAGTTCCGGAGGTGCTTCACTGTCATCTCCAAGATATCAGCCTTCTCCAGCTTGGAGTGCCTTGAGCTCTGGAAAGGAAAGCCTAGATTTAATGCTCAGCTCAACATGACAACCTGTCAAAACAGCCTGAATGATTGCTAAAGGTTACAGGGAGGGCTAGCTGCAAGATGTATCACTACAGCCTTCTTATGCTGGGAATACACCATACGTTTTTTCATCAGATAGATGGTTCGATAATTTCCGACACGTCCGATCTAATTTTCAATCGTTTTGCTGATCAATTTCTCATAGAAATGAATGGAAATAGATAAGAAAGATAACAGAATCCAAAAATCAAAATCAGAAATCGATCAGACAGAAAATTGACCGAAAAAATGCATCGTGTGTACCCAGCATTAGTCTGCACTACTGCAATATGGAGCAATGACTATGTCCTATACTCAGGCTATACTGGACCACAGCTGTAAATCTGTGATGAACGACCCACATTTTCAGCAATGTCTCATCCAGGAGGGCTAGTAATTTTTTTTTGTGAACTCCTTGTAAGTCCTTCCATGCATGTTAACCCCATTTATTTATTGTACAGCACTGTGTAATACATTGGTGCTTTATAAATATAATAAATAACAATAATAATAATAATGCATGGGCATACACTAAATGCCAGAGTATATATTGGCATGAAAATACTTACATCTTTTTTCAAGGCATCCAGGATGAGTGTTTTCAGCTGGCTCAGACTCTCATTGATTCTCGCTCTCCTTCTTTTCTCCATGA
This sequence comes from Hyperolius riggenbachi, assembly GCF_040937935.1. Lineage (NCBI taxonomy): Eukaryota > Metazoa > Chordata > Amphibia > Anura > Hyperoliidae > Hyperolius > Hyperolius riggenbachi. Next base: position 192,037,355 of record NC_090649.1, read on the forward strand.
TGGGTTTGGATGACTGTAAATAGCAAGAGACAGGCGGTGAGTGTCATTCTGCCAGAATACACATCGCATTATCCATCAGAACTATACATCCCATAAGAAGGCACACAGCAGCACTATTTACCTTTCTGTGCTCAGAGGCGGTTTTGGGTTTATCCGGGGTACTGGTCATGCTGGCTGGGGTGGCAGCCACAGGAGAAGAGTTTTTCTCCATCATGTCAGCTGGCATCTTCTGCAGTCACAGTAGTAGGTTTCCGAGTAGTCCGAATAATGGGAGCTACGTGTGAGCAATTGGGAGTGGGGCAATCCAGGAAGGAGGGAGGGAGGCACTGTGTCTGCACAGGGTGAGAGAGGTCCTGCTCTGCCTGGCTGGCTGCCGCGCTGTTACTGACTGCCCTTTCCTTGGCTCTGGCTTTATATACAGCTAACTGCACGCGAATGGCTCGTGTGAAACTTCCCAAACTTTCTTTCCCACAGTAACTTTCAGCCAATGGGAGAAAGGCACACGCGTGGGTTGCACCAGGCCATTGGCTGCGAGGCGTGCACGCAGAAGGCCAATGATAAGCCCTGGAGGGAGAGAAGGGCGGGCATCTGATAGCAACCTGTCAATCAGCAGCACTGCTTATTAACTCATTGTGAGCAGGAGCCAAATGTCCAGCAATCTCTCATCCTGGAGGGCTTGCATTGCAATACATCTTCTAAAGTCATACACCGTTATGTGTTATTTGAAATAAGAAAATACTATTAATAGCACTATCTATCTATCTATCTATCTATCTATCTATCTATCTATCTATCTATCTATCTATCTATCTATCTATCTATCTATCTATAATCTATCTATAGATAAATCTTCAACCATGCATGATATGCAGCAAGTTTTAAACTGAATTTTCAAAACTGGTCTGAGCCCCATCAGGCTGGGGTAACACTTGTCTCTGCAGAAAAGTATCCGTTTTCTGCAAAAAACTTTTCTGCGGGTTGTTCTGCGCTTGTCTTTTTTTCGGGTGCGTTTTATGTGAGTTTTTTTCATTCGTTTCCATTATGCATTTTTAATGAATAGTCATATTAGTCAAATGGAAAAAAATAATTTTCAAATAAATTTTCCCCTTTTTTTAAAAAACAAAAATTCATCGAAATCAACAAAAATTGCAGTGGATCGCAAGAATTGTTAAATTCCCATAGGGAAGCATTAAGCGTTTTTTACCGTTCAGTTTTTGTGCGGCCAAATGAGTAACGTTATGTGCGTTTCTGCATGCACTTTCCACTCTGCAGAAAAACCCATGCGATTCAAATAAGCAGGACCCCTGCCTTTCAATAAACATTAGGAATCTTTTAGGCTAGGTTTCCACTACCGTGGTGCGATTCCGGTGCGGAAAACGTGTAAATGAATCCGCATGAGGTTGCAGAATCGTTCGCGTTTGTATGCGGATTTTCATGTGGAAATGCTCGCGGTTTGTGGTAAGCGATTTTAACCATGTCAATGCCGGTATGCATTAACATGGGTTTTTACATGAAACTGCACACGAAAACGCATGGAAACCCGCAAGACAATGCTTGAAATTTCGCTATTAATTACATTACTGGCAATCGTGCGCTGGGTGTGTGCGGAGAGCGAATTCTGATGGCTGTGCAGATTTTTTTCCGCACAGCAAACCGTGCAGATTTTTGGGCTAGTGGAAACAGGACCATTGACTATAATTGGTTATGTGAATCTGCATGCACAAAACACACGCAGATTCGCTCTAGTGGAAACAGACCCATAAAACAAAAGTAGTCATTACTATGATCATAAAACATTTAGGGCTCGTTTCCACTATAGCGAATCCGCATGCGGGCACTGCATGCGGATTCGCATACTTAATGTTAGTGGATGGGGCTGTTTCCACGTGTGCGGCGGCGGCGGTGTTTTTCGGTGCGGGGAAAATCTGCACGACAGGGTCATGCAGATTCGCGTGCGGCAGGAATGCGGGCGAATCGCCGCTAATGTATTCAATAGGGAAATCGCATGCGGCTTTGTCATGCGGATTTCCCCGCGATTCCGCATGCGATTTCGCATGAAAGCCAATGGAACTTAACACAGGCAGTGACATGGTTAAATTCGCATGGCTCCTTGCCATGCGAAATCGCGGGTAAATCCGCATGGGGAAACGCAGCCGCATGCAATTTCTTCAGCGGTGGAATCCAGGCGATTCCGCACCGCTACAGTGGAAACGAGCCCTTATAAAGATGATAATAATACCAACTGATACTTGTATCAAGTTCCTAAACAGCCTAAAACCTGACTGGCTGCTCTCAACACATTCTCCACTATTTCTGGCAATAAAAGATACCGCTACAGAACTTCCCAGGGTCACAGAGAAGGAATAGTTCATGCATTATTATAGTTAGTGCATTATGATTATATTTAGTGCGTTATTATAGCTAGTGCATTATGATTACCCTCTAATGCCCCATTTGCTAGCACTGAATAATTCTGGAGATATAACCTGCAGCGTATAGAAGGTGTCATGAACTGGCCACTATAACGTTAGGAGACGGTATATGAAAGTTACAGTATAATAATGCTGTAGTATTAGAGCTGCAAGGCTTCAGCATCCTAATGAATATCTCTCCGAACACTGCGGCTCCACATTGCCGAGTCCAGCCATTGTCGCATTATATATGGCAAACTCTTCCATTAGCAGCAATACGTGTTTTATTGGTAGCTGTGTACACATTATGGTTCCTAGAGGAGTGAGTGGCGGGCAGCAGCAGAAGAGCGCAGTGCACACGATGGCTGCACAGCCACAGTCACTAGTGTTGTCCGGATCATGAACGATTCGGATCTTTGATCCGAATCTATTTTATGAGTCGATCATCCGAATCATCAAAATGAGTGATTCGGATGGGAAAAGGGGCGGGGCCAGTAGCGACACGCCCCCTCTCAGCGGGCAGCGGGGTCCTGGAAGCAGAGCAGAGATGGATGGCTCTGTTGGAGGGGACTCAGGGGAGGCAGCCTTGCAGGGACAGGTAGAGGGGACATGGGTGCCACTGCCAGATATGTGTAGAGCACACATACTGGCTGCAATGTGCTGCTCATTACAGGCTGGCTGTTCCGTAGTGCTGCACAGTGAACACATTGGAAGCTTTTGGCTCAGCACAGCTCAGTAACTTTGCAGACAGTGTGATTGCTGTGCAATAATCCTCCTGCACTTGGCACTAAACAGCTGCACTTATCTTCTGGGAATGCTTTCTTTCACTGTGCGACCTTTTCTTTCAAAGTATACAGATGAGCATATAGGTGAAATATATGTAAAGCATATGACTTCAGCATGTGGGTATTACGTGCAAACATTTCTGCTCTCTGCTCGTCCCTCCTCCCTTCTCTGTCCACTCCCTGCCCTCTGTCCATCTTCTCCCCTTCTCTGTGTGTCCACCCCCTCCCCTTCTCCTGTCCACAGACCTGTCCTGCTGTTCATTTCACCCCGAATGCTTCCGGTAGTAAAATGATCCGAGATTCGAATCAAAGATCCGGATCTTTTCAATGATCCGATTCGAATCATCCGGATCATTGAAAAGATCCGAACTTCCCATCTCTAACAGTCACACCGGCAGCCCGCCTGCCGCCCGGCATCAGCACTGCAGCGCGATGACACGGCCGCTGTGCGTGTCTCTTTAAGCCAGACTGCAGGCGGAGGGCGGGCCGCGGCCGGAGCACGTGCCAGGATGTTTTATTGCCGCTGTGGCTGAGGCTGGGCGGCTGGATGTGTGTGGGGAAGGGAGGGGGTGAGATGGTTTAGATTATGCCGGGAGAAGGCAAATAGCAGCTGCTGCCCTGAAGCCTGGGAAAACCACTCCCCTTGCGAGATAGATCAGGCTCATTGGAGAAGCACCAGCATGGCTGAACAGTCCCCGCATCTGGTGTAGGTGGCGCTAGCGAGCTGCACAGAATGACAGATTTTCGTGTGTAGTGCGGTGTCATTGGCTGCTGATCTATCGGATTATAACATATGAAGTGCTTCCCCGATATGCACAGAATTGTCTCTTCCTTTAGTGCTGTGATCCCCTGTCTTTGCATTTTCACAGGCATTTAGTAAATCTAGATGAGAAGCTGCAATTTTATTGCAGATAAATCTGATCTCAAAGCCTGACTGCTGTCACAGAGATGCAAGGGCTGCGCTCTGTAAGCTGTAGAAAGCCTGGTACACATACAACCTACAATTTTCACTTTAGATCCTATTCGGATCAGAGTTCCAATAATTGTTCCAATTGGACATCGATCAAAAAGACGTACACACAGAACGAAAGCCAGAATTCCAGCATGTCCTGCTTGCATCTGCTTCCAAGCCAGAAAGAGATCGATTTTGAGCTTAGGATTGGTTGCTGGCAATCAGACGTCTGTATATCTAATCCGTTTTTTCAATTGGAAGAAGGATCTTAAAGGAGTATCAGGCATTTACTAGTAAAATAAGGGCTGCTTACCCGGGGCTTCGTCCAGCCCCAAGCTCCCAGCATGTCCCTCGCCACAGATCTCCCCGCAGCCGTTCGCCGCCTCTGCCTCCCGGTCCACGGTGATGACGTCAGGCCAATCGTTTTTTCCGCTCGATTCTGCACTCGATTCTGCGCTTGATTCTCTTATCTTCGCTCGTTTTTCTTATCTATTTCCATTCACTTCTATGAGAAATTGAGCACAGAATCGATCCGAAGGAATATAGGACATGCCGGATATTATCTATCGGATCCATCCATCGAGCAGAAAATCGCACCGGCCGTGTGTACCCAGCATAAGGTTCATTCACACTATGAGTAGTGATGAGCTTGAATTTTGCATAATCATAATTTCGTATTGTAATTCGCAATTCTGATTCAAAATTGTAATGCAAAATTTTAGGAAAAATGTAATGTAGTTTCTAACAGTAATCAGGAACTGTAATTGCACATAATTGCATGTAATTTTGTGCCGACTTAAGCAGTCAATAGCAAAGGCCCCTTATATGCTATCTTCACCACTATCTTCAATATGGGAACAAGTCAAAAACTAATTTTTTAAAAAGACCTTGTAGTTTTTGAAAAAACGATTTTAAAAATGCAAAGGAAAATGGTTTTAAAAAGTACCAAAAAGTAGGTAGAAAAGTACTTCCAAAATTATTCTGAGCATTTTTTTTGCTTGCTGGTGAACTAAAAAGGCAAATGTAAAAAGGTTTTTTACATGTGTGCTGTAGTGGGCAAGATATATTACTGACTGTATAATCTTCATGAGATTTTTATTTGTCATTTGTTACAGGTAAGGCCCAGCTGACATTGACAGTAAAAAAAACAGTCCATTCGCGGATCGTAACGGAATGGATCGTAACAGAGGCGAATGGAAACAATGTTAACCTATGGAAGCGTTCACATCAGTCCATTCAAACAGATCCATTCTGCACAATCCGCTGAATATGAGCAAGTTTGGTGCTGCAGCAATTTTTCCGGACCGCTGAGCCCAGCAGAACGGAAACGGATGCTGAAGCACTGCATTGGGGGCAATGAGAAATAGTTCCCTATTAACTGTATTTGATGTCTACACTTTGATACCGTTTTTCCTCCGAGCAAGGGGGAATAACATTTTCGTTCTCTTCTTTATCTGGAAATTGAGTTCTTTTTGGGGTGGAGTAATGAAGGCAGATGCGCCCCTATCCCACTGCTTCCTCTCTGTTGCAGACTCTTTTTTTTTGTATTCACCTACCCAAACAACATGCTATGTTACTCTGACATCTACTCTGGACTTTATATACATATGTGGTAATACTGATCACTTTTTCATTATCTGTTCAATAAAAGATTTAACGAGAAACAGATCCTTTAAAGGCACTCCGAGCTCTAAAAAGAAACAAAATTGGTACTCACCTGGGGCTTTCTGCAGCCTATCGTAGGTCGGGAGGTCCCCTGGCGTGGTCCTGGCTCCTCTCCCGATCCCTCCGCCACATATCGCACCGCCGACACCCGGGCCGGGTATCGGGCTCCCACTTCCTGAACGGGGACGCTCTTCGTCATTACGACAGCCACTGCGCGGCGGCCTTCGTGACTAAATTGCGCATGCGCAGTACTGTCACGCCGGCCTCCGTGATGACGCGCAGTGGCCAGCATAATGACGAAGAGCTTCCCTGTTGAGGAAGTGGGAGCCCGACACCCGGCGCGGGTGTTCCTGGTGCGATATGCGGCGGAGGGACCGGGAGAGGAGCCAGGACCACGCCGGGGGACCTCCCAACCTACGGTAGGCTGCAGAAAGCCTCAGATGAGTACCAATTTCGTTTATTTTTAGAGGTCAGAATCCCTTTGATCACGCTGGCTAGAAAATGGACTGTTCTAGCCAGCAAAAATCTACTTTGGTGATGGGGGTCTGGGGGGATATGGGGAAACGGAACTGAACCGACAGATTGGAAATGGAACGGAAACAGATCCGTTCGATCCGTTCCATTTCACTCACTAAGGGCTTGTTCACACTAAGGGCGTTTTCGCCTTTTTTTAAGCGCTGGCAATTTAAAAGCGCTTGTGCAATGATTCTTATGAGATTGTTCACATCTGAGTGGTTCGATTCCATACACTCACCAAAGCGCTGCTTGGGGAGATTTGCCTCAATGGAAGGTATAGGGAAATCGCAAAAGGCTTGAAAAAGCGCTTTGTATAGCGATTTCCCCAGCGCTACATTGTATTTATTCTTTTCCGGGTCAAAGAGTTCACTTCCTGACCTGCGTCAAGAAGTGAAAAAATAAATCGCTCTGCAAAATCGTAGCGTGCAGGGAAGCGCCGGGAGGTGTTAAATAAAATCACTCACAAAAACGCAAACTGCTGGCATCAGCGATTGCGATTTTACATGTGAACAAAGCCTTTCTATGCTTTTGACTTAAAGCGGAATATAACCCTGCATTTCAACTTTGCTCTAAAACATTATTTACAGCATATTATATGCAAAAAGCATTTTTTTTAACTAGAACAGCATTGGAAGGGTTAAACACAGAGGTTTAAAGTTTGGTGGAGAGATATGCAGAAGTTTAGATTGTTACATTCTATTTAGTTATATGTATCTATTGAAAACTGTTACACACTCTTTGGCTGTCCTCCAACTCCTTCTCAGTCAGAGAGATGAGTCACATTCAACACTTAGATACATTTATGTAAACAAAATGTATCTATGTCAGCTTCTGATGCGTCTGCAGAAATCTCCAGGAACTTTAAAGCACTGTGTAACCCTTCCAATGCTGGTGTAGTAAAAAAAAATGCTGGTTGCATATAATATACTGTAAATAATGTTTTAGAGCAAAGTTGAAATGCAGGGTTATATTCCGCTTTAAGAAGTGAGGAAAATCTTCCTAGGGCCTCTTTCACATGGGGGGCTGGACAGGGTGCTCATCAGGCTTAAAGGTGCCCATACAGGTCCAATTTGATCTCTGACAGGTCTAATCTGATCTCTCATTGTTTTTCTGCTTGATTTTCTGATCATTTCTGTACAAAATCTATAAAAAAAGATCCAAAATCAGATCTGACCTGTGAGAAATTATCAATTTGACCTGTTGATCTGACGGGAAATTGCATGGTATGTACCAGGCATTAAGGTAGCCATACCCTAGCGTGATTTCACATCGATATACAGCAGATGTGAAATTATTAACGAAAATATTGACCAATCGACCATTTTCCATCTGACATTGGTCGATTCAGTCGATCTATCCAGACGGAAAATTTTGTTCAGTTGTCGGCAGCTCGGGAACATGTCGCTAGCAGCGTTCACTTCAGCGATGACCGACACAGCATAGCGGCTGCAATAATCTCACATGCCCAGCTGGTGTTGGTCCCCCGTCCTGCTGAAATCGATTGATTCAAAATCTGTGTGCAGTGTGTGGGCAGCCAATAGATTTGATCAGAGAGGGATCTATCTGTTGGTCGATCTGGTGGCTATTGACCATGACCAGTGTATGGCTACCTTTACATCTGCCAGTGACAGTTCAGGGCACCATTATCTCACATGAACAATTCAAATGCATCAGGAAACTCTTTTCACAACAGGCAATTGTGACCTGATGGGATAAACTGGTGATCAGTGGAGAACAAAAGCCTCACCTGCATTTGTCACCTTTGTCTTTTGTGTTTACAAGGAGCAATAATGAAGGTGTTAACCTAGGCGACAAATACTTGCTATATGCATGTAAACTCAAATGAAAATGACTTGCAATGTACTCAGAATTAACTACTGTCATTTTCAAGGACAGCTCAGCAGAATGGGTAATTATATGTGAAAAACACTTGCATCTCTTAGCCTAGGGTCTACATTTAGCAGGGGAGTGTGAAAAGAAAATAGCCTATTAATGCAAAAGGCAACAATGAAGCCAAGGCGAGAAGCACTGCTGGAAGTTAATGCTGTATTTGTGAAACAATGTGTTAATGGAAGGATCTCTCAGCAGCCTGGGTGTAAATGTAAATATCACAGATAAACAACATTACATTATTACAAGAATCACACAACTGTCACATGTGGCTGTAGAGTCATCCAATATATGAGCCGGGCTAATGTAAGGTGGCCATACATCAGGCAACTCGTGTGGCCAATCGACCATCCGATAAGATTATTTTAATCGGTGCCACCAAGAGCATGCCCGATCAATGATGAGACCAAATTTGGGCTGATATTGGTTGTAAGTATCTACCTGACATGCTGCAACATGTAGGGCTGACATGCTCCATAGGGTAGCAGCAGTAACAGTGTGCGATATCAGGTCGAATGGTGAACGGGACAGAACCCCCGGCGCTGTCCCCTCTAGTGTAAAATGTGTGATGTCGCACGCGCCCACGTTACACCGGCAACAACATGGGCTGCACGTCTGAAAGGAAGAGTGCAGGAACCTGCCACGTACACCAACAGGTAAAGCATGCTGCACAGGGCACCGGGGGCACATATTACACTGGGGGGACAGCGCCCCCAGTGTAAAATGTGGGTCGGCGAGGCGTGGATGTGTTGTCACAAGGCTGCAGTGTACGAGCAGCTGACAAATCTCTCTCCAATCAGATTTGATCAGAGAGAGATCTGTCTTGGTCGATCTTCCCAATTCCCATACATCGTCTGGTGTTCATCAGAATATACCGTGGCACCGCTGCATAATTTGGGCGCTGGATGGTGGTGCTGATAAGAAAATTGAAACAACTTTTCCAGCACTTTTGTGGCCAGAAACAGTCTGAGGGCTGGTGCGCACCAGAGCGGTTCATGAGCGTTTTTAAAAATGCTAGCGGTTTGAAAACCACTTGGGTAATGTATTTCAATGGGATGGTGCACACCAGAGCGGTTTGTTTTTTCCACAAACGCAAACTCGGGGGCTGCAGCATATTTAAGATTTCTGAGGCGTTTCTGCCTCAATGTTAAAGTATAGGAAGTTCAAAAACCGCTCTGAAAAACGCTAGATCAGAGCGGTTTTACAAGTGTTTTTTTTTACAGAAGCTGTTCAGTAACAGCTTTACTGTAACAATATATGAAATATGCTTCACAAAAACGCTCCAAAAAACGCTAGGCATGTTTAGAAAACCTCTCTAAGGGCCCTTTTCCACTACGGCGTTTGCGATGGCTGAATCGCAAAACCGCAAACCGCTAGTGATTTTTCAAATCGCTACAGTTTGCTTTTAACATAGGAATCGCGGTAGGTCATTTCCACTACCGCGATTCGTTTTTTACCTGATCGCGATCGCACAGCATAGCAAAATCGCGATCGCAAACGTCGGGAAATCGCCGGGAATTTTTTACCTTTTGCGATTCAGCAATCGCTAGCGTTCAGCGTGAACGCTAGCGATTGCTAGTGGAAAAGGGCCCTTAACATGCCTAGAATCACTCTGAAATCTGCTTAAAAAACCTCTAGTGTTTTGTGGATCTGCTAGAGGTTTTTGGTGTGCACTGGGCCTTTGTATGTTTTAAAATTTGCCTGCACATTGAGGTCTATGGAGGTTGGCATGTTCGCAAATATTTGCAGAAGTTTTAATTGGGCAAATTAACCTTATGTGTTATGTCTGATAGTCTGTAGCTGTATTTAAATATATTGGGAGACCAAGAAACATATCCTTAACCTCCTTGGCGGTATGAAAAATACCGCCAGGAGGGAGCGCAGCAGTTTTTAAAAAAAAAATTTTTTTTTTAATCATGTAGCGAGCCGAGGGCTCGCTACATGATAGCCGCTGCTGAGCGGCATCCCCCCGCCCGCTTCGATCGCCTTCGGCGATCTCCGATCAGGAAATCCCGTTCATAGAACGGGATTTCCTGGAGGGCTTCCCCCGTCGCCATGGCGACGGGGCGGGATGACGTCACCGACGTCACTGACGTCGGGACGTCATTGGGAGTCCCGGGCCACCCCTCGGCGCTGCCTGGCACTGATTGGCCAGGCAGCGCTGGGGTCTGGGGGGGGGGGCACGCGCCGCAGCAGATAGCGGCGATCGGGCAGGGGCCGGCGGCGATCAGAGTGCTGGGTTACCGCCAAGGAGGTTAAAGGTGTGCCACTTCACCAAAAGTCACCATATGTAAATACAGGGATATATAAAATAATCAAAAAATATGTGAGGAAACCAAAAAGTTGAAGATGTTTTAATATACAAAAAAAGTGTCAAAAAGGTTCACAATTCTTCAATAGATCCATCCATAGAAGTAGGCCTATAGTGAACAATAAAGTGCAAAATTATGATAGGGATGACATCTCATGTCATCTGGACAAAGATAAAGCCAGGAGTCAACACCCTTCGCAAAAAGGACACGCCGCACATAGGCAGGACGATCCAGGGCTGCTCCGGATTGTCCTGCCTTTGTACGATATGTCCTTTCTGAAGGCCAGGTGCAGCTTGCGGGCCCAGTTGGACAGCGCTGCTCTGACTCATTCAAACAGCATGAGCCACACAGCTGGACACAGAGGGAACTTTTGCTGGTGCTATGGTTTGAAAAGGTATAGAATACAAATTACCTTCATATTGATACTAATGTAATAATTCACAGGACAGGAGCGCGCTCGCTCCCCCGCGTCTCCAATCAGCACTCACGTCGGGACACAGAAGCGAGCACGCTCCTGTCCTGTGACAGCGCAGTGCAGTATGTATGGGTGTGGAGTCACCAAAGTTGCCCAGGATAATGGGACTGACCGGAGAGTCAGCGGCGGGAGACGGAGGGGAACAGGAGGTGCGGTGAGTATTTGATTATTGCCCCCTACCCAGTAAAGCTTCCGTGTTTACCAGAGCCTTTATTATATTTGCTGCAGAAATCGTGCCCATATGCTGTTCCTGAATCCTGCACTGAGGAGCTCCTAAAGGCAACATTGAATCTCAGCTCCTTGTAGTGTGTTTCTAGGCTGGTAATTGGAAACTCAGGCTCAGGGGAAGCCCTGTGTGTCAGTGCTCATACTGTTCTCATTAGTGTAATAAAGAGTGAGACTGACTGGGTTAGGAACTGAGTTCAGCTTCTTTCTAATGTCTTAATTCTCCTTAAAAAGGAACTGTACTGAAAAAAATTTAATTAATTCAACTTTGCTCTTTTTTTTTCTTTTCTTTTTAATATTTATTTATAAATTGTTTATTCAGTGTTTGTCCATTGTAAAATCTTTTCTCACCCTCTCCTCAGCCTGAAATTTATCACAGGTGGTGACATCTTTACTGCTGGCAGGTGTATCTCTGCGGAATGTTTGTTTACTGTGTGTTTCCGAAGCCGGTAAAATAATAATACCTGGTCTCCCAGAGTACACTGGAAGGAGAATTCTGTGTATATAAACAGGCTAGGCTGTGACATTACTGGAATGGAACGGGTATATACCAATGTACAGCTGTAGTGTTTCTGATGCTGGAAACCGTGGATCAGCCTCGGAAGAAGCACCGCCGTGTGAAATGGCTGTTAGGCTACCGTTTTTGCCCTGCACCCACCACCACCACCCTCTGATATGGTAGGACAAAGCACAAGTTGTTTGTACATGACTTTTGCACCTGCCTCATAGAATGCAAGAAATTTACATGTTGTGATTCATATCACACTGAAAACACGATTAAATCTGAATCAACTGCAGTGCCTGATGGAACTTTTTTTTTTCTCTGATGATCCATGTAAAATAATAATACCTGGTCTCCCAGAGTACACTGGAAGGAGAATTCTGTGTATCTAAACAGGCTGGGCTGTGACATCACTGGGATGGAAGGGGTATATACCAATGTACAGCTGTAGTGTTTCTGATGCTGGAAACCAGGATAATTAACGCAAAATTGGGCATCCCTAATAGTTTACTACATTCAGTAGATTTTAAGCTCACAAGTGCAGTGCTCTCTCACCAGGGGCGTAGCAATAGGGGGTGCAGAGGTAGCGACCGCATCGGGGCCCTTGGGCCAGAGGGGCCCCGAAGGGCCCTCCCTCAACTACAGTATTAGCTCTCTATTGGTCCTGTGCTCATAATAATCACTTCTATAGATACTTTGAGTAGTGGTAATCATTAACAAACTGTTCCCCATCCCCTTCTTACACCTCTGACACTGTAGTTGCCATTGGAAGGTTTTGGTGCACCGTATTAATTGCTATGTATAGAGTGCTTGGGGGGCCCCATTGTAAAACTTGCATCGGGGCCCAGAGCTCCTTAGCTACGCCACTGTCTCTCACCCATTTGTGTCTCACATTTTAATTTGACCAATTCTATATTTTGTATATTGGTGTATACCATTGTCTGTATTATGTACCCCATGTTTGTTTTTCACAATGTACTGCGTCATGGAATATGTTGGCGCTTCATAAATCAATAATAATAATTCTACTATATGTTTTCTTTCTGGTTAAACTTGATGGACGGATGTCTTTTTTCACCACGCTATGGGGTTGATTCACTAAACCGCGCTAACGCATAGCACGACAATGCTATGTGTTTAGCGCGTAATATAATGCGCGTGAACGTTTACGCTGTCAGAATCCACTCTGTTGGCCTTGATTCCCTGGACTGCTTTGCCTCCTATGCAGCTTGCATAGTTCAGGCCAGGGAAAAGAGTACTTTCTGTCAGTTTGCAAGGCTGACTGATTTGCATCCACTTATCTTGCAAATCTGCTTGTCTGCTTCCTTTGAGGGCCCGTTTCCACTATCGCGAATCCGCATGCGTTGCCCGCATGCGGATTCGCACAGTCAGTACAAGTGGATGGGACTGTTTACACTTGTGCGTTTCCCCGCACGTTTTTCTGTGCAGAAAAAATCTGCAGGGTAGGGCCCTCAGAATTCGCCTGCGTGTGGAATGCAGGCGAATCGCACGCAATGTATTTAATAGGGAAATCGCATGCGTTTTCCCCATGCGTTTTTTGCCGCGATTTCGCATAGGTATTAATGTTAATTTACACAGGCAGTGACATGGTTAAATTCGCATACAGCCTTACCTATGCGAAATCGCATGCGAAATCGCGGCAAAAAACGCATGCGGAATCGCACCCGCATGCGCTTTGCCTGCGGTGATTCGCCGGCGATTCCGCAACGCTATAGTGGAAACGGGCCCTGAAGGGTTCTAGTATAAATGTCACTTCCTCCCAGAATTCCTCGCTCGACATAGTTTCTGATTAGGGAAACTTACCTTGTAGCCTCAGCCTCTGTTGTATCTTGTTGCGAATATTCTAGTGTAGTTAATTATTAGGTAGTGCATTTTGCACTTCCTATAGTGCTGTCAGGTTCTGTTTTATTTGTACTGTTTATTCCTGTTCTGTCTTGTCTTAAGGTGCGTACACACATGCGACTATAGTCGTTTGTAACGATCGTTCCCCGATCTTTACCAACGACGATCGTTACAAAAAACGAACCAACGACTATTAAGGCAAACGACGAACGAGGCAAATCGCTACAAAACAAAGTTCTGTCTTGGCGGATTTTTACCACCGACGATCGTTAGCAAAAGTGGTACATCGTTGGAAACGATCGTTCGTACCAGGCTGGACATGCGCATTTCTCTTTTTCTCCAAGGAACTTTACAATTTTATGCGCAGGCGCATTAAGTGCTTTTACGTGGTGTAACGTTCGTTCTAACGATGTGATCGTTACACACTTTTTACAACTAACTTTACTTCGGTCGTTCTTTCGTCAATTAAAAGATCGTTCGTCGTTGACAACGAACGATCGTTGTCGCATGTGTGTACGTAGCATAAGCGATTGTACTGTCACCTGCGGTGGCTGACAGTGAATCGTTTGGTCTCGCTCCTAGATCGCGTTCGCCCTAGCGGTAGAGGCGGTGGATCTCCCTTGTCTGACTCTTGGAGTATAACCTTAGCTGCGGTTGCTATTGGTTGCTCCTTCAGTCTGTCTTGTCTAGCATGAACGCTTGCTGTTGTCTGGGGTGAGGCAACCGATTAGCAAGCGTTCGCGTTATTTGTCTGTCGTCATTTTCTGTGTTCATTTGTTAGTTAGGGTTGGTATGTTTTGTCACTGTTGCGGTTATCGTGCGGTGGCCGTACCGTTAATGCGCTTGTCTCTGTTGCGCATATCGTGCGGGGACCGCGTTTAGCTAGTTCATTTGTTATTTTTCTTGACGTTCAGATTGGGGTTCTTTGCTGTGTCTTCCTTACTCAGTTCACGCTCTGTCTTTACTCAGTCTTGTGTTGCTGATAGCAATCGCTTCTCTTGCGATTAGCTTTCTCACTCTGGTCTGCTGTGATGTGATATGTCTACCGTCGCGGGGTGTCGACTAGATTGGTGGACATTCATGTTGTCTGTCTCTGTCTTTGCTTTATTCTAATGGCCCATACTCACGAGGGACTTTTGTCGCCTCAACACGCGGCGCGCGCGTGTTGCGGCGACAGGTCGCCCGTGAGTATGGGCCGTCGCACACGCGCGCACCCCGAACTGTCGCCCGCCGCTCATGTCGCCATGCGATTGAAACTTTCAATCGCATGGCGACAGTCGCCGCTGTCCCCCCGCCGCAACTGTCGCTAGTCCGCGTGAGTACGCGGACTAGCGACAGCAACCTCCATGTAGGTACATGGAGCTTCCGGCGAGGGGAGGAGGAACGTCAGCGACAGCTTCCGCCTTGCCGCTGGTCCCTCTTCCGCGTGTGTACGCGGAGGGACCTGGCGAGAAGCTGTCGCCGGCCTGTCGCCCACACGCTCACGTGTGCTGGCGACAGGCCACATTTCTCGCCCGTGAGTATGGGCCATAAGATGTTGCTTTGTTGCTCAGTTTGGCTTATCAGGCAATTTCAATCTGGCATCTGTGGTTGTACAGGGGACTTGTTCCTCTGTACTCCACAGTTCCATCTGCTGGTTGGAATTTTCCTCTGTTGTCCTATCTTGCTTAATCGTGCAATTTCAATCTGTGGCTGTGCAGAGGGTTTATTCTTCTGCACTCCACAGCTCCATCTGCTGGTTGGAATTCTCCTCTACAAATCTATACTGGGTACTTTGCTTCTGTGACTGTGACGATTTCCTTCTGCTTCAGCACACGTGGTGTGCGCTGGGTGGAAATCGCCCACAGATCGTTACATACGCGTGTAAAGATTTATTAGAGCGCGCTAAACAGATTTTCGCGCGTTAATGCGCGCATTTTGCCGTGTTACCGTGCGAAGAACTTTATTAGCACGCGCACATGAATCTTTACGCGCATAAACCTTCATGCACGTTACATTGTGTGCTAAACGCATAGCATGATTGTGCTATGCGTTAGCACGGTTTAATGAATTAAGCCCCATGTTTCTATGTCACTGTGATGCCTCTGATGGTATGAAACTCAGCATTTCTTCTTTGCTCTAAAACATTATTTACAGCATGAAATCTACTACCACTAAAAAAAATTGTAGCAGAACAGCATTCAAACAGTTAAACACAGCACTTTGTTCTTCACTGGAAAGCTCCTTGCTCTCTGGCTACATCCAAAGAGGTGATACCATGATCTTTTCTTTACATTCCTTTGTTAGATACATTTTTTATACAGCCACCAGCATGCTGAAACTGAACTGCACTGAGCTGAGAAGCAGAGAGAGGTGAGAAATGATCACTAGATAGATTTGAATATACAAATACAGCAGCTATTCAATAAAATGCAATGGCAGCTTTCAGAGCAGATAAACTGTACTTTGGGAACTTGTATTTTGTAAACAGACAATATTACTTGTGCACAAAAGCAAATACTGTAACTGAATGGGTAATAACTTTCAGGTTAAAAAGGAAAGAAAAAAAAGCTTTTCTTTAACCACTTCAGCCTTCATTCATTTTTTACCTTATGCATCCGAGCAATTTTCACCTCCCATTCATTTGCCAATAACTTTATCACTACTTATCACAATTAATTGATCTATATCTTGTATTTCCACCACCAATTAGGCTTTCTTTGGGTGGTACATTTTGTTAAGAATGATTTTTTTCTAAATGCATTTTAACAGGAATATTAAGAAAAAAATGGGAAACAGTTTTCGGCCATTATAGCTTTAAAAAAATACATGCTACCATAATTAAAACCCACACATTTTATTTGCCCAGTTGTCCCGGTTATTACACCATTTAAATTATGTCTCTATCACAATGTATGGGTGCCAATATTTTATTTGGAAGTAAAGGTGCATTTTTTCAGTTTTGCATCCATCACTATTTACAAGCTTATAATTTAAAAAATATTGGTAATGTACCCTCTTGACATGCATATTTAAAAAGTTCAGACCCTTAGGTAACTATTTATGTTTTTTTTCTTTTTAAATTGTAATTTTTTTTCAGATACAAATTTTATTTGGGTATTTTTCGGGTGTGGGAGGTAAAAAGTTAATTTAAATGTAATTTATTGTGTTATCTGTGCAAAAAAATGTATGTGCACGTAGTTTTACTATTTGGCTACAAGATGGCCATAGTGTTTTTCTTTTTCCTATCCTGTGAGCTTACAGAAACTACAAGGAGGACATGATTTTTTTTTTCAGAAAGACTGCCGCCTCTGAAAAGAAGCCGTTGGTTTTTCTACCAGGGACAATGAATGGGAAGGATGTTACCATTCATTGATCTCCGGGCTACTGGGGGCGGCACAGGATCGCGCCGACGAGTACACGATCACGCACAGGCGTGCAGCAGCTTTTTGGACATGAAATTCACGTCCAAAAGGCGAAAATGGTTAATAACAGTAGTTGACTGGAACCTGGTTTGATAGATATCTTACAAGCTCATTATGCAGCACTCAAAACAAAATAGCCTGTAGTTGGAAGACTCCAGAAATCCAGAAATAATATAATAGGCAGATTGCCCCTAAACAACATAATTAAGCACTGTGTAACCCTCAAATAATCTAATTAGACAGATTGTCTCCGCAGACAACATGATTAGGCAGCTTGCTAAGTGCCCCCATAAACTTAGGGCACAAGGTATTTCTAAATCGCATAAATAAGCGGGGTCCCCCAAATATAATTAAGTAGTGCTCCTTTCAAATCATGTCAGGCATGGTCCATGGGATGATTTCTCTTGCACTGCCTCCTACACACTGGAAGTGGGGCTATCCACTATCATAGAAGGATCGGGGCACCATTCAAAGTATTGGAGACAGAGGTCCCAAATACTTTGCTTTTCCCTGGAAATGCCACTGGGGAATGCTGATATAAAGCAACATCACAGAAAATTCAGTGGGTAATGAAAGTGCATGGGATCGCCTGTGCTGTGATTTTATAAGGCCAGCTATATTAGGAAGATATAAGGAGGTGACACAACCCAAAGGGAAGAATTCTTTCTTGGTCTTTTCGGATACCCATGGGGAGGAAACAAGCTTCCACTGCCCGGTAATGGGAAGTCTATCAGCTGCTAGTTGACTGAGTAGTTATCTGGGCTTGTATGGATTGATCACTCGCAATGATATACCAGTATATATATTAGCGAATTTGTATATAAGCAAATTTATTCATTTTTAAAAGCAGATTGAAACGTAAAAGTTTGGAACAAACAAACACTTCTGGGCCCTTATGACCTGATAGTGCATGTAATATATCAAGGCACTGTCTTCTCATCCAACTGCTGCTCACCCTTTGTTTTGTTTATTAGGACTGTTATCTGAAAAATAAAACTTTTTATATTTGTTTTTTAAAATTACAGTTTAATTGTATTAGGAGTCAGAGTCTCTACGTTTTTAAAAAATCCAACTCCAGCTACCCAGTAATGGCTGCTGACTCCATGACTTCACATCCCTGTATAACACATTTCAAGGTTTCCTTCAATATGGTATGAGGCATCTTAAAGAGGACAGCCATACTATCTCAGAAAAAAAAAATATCAGTAGATAAATACTTGCTCTACTCACATAACATATGTATTGCTCTGTCCACATTTTGATTTTAGGGATTTTTCCACAGTAAAAAAAGAGAAAATCCTTCTTAGCAGTTGTCATTTTAACTGTGGCTATACTGAAGCCAATCCTGATGTGATTTCCTCCCTTAAGGTGCGTACACACGCACTACCAGCGCAACGACGGGTCCGCCGGACCCTTCCGCTGGGAGGTCTTTTAGCCGACAGTAGTGCGTGTGTACGTGCTGTCGGGGGACTGATAAGGCTGTTTATGAACCCGCTCAGCGGATCGTTCATAAACAGCCTTATCAGTCCGCCAACAGTGCGTACACACGCGCTACCGTCGGCTAAAGACCGCCCAGCGGGAGGGTCCAGCGGACCTTTCGTTGCCGCTGGTAGTGTGTGTGTACGCACCTTTACTCTCCTCTGCCTGATTTTCCCACCCTTCACTATAGAAAGTGCATTGTCTCAGCATAAAAAATATTGGCCAATTAGAGAGGAACAGAGGTGTGGGAGGGGAAAACATTAGGAAAAGAGGCTTCAGCCAATCAGGCTGCATTACTTAAGTCTGAGGGGAAGTAGAGAAGCAAAAAATGACAACCCAGCATGCCTGGCAACTTCCTTTTTGTGTACCAAATTTTGTGTATACCAAATAAGAGTCAAGTAAACTGGGGAATTATCATTTATCAAGAAGAAAAGTAATAGTGATTTTAACTTTGGACATGGGCGTAGGGCCCGCGGTCGCTGGGGTCGCCGTGGCGACCGGGCCCGCCTCCTAAAGAGGCAAGGGAGGGGTCCGGGGGCCTGGACCCCCCAGGTGTTAAAATCTGGCTCCCGGAGGCAGAGCAGGATCCTGCAGCGCAGCGGAGCAGCCAGTTTCTCCCGGAGGCAGAGCAGGGCTACGGCAAGATGGCTGCCGAAGCCCTGCACTAGAGACTATTTGTGTCTCCAGTACAGGGCTTCGGGCGCCATCTTGCCGTAGCCCTGCACTCTGCCTGTCAGCGAGGGAGAAACTGGCTGCAGGAGAGGATCGTCGCTGGAGGAGCTGCACGGGGGAGGCTGGCTGCACGTCGGGGAGCTCACGTCAGAGGCTGCTCAGGTGAGTGAATTTTTTTTATTTGTACAACAGGTTTATTTTCTGGTGACTGACTGTCCCCACATAACGATTATTCTCTGGTGACTGTCCCCACATAATGATTATTCTCTGGTGACTGTCCCCACATAACGATTATTCTCTGGTGACTGTCCCCACATAACGATTATTCTCTGGTGACTGTCCCCACATAACGATTATTCTCTGGTGACTGCTCCCCACATAACGATTATTCTCTGGTGACTGTCCCCACATAACGATTATTCTCTGGTGACTGTCCCCACATAACAATTATTCTCTGGTGACTGCCCCCACATAACAATTATTCTCTGGTGACTGCCCCCACATAACGATTATTCTCTGGTGACTGTCCCCAAATAACGATTATTGTCTGGTGACTGCTCCCACATAACGATTATTCTCTGGTGACTGTCCCCACATAACGATTATTCTCTGGTGACTGTCCCCACATAACGATTATTCTCTGGTGACTGTCCCCACATAACGATTATTTTCTGGTGACTGCTCCCCACATAACGATTATTCTCTGGTGACTGTCCCCACATAACGATTATTCTCTGGTGACTGTCCCCACATAACGATTATTCTCTGGTGACTGTCCCCACATAACGATTATTCTCTGGTGACTGCTCCCCACATAACGATTATTTTCTGGTGACTGCTCCCCACATAACAATTATTTTCTGGTGACTGCTCCCCACATAACGATTATTTTCTGGTTACTGCCCCCACATAACGATTATTTTCTGGTGACTGTCCCCACATAACGATTATTTTCTGGTGACTGCCCCCACATAACGATTATTTTCTGGTGAATGCCCCCACATTGCGTTTATTTTCTGGTGAATGCCCCCACATTGCTTTTTTTTTGGTGAATGCCCCCACATTGCGTTTATTTTCTGGTGAAAGCTCCCACATTGCGTTTATTTTCTGGTGAAAGCTCCCACATTGTGTTTATCTTCTGGTGAAAGCTCCCACATTGCGTTTATTTTCTGGTGAAAGCTCCCACATTGCATTTATTTTCTGGTGAATGCTCCCCACATAGCGATTATTTTCTGGTGCCTGCTCCCCACATTGCGTTTTTTTTCTGGTGCCTGCTCCCCACATTGCGTTTATTTTCTGGTGAATGCTCCCACATTGCGTTTATTTTCTGGTGAATGCTGCGCACATAACGATTATTTTCTGGTGAATGCTGTGCACATAATTATTATCTGGTGAATGCTGCGCACATAACAATTATCATCTGGTGAATGCTGCGCACATAACTATTATTTTCTGGTGAATGCTGCGCACATAACAATTTTCTGGTGAATGCTGCGCACATAATTATTATCTGGTGAATGCTGCGCACATAACAATTATTTTCTGGTGAATGCTGCGCACATAACTATTATTTTCTGGTGAATGCTGCGCACATAACTATTATTTTCTGGTGAATGTTGCGCACATAACAATTTTCTGGTGAATGCTGCGCACATAATTATTTTCTGGTGAATGCTGCGCACATAACAATTATTTTCTGGTGAATGCTGCGCACATAACAATTTTCTGGTGAATGCTGCGCACATCATTATTTTCTGGTGAATGCTGCGCACATAACGATTTTCTGGTAAATGCTGCGCACATAATAATTATTATCGGGTGAATGCTGCGCACATAACGATTATTTTTCTTCAGACTGGCATCTTGCTACTAATTGTCCTATTTACTCTGGGTGCTGCGTATGTTTGCAAATTGAACGTGGCAGCCATGCTGCTGGAGAGCGGAATTGATATAGCCATGCCATGCACAGCTATGGGGATTTGGATATGTGTGTGCTTGGGGTGTTGCGAGGGGGGGGGGGGCTGTTGTTGCCGGGAGGGGCCTTCATCCAGATTCCGCATCGGGGCCCAAAGGTTTCTAGCTACGCCACTGACTTTGGATTGCCTGGTTAGCATCCTTATCACTTGTTTACCAGATAAAAATAAAGTATTGTTTTTTAAATTTTATGCCCGACAGTTACACTTTAGCACTTTTTTCATACACTGTGAAGGGAAAATTTCCATGCAAAGATAATCATTCAAGTGATATCATTGTGAACTTTACATCGTAAAGTCTCACGATCTCTGAATTTTTAGTCTTTGTTGTTGTTATAGCTTTAAGATACTCATTATTTTTAGAAATGTATTTCATTAATGAAATGCAATTATAAAAAATGTGCATTAATAAATTGCAAAAACTGTCTGTTTATTTGCAATATAAAATTGTAAAATATTTGTTGCAATAGATTGCAGTTGGCCAGCTCCTCATCGCTGACAGCCTACAACTTCTTGCATACCCCCTTCTAAGGACCAGCCCTGAGGCAGGTCATGTGATGCCCACAGTGACACAATCTTTATGATGTGGAGGTGGGTCCAACTATAATCTCCATCACAACCATGACTCCCTAGCGACGGACAGTTAATGGACAGGTTGTCTGTCTTTAGGGTATGGGGATTGTAGTCAGATAAGCCCTTCCACTTCCATACTGCGCTGCTGAAGAGGTGGTATAGGGGGATAATGAGCAGACTTGAGTCTGTTTATAATGAGTAGCTGTGGACACTAAATCTGTTGCAATTTGAATATTGCAGTTTTTTAATGCACTTTTTTTTCTCTGAATTTTCTTCCACTAAGAAATGCTGCAATGCAATCACCTTTGTGCTGGGAATACACGGTTCGTTTTTGCCTTCGTTTAAACCTTCGATTCGTTCGGTAAACGAATCGAGTGTTGAAAACGTATGTGAAAATAGTCATAATCTCATTATAGTTTCGATTAATAGACCCCAAAAACGAACGACTAGTGATCAAACATGTTTGATATTATCTCTCTTTATCCATCTAATCGAGCCATTGGTAGGCTTGATGGCTGTTCAGATCGATTATATATTCGTTTATGCTAGTCCGTCCCTGTAAAAAGGGATTTTCGTTTCGTTTCTTTGCAGCCTTCGATCATTGGAAAAACGAAACCATCAGAATCGAAAAAAAAAAGAAACCGTGGGTGGTGATATTAACCGTATGACCGATTATTTCGGGATCGAAAAGGACAAAAGGCACAATCGAAACGAAGGTTTAAACGAAGGCAAAAACGAACCGTGTATTCCCAGCATTGGGCATACATCATAATTGCAGGGCATTTGCAATTTCCAATGAGAAAAAAAAAAACAGTAAAATAGTGGCGCTATTGCTATGCAGCAGGCATGACGATTGCGATTGGGAACAATTACAGTGGGTTGCAAAAGTATTCGGCCCCCTTGAAGTTTTTCACATTTTGTCACATTACTGCCACAAACATGCATCAATTTTATTGGAATTCCACATGAAAGACCAATACAAAGTGGTGCACACGTGAGAAGTGGATCGAAAATCATACATCATTCCAAACATTTTTTACAAATAAATAACTGCAAAGTGGGGTGTGTGTAATTATTCGGCCCCCTGAGTCAATACTTTGTAGAACCACCTTTTGCTGCAATTACAGCTGCCAGTCTTTTAGGGTATGTCTCTACCAGCTTTGCAAATCTAGAGACTGAAATTTTTGCCCAATTTTCTTTGCAAAACAGCTCCAGCTCAGTCAGATTAGATGGACAGCATTTGTGAACAGCAGTTTTCAGATCTTGCCACAGATTCTCGATTGGATTTAGATCTGGACTTTGATTGGGCCATTTTAACACATAGATATGTTTTGTTTTAAACCATTCCATTGTTGCCCCGGCTTTATGTTTAGGGTCATTGTCCTACTGGAAGGTCAACCTCCGCCCCAGTCTCAAGTCTTTTGCAGTCTCCAAGAGGTTTTCTTCCAAGTTTGCCCTGTATTTGGCTCCATCCATCTTCCCATCAACTCTGACCAGCTTCCCTGTCCCTGCTGAAGAGATGCACCCCCCCCCCAAGCATGATGCTGCCACCACCATATTTGACAGTGGGGATGGTGTGTTCAGAGTGTTCAGTTCAGTGTTAGTTTTCTGCCACACATAGCATTTTGCATTTTGGCCGAAAAGTTCCATTTTGGTCTCATCTGGCCAGAGCACCTTCTTCCACATGGTTGCTGTGTCCCCCACATGGCTTGTGGCAAACTGCAAACGGGACTTCTTATGCTTTTCTGTTAACAATGCCTTTCTTCTTGCCACTCTTCCATAAAGGCCAACTTTGTACAGTGCATGACTAATAGTTATCCTATGGACAGAGTCTCCCACATGAGCTGTAAATCTCTGCAGCTCTTCCACAGTCACCATGGGCCTCTTGACTGCATTTCTGATCAGCGCTCTCCTTGTTCGGCCTGCGAGTTTAGGTGGATGGCCTTGTCTTGGTAGGTGTACAGTTGTGCCATACTCCTTCCATTTCTGAATGATTGCTTGAACAGTGCTCCGTGGGATGTTCAAGGCTTTGGAAATCTTTTTGTAGCCTAAGCCTGCTTTAAATTTCTCAATAACTTGATCCCTGACCTGTCTTGTGTGTTATTTGGACTTCACGGTGTTGTTGCTCCCAATATTCTCTTAGACAACCTCTGAGGCCCTCACAGAGCAGCTGAATTTGTACTGAGATTAGATTACACACAGGTGCACTCTATTTAGTCATTAGCACTCATCAGGCAATGTCTATAGGCAACTGACTGCACTCAGATCAAAGGGGGGCGAATAATTATGCACACACCACTTTGCAGTTATTTATTTGTAAAAAATGTTTGGAATCATGTATGATTTTCGTTCCACTTCTCACGTGTACACCACTTTGTGTTGGTCTTTCATGTGGAATTCCAATAAAATTGATTTCTTGTTTGTGGCAGTAATATGACAAAATGTGGAAAACTTCAAGGGGGCCGAATACTTTTGCAACCCACTGTATGTTGCAAACGCAGCACACTAATGAAAATATCCTTGCATCAGTTTAACCACTTCCCTACCCTAGGGTTTTCCCCCTTAAAAACTAGCAATTTTCAACATTTCACACTCCTCTCGTTCATTATCACTACTTATCACATATAATGATCTATACCTTTTTTTTTTCGCCACCAATAAGGCTTTCTTTGGGTCTTACTTTTTGCTAATTCTTTTATTTTTGTATGCATTTTAAAGGTAATAAGGGGGAAAAAATGAAAAAAAAAAGAGTAATCATTTCTCAGCTTCCAGCCATTATAGTTTGAAAATAATAAGTGCTACTGTAGATTAAACCCACACATTTGATTTGCCCATTTGTCTTGGCTATTACAGTGTTTAAAGTATGATCCTAGTACAATGTATGGCGACAAATATTTTATTTGGAAATAAAGGTGCATGTTTTCCATTTTGTGTCTTTGGTTTTTCCTTTAATTCATGTGGCACTTTTTAATCCTCCCCCCGCCCCCTAGTTAGCCAGATGTGCCCCTTTATATCCCCCCTCCCCCATAGTTGGCCAGATTTGACTCTGTACCCCTTCCCAGCCCCAGATGTGCCTCTGTAACCCCCCCCTCCCCAGTTAGCCGGACCTGCCTGTTTATCCCCTCCACCCCCTCCCCCCATAGTTAGCCAGATGTGTTGTTTTATTACCCCCTCCCCCCATGGATAGCCAAGTGTGTGCCCCTTTATCCCTCCCCCCTCCCCGATTGATAGCCATTTGTGTGCCCCTTAATTCAAATGCCCCCCATGTATAGCCAGGTGTTGGTCCCTTTAAGACACCCTTCTCACCCCCAAATGCCAGGTGTGTCACCCCCCCCCCCCCCGCAGAGTAGAGCACAGGGAAGTATTACAGGTAGCAAACTCTCACCTGACCTTGTTCCACCGGCGATCACGATCTCCTCCCTGCACTACCGCTTTCAGCCTCAGTATGCTGAACGCATCGGGTCCTGGCTTGATAACCTCATCAAGCTGGGACCCGATTCATTTAGCATAGTGAGGCTGACAGTGGGACTGCAGGGAGAGGATCGCGATCGCCCCAGGAACAAGGTCAGGTAATGATTGTTACTTTGTAATCCTCCATGCTGCCCGATCGCAGCATGGAGGGGGTGGGGGGTAATTACAGAGGATCCGGTGGGGGGTGGAGGGATCAAACCCCCTGAAGGTGATCTCAGAATAGTGTAGTTAGAGGGAGGAGGGTTAATGAGCCCAGGCGAGTGCTAGCACGCCCGCTGTGCTCATTAAATGAAAGCAACTTATATTCACGTCGGGTGTCTTTCAGTAGCCACTTGCAATGACTTGAATATACTGTATGCAGTATGTAAAGTGGTTAAAGTGTACCTAGCATTTTGCAATACAATCTCGATTGCATTGCAATTGCATCGCAAACCGAACGAAGTGCAAAACAGCCCTGAGGGTAAATTCAGGCTTAAGTATTGTCGCCATAACAATCTATAAATCATGCTTATAAAGCATGTCCTACTGGGAAGTGCTTTGAAATCTAATATAATAATGATAACAACAATAAAAACAGCATGTGTGGCTAGCATAAACGTATAATACATTTGCATACTTCTACACACTTTTATTAACATACAAATATTCAGCCCCTGTGTGTCAGCTGATCGTCATATTTCTGAGCCTATTATTAGCTCTTTGCTTGACTAACTTTCTCACACTCCGTTTCTCACTGACTGCCAGCAAACCTCAAGTCAGCTGACCAAGAAACACTCCAAACTCTGTTCAAAAGGTTTTTTTTTCCTTTGCCTAAAAAATACAAAACGAAGAAAGAAAAAGAAATCGTTTTCCTTCTTCCTCAGTATCTGATCTGCACCTGTACAGAACCAGTCCCACACATATCACCTTTTCAGAGACCGTGAGAAAAAAGAAAGTCAGGGAAGAGGAACTGTGGTGTGTTTAGAAAACACAAAGACATCCTATCTATGGCCACGTGTGTCCCCATCCATCAGCGCAACGAAAAGAAACAAATTCAGGATTTCCAAACCACAAGGGATGATGGGAAAAGTTCACTGAGAACAGAAACCTTCAGTTTTCCCTGGTTAACCAATTCACCAACGGAATCTTCAACGCTGAAACTCAGCCGCACATCCTTGTTGAGTATCACATGTACAAACAACAGCCCTGCTGTCAGTTGGTAACTATCCAGTACATGTTTAACAGGCATTAACATCACTCAGCTGTCAACAGTCTAAACATAGAAGAAAAGAAAAAAAAAACAGCTTTAAAGGACCACTTAAGTGAAACAAGTAAGTAGTTCAAATCTGACCGGACCGACAGGTTTTGGACTAGTCCATCTCCTCATGGGGGATTCTCGGTGTTTTCTTTGTTTTCAAAAGCATTTCCTGAACGGTTGTTTAACTGACAAAATTGTAAGATGCCAGCCTCCCTACTGCCTTGCACACTATTTTGTCAGTTAGATTAAGCAATTGCTGTTCAGGAAAAGCTTTTGAAAACAAAGAAAATCCTGAGAATCCCACATGAGGAGTTGGACTAGTCCGAACCTGTTGGTTCTGTCAGGTTTTAAATGCTTACTTTTTTCACTGGAGTGGTCCTTTAAAGGGAGTCTGAAGTGAGGGATATGGAGGCTGCCATATTTATTTCCTTTTAAACAATACCAGTTACCTGGCAGTCCTGCTTATCTCTTGGTTGCATGACTTTCTGAACCACATCCCAGAAACAAGCATGCAGCTTATCTAGTCAGATATCAGTCAGAACATCTGATCTGCATATGCTTGTTCAGGGTCTATGGTTAAATGCATTATGTTGGGAATACACGGTGCGTTTTTTTGGTCAATTTTCCATTCGATCGATGTTCGATTAGTTTTTTCCACTCGATTTCCCGTTTGATTCTCTTATCTTTTCTTATCAAGTTCCATTCACTTCTATGAGAAATCGAGCAGTAAAATGATCTGAAGTAACATCGGACATGTCAGAAATTATCTATCGAACCATCTATCTGCCGAAAAAACGCATTGTGTATTCCCAGCATTAGAGGCAGAGGTACAGCTAGGCAATCTGCATTGTTTAAAAGGAAATTGTGAGGAACCTGGTGCTGACCTTTTCTTGCCTTCTGGTGGTGGTGTTTTGGACTGCCTGGACTTTTGCACTAAGCCACCAGCAGGGGGATTTATGGACTTACAGCAGTCATGGAGTTCTGCTCTTCACCAGCAGAGGGCTCTGTGGACTGTGAGCAGCCCTGATGCACAGCAGGCAGTTTGTCTCCTTCCTGGAGTATTTAAGGTCTGCCTCTTCCTCCTGCTAGTTGCCAGAACATTGTATTCCCAGGTCTGAGTTGCTGGACGTCCTGGTTCCCGATTCCTTGCACTGTATTATGCGTATGCCTTCCTGTTGCTGAACCTGCTATTCTGTCTAGACCTTGCTTTTGCTTACCCCTGGTACTGTGTTTCTATGATTACCTGTTGCTGATCTTGCTCGCCTGCTGACTCTGTAATGCTGCCTGATCCCTGTTGTACAGCGACTGTGTGTATATATACTGTATATATATATATTCTGTAAATATTTCGTTAGATAGATAGGTGTTTATTACCACTGCTTTCCTGGGTTTTTGTGTATATTGCATGCTGTGCATGGGTTTGCATGGGTGATATTAATTACCATTGCTTTCCTGAGTTATTGTGTATATTGCATGCTGTGCATGGCTTTGCATGATATTTGCATTTATGTTGGTTTATGTGCATTTTCAATAAATCATTATTTTTTGCACCTCATTCTCTGGTTCCAGTATCTGTTACTGCAAACTGTGGTCAAACCTTGTTCTTCTATTCAGACTTGTTACAGAAATATGTGGGAAATAAATGTATTATCCTCCATCTCCCTCTCATTTCAGGTTCCCTTTAAGCAGAACTCAGGGCTGCTATTAAATATCCCACACACATACCAGATCCTACTTTGATTATCTTCACTTCAAAAAATACATCTTACAGATACTTGAAGGCCCATTTCAGATGGTCAGCTGACGAGTTTTGCTTCCACCGCCTCTCTGCTGCTTTTGTAGATCTACTAGACACTAGCAACCACTTGGCATGGGCAGTGAAGTGGCAGTCAGTCCTGTCTTCCCTACACTATGAGATTTACCCTCCTATTTTTGGGACGGTGGGACAATCCCAGGGGTCATGAACTTGTGGGTACTAGGCAGCAATATAGTCCACCTCCTTCTATGGGCAGTGTGCACTGGTAAAGACCCATAGGGCACTGGTAAAGACCCATAGTAACCTAGACTACTGGGAGAGCTCACACCTACCAACTGTTCCAACAGGGCCCTGAGAAGCTTAGTGAGGAAAAGAGCTGGCACAGTTTAGGACCCATGCCTGCATTTCACTCCACACAACTAGAAACAGGATTATTTTAAAGCAAACCTGTAACAGGAAGGAGGGGGAGTAAAATTTGGATACTTACCTAAGTAGTGGAAACCTCTGAATAGTCCAGAGGTTTTGCAGATCCTCTGCAAGCCCACCATTGCTGCCCGGGACCTTCTTCTTCTGGCTGCACTGCTGGTCGTGTATGAATCCGTATTGAGCACGTGCAAGAACAGTCCAGACGTGCCCAGTAGAACAAAGTACTTGTGCACTGCACAGAGAAAAAAATAGTTGTGCAAGAGCGGCTATCTTCCACTGGGCATCTGTGGATCTTACTAACTCATGCCCAGTACGGATGTCAGGGACGGATTTACCAAATGGCACTGTAGGCACATGCCTACAGGTGCCTGATGGTGGAAAGGTGGCTCACTCCCCTCCCCGAGTGCCTCCTTCCTGCCTTCCCTATGCAGAGGCCTGATCAGAGTGTAAATGAGAGGTTCCTCACCCGGGTCCCTGCATTCCACTGACCAGATCTCCCTTCAGTCAGCTAGCTACCTAATACTTGGGGGCACCTCTAGCTACTTAATATTGAGGGTACATCAGTTCCAATTAAAAAACTAGTTTTTCTCTAGAATATTTCTAATCAGACTGAAGGACAAATTTATTCAAGAAGTCGTCTTCATTGTGCAACATGCCAGATATAGCATTGGCAGCAGCAGTATGACAGAGTCAGTGTGACATTCTGTATTTTTCACTGCCAGGAAGACCTACAATGTATTGTCTGGCAGCAGGCACAGTAACCCCGAGGAGTAATTATAGCCATTATCCGTGACCTCTTCTGCCTTGCAAAACACGCTCATAAAATAACTCAGCAGAAATTTTAAGTTTGCTTTTGTAAAAAAAGTTCATGATTCTGAACTGAACTCCCTTTTTCATGAATCAGATTGTGCATTCTCTTATGGGTGTGAGATGAGGTAATCTGAAACTAGATAAGGCAGGCAGCATTTCAAAATAAGAGGAAGTCTAGATTAGTGCTGTGCTAGGCTAGCAAACTATGACAGTCAGCCATATGTACTTTATAGGTGCAGTCTGATTCCATACATGTAACTTGGCAAACAAACAGGCCCGTAAACCATTGTCACAAGTGTCCCACTGTCCCTGTACTCATCTCATTGTGACTACATGCAGGAAAAGATTCACTCCCTTATACTTGCCATATGTGACCCAGTTTTTCAGTACTATCAGAGATGATAAAATTCACAGAGAAGCATGATTGATTTGATCAGGTGATTGATTTGTAAATCTCTGTTGACTGGCTGGTCTCAGTTATGTGACTATTTTAACCTACATAGGATGCATAAGTGAGCAATAATTTCAGCTAGCCAATACGGGACTTAAAGTGCACACACAATCCTTCAGTAAGTGCCACTCATAAGGATTGTACTCAGTCCTTATGCTGGGAATACACGGTTCGTTTCTGCCGTGCGTTTCTCCTCTCGATCGTTTTTGCCGCTCGATACTGCAGACAATTCTCTTATCTTCCGCTCGTTTTTTATCTTTTTCCATTCACTTCTATCAGATATCGAGTGCGAAAGAATCGAAAGGGAGATCGGACATGTCGGAAATTATCTATCGAACCATCTAATCACCTAAAAAACGAACTGTGTATTCCCAGCATTAGGCTGACACTGCACAGCTTTAGAAACGTGGTTCAGTATACGGTATTTTTTCATTGGAGAGAGGAGAAGGGTCAACTGCAGTGCAGGATGAAGCGGCCATCAGCGGGTCGGGTAAGAAAGTGAACAATGCGCCTGTTTGATGGAGTCACTTAGAGATCTGACTTCAAGGGACAGCTGTATACACACTAGATTGTCTCCAAATGACCAAATGACTGCCTTGACCGAGTTCTGTCCAGTGTGTGTACAAGCCTTTACAGATAACCTAATCAAATTGATCCCCTTTCCAGGAGCTTTCCTGCAGTAGAATTTCTGTTGAATAAATTGATTATCATTAGGGATGGTTGGAAAATTTCCTAATTTCCTAATTCTGATTTTCAAGTTTTCATCATGGGTTTACCATGGCAAAAATCGATATGTAGAAATCAGCATGCAAAAATAGGAATTCCACGGAAATACCACACTACCTTGAAAATTTTAGCCCAGTGGCAGAACTTGGAAGCACTGGACCAATCACAGAATGCATAATTCTTCGATGGAAATCAGATTACTGTGGAAATGTTAGGCCAATCACAAAATGCTGAATTTTTATGCGGGAAATTAGATTGCTGTAATCTTAGGCCAATCAGAAGACTTCAGAAGTATTAGGCCAACCAGAGAATCAGCAAGTAAGTGCTTTGTAAACCAAGAGATAACTGAGAATATTCCTTGAGGAGGAGGACTAATGCTGGGAATACACGGGCGCGTCCCTGCTCGTCCCTGCCCCCGGCCGGATCGATTCCCGCTCGTCCCCGCGGGCGCTTTCTTATCTTCCGTTCGATTCCCCACTATTGTCCGCCCGTGGGGATCGAGCGGGGAATCGATCCGCGTGGTCATCGGACCTGTCGGATATTATCAATCGAGCCATCAGCGGCTCGATTGATAAGCCCGCCTCGACCCCATGTATGCCCAGCATAAGGGCCCGTTCACACTAGGAGGGGGGGGGGGGGGCGACGGCATTGTCTAATTACCGTTAGGATCAATGTGCCTGTGTTTTGGGAGAAGCATTGAGCGTCACTGTTACATTACTGCTAGCTCACCTCACATCATGACCATGCTCATTTTCGCTGCGGTGCACTGTATCTTTATCCTTGGTGTTCCAGTGTCCCCCAGATATTTCAGATATTTTTTAGCTCGACCCAACAATATACATAAATCACTTCATACTTTCATTTTATTCCAAACTACGCATCAGCCCCTGTTGTGTCGGGGTAAATCTTTATGGAAGCAAATTGCCCTGGACTCCCTGTGTGGCTGAACTCATAGCAGTCTCATGGTCTCCTATTGTTATAGTTACACATTTGGGCGTGAACAGC
Organism: Hyperolius riggenbachi; assembly: GCF_040937935.1. NCBI lineage: Eukaryota > Metazoa > Chordata > Amphibia > Anura > Hyperoliidae > Hyperolius > Hyperolius riggenbachi. The sequence continues at coordinate 192,068,934 of NC_090649.1, forward strand.
TACGTTATTGCCAGGAGTTCATGATGGCTACATCCACCTTCATGACATGTCTGTACATGTCTACCTCAGTGTCTGCAGCCTTCTTGTGCAACAGCAGGTGAAAACAGTAAAAAAGCTATATTCTTTCTCTATCGCCAGCCTGCTATAATAAATCAGTGTGAAGCACTAGGTAAAACCTTGCAGTGCACAGTCATATAGGATTTACGAGCTGTATGAAGCTGATCATCTCACAGCATATATTTTTTAAGGCAGCTTTCACACGTGTATGCTGGCAAGGTGAACTGTGCAAGACAGCTGGTATACAACCAATGAGGGATAATCTCAGGTTTATGCAGCATCATGGTAAGCCACTATCTTTACTGGCGGCTGTCAAAGCTGTACCTCCATAAAACCATAAAACGATTCTGGGACTGAAGTACGTGGGAACGCATGAGATAGCTGGATCCCAGTGCAATCAACAACCCAAGTATCTACACAGAGTTAATAAGTAAATGCTTGTGTACTTATTTCGTGATAAGGCAACACACACTCTAATCTATACATAGAGTGCAATGGGGAGAGGCTGGTATGATGCGAAAGGTCCATCCTTTCCAAAATACCACCAGGAACCGTTAAAAATATGGTTAGAAAATACTGATAAGTCTGACAGTTTCCAAAATGGTTTTCACGTGTTCTCTTGTTCTCCCCAGCCAACGTTAATAATACTTATTTGTCAAACTTAGTAAATTCCAAACACATTTTCTTATTCTGAAATAGTGGTCATGTTAGGGCTGGATTTCTGGAAAGGCTACAAAGGCCCGAGCCTTGGGTGGCTGCAGCACAAGGGGGCACCTGAGCATGAAAGAGAGGTTGCTACATATGAAAGAGGATGCTGAAAATGGGGAGTAGTGATGTTCGCTATGAGTAGCTACGAGTACCTACATAGCAACTCGTAATCGAAACTTAAATTTACCTATGCCGCTGCCTATAGCCAATGTGTTCCACTCACAGTCTACGTAATGCTACTACTTCCTCCTACCTGGTTTGAAGGAGGAAGTAGTGGTGTTACATGGACTGCAAGTGGAACGCATCGGCTGTAGGTGGCATAGGTAACTTAACCTTCCTTCTGCTGTGCAAAATGCGTTGCATTCTCCCCTGGAGTATGTAAATACATTTGTTCTGCTAAACTTTGTTGGCATATCTTGTGTCTATTTGGAGGAGGTAAGTCCACCACTAATTTTAAACTTTTTAAGCAGGCCATACACTGGCTCGATTCGCGGCCGTTTTAGACACTTTTATTCTTCTGGCGCCTCTGTATCCCTGTTATATTGTCCACCCTTGGTGGAGGGGTGTCATCCCCTTTTTTCCTGATCTACTGAGAGCGATTTTCCTAATCCTGATTGGGGTCAGGCCTATTCTCCCCACCTGCTGTTACAGTGGTTGCCTTTGAGGTAACCCTGCTTTGTGAGTATATTTGTATTTACTCTACCAAATTCATCCCATATTACCAGTACATACTACACTATATTTGGCACTTGGTGTCCTTATTTTTTCTGTTTGCTTCCTTCTGCTGTGGGCAGTGCTATCTAATGTAAATTACGATTATGAGTAGCTATGTACTTGTAGCTACTCGAAGCTGCATCTACTGCTGAGACCTAAGCTTCCTGTGTAAGCTGCTGCCTGATTTCTGAGGGAAATTGCCATCATCTGTGACTTATTTGTGTAAGATCTAGCTTAGATGCTGTCTGTGCTCACTTGTTGAACCATTGAAAAGAAAAAATGATTTCCAGTTATTGAGTGAATTAAGATACAGTACTATGGTATAATTTATGTGCTTGAGTTAAGACAATTTTAGATATAGTAAGCTTCTGATATTCTGATATAGTAAAATACTTTGCCCAGTCCCTTGGAGTTTACTACAAAGGGATACAGGGATTCTACTGTATTATGATTATTTATTTTATTACTTAAGATAGCAGCAGCAAACTCTGGAGTATTCTGAAGAGTGCAAAGCACCATTTATATCAGTCCCTCAAAAATTATTATACATTTGATAACACAAGCTATACAACTTATTGCATGAAAAGAGTTCCACTGTGCAATAAAAGCAAAATGTAAGGGAAAAAAAAACCTTAAATTTAGCAATTCAATTGCAACCACAGCTGCAACACAGCGCTACAAAATCATTTAGGACACAATCTTCTATTATACAGACAGAATATATAAATAAATACAGTAACACCACCAGAGTCTACCAGTTTCTTCAAAGCGCACAGTCTCAGTGATATTCAATTCTTTTAGTGAACTATCAGTGCCAGTGTCCCATTATTCACTAAGTATATTATAAAAGTCCCAATCAGGATTTCAGCTGCACTACAGTCTCAGGACTAGTTACCGTCTTTTCTAAAAACATTAAAAAACATTTGACCAGCGCTGCGTAACTTCTGTCACTCTCACCACCACCACCATGTGGAGAGCGACTACCAAATAAGTTGGACCACTAATGACAATGGTCTTATGCGCTTGTGGGGTATTTCACAGGCTCCCCTCGCTTATTCGTTCCAACTCCACGCTTGCTGCAGTCACCAAAATCAGTAGTGTCTCTTTAAACGTATGTTCTCATATTGCCTTAAAGAAATAAACATCTCTCATTGCGCAACACCGTTTACAACTATAAAAGCATTTATTCAAATATTGCACACAATAGGTAGAGGTTTAGCATCGCTTAAGCTAAGTGCACACAGGGGACAATTGTAGCTGTCGCTAGCAGACAGGAGCGTGTGCGCGACAGCTCGGTGACAGCTCGGCGACAGCTCGTCGCCAAGTCCCTCTGCATCCACACGGCAGCAGAGGGATTAGCGATGCGGCGGAAGCTGTCGCCGAGGTTCCTCGACCCGCCGGAAGCTCCGTGTGCGGGTTGCTGTCGCTAGCCCGCATACACATGCGGGACTAGCGACAGTTCCGGCGAAGTTGCGGCGACAGCTGTAGCCGGCGATTGAACATGTCAATCGCCTGGCAACAGCTCCGACGGGCGACGGTTCGGGGCGCGCGCGTCATACACACGGGCGACCTGTCGCGGCAACACGCGCGTGCCACGTGGTTGCGGCGACGGCCGTACCCCGTGTGTATGAGCCTTAAGAGTTTGTACCGTGGGCTCTCCCCCGCTCGGACTCCCGGGCTGTTCAGTTCCCCTGGGACCCGAATCCTCCGCTCAGCCTCTCCCCCGCCTGTTCCCAGCACGCGCTGTCAGCAGCTCCGCCCTTTTGATTTTGTCACATCACACGTGACTCATCAGAGGCTTGGGGCTGTGACGGCTCGACGTTGCTAAAACTTATCCTGTGCAGTTTGATTGGCTAAGAGCTCTACAGCTCCTGCCTTTCAATAAAACGTTATTGTTTCTTTGCTCTCCAGCGTGGTTTCATTTCTGGTATTATAACCATCGCTGTTTTGATTTCTTGTTCTTGCTGTACTTAATTTGCTCCCTGATATATATAAATATATATATTTTAATATATAATTATAGCAGCTAGGAATAAAATGCAATGACAGCTTTCAGAGCAGATAAACTGTACTTTGGGAACTTGTAATTTGTAAATGGACAATATTTCTTGAGCACAAAAGCAAATATGGTAACTGTATGGGCAATAAAATGTAGAAAAACAAATTTTATTGAATGTTATGTCAGAGTATTTTTCCACTTTAAGGTGAAAGCTTGCTATTTATAGCTCTTCCCCACACTATAAAAATTAGCTTAAGTACCACTGTAGACCAACCTTTCAATCCGCCTTGCTTTAACTGCAGCCAATTACCAGGAAGCACACAGATTTTTATCTGGGCAGGTCTGCAGCTTCAGAAAGCATGCTTGTGAATTGTGCAACCCCTCGCTTTTTATCTTACTTTACTTACAAAATTCAGCACCTAGTAAGTGAAAGAATACTAAAACATAGGTAATAAAATAATATTAGACTTCAGTTGACTTGTAAAACACATTTTTGTATGTTAATTGCTTAATGGATACATGAGAGAAAGAAATAAATGCTGATCTACTTACCTGGGGCTTCCTCCAGCCCCTTGAAGTCTCTGTGTCCCTCATCGCAGCTCCGCTGGCAGCCACTCTTCTGCGGTCCCCTCCGTAGCGGGCTTCTGCAGATACGCAGCTCGGGGCTGTGCTGACCTGGCTCTGCACAGGCGCAGTGGTACAAGGACAAGACTATATACAGCATAAGCTCTGTAATGCTCTGCAGAAGATGTCGGCGCTATATAAATACTAATTAATAATAAGAATCAGACAGAATTTTTACATTCTTCACTTAGGGATGTACTGACTTTTGTTGCACGCACTTTAAGCATTAATGGTTGTGTTATTTTGATGGGACAGCAAATTTACACTGCTATATTTTAAAAAAAGTGACAGGTGTGCGCACGCCTTTCTGTAAGTGTGCTACACGCGCTAGTCAGGGCCTACCGAAATTCTAGCATGTGTATAACTGCCCTGATGCATCGCTGAAACATCTGGAATGCCGGACATGTTTTCTAGAGCTTCCTTTCTCTGTTTCCCTCCTCCATTGCACACATCAAGGAGTATATACCGTATAAGATTAAAACTGATATAAAATCTATATGGATGACCAAAAAATCTAAATGTATTTCTTTATGTATTTATTGTATGTATAAAGCGCCAACAAAAATATACAGCGCTGATTGCAGCAAAGTTGAAAAATCTGTGTGGGAATGTATTCGTTAAAAGACAGTGAGTGACATAATACGTTATATAGTACTATAATACAGTGGTGGCATATAGATACAGCTGGCAAATAAATACAGTAAAACTATAAACATGCTTTTGGAATATTCTTGTGTTTACAGCTTTTTACTGTGTTGTGCTTAAAAGTATTTAAATAAAACTTCTTGAAGAGGATCTGAACTATTTTATAAAACTGTAAAAAAAATCAATGTTGCCCTTAAAGAGGAACTCTAGAATTTGTTAGATAAAATGATTCCCCTGTTTTACTGGTCAGTACAACTGAGTTCTGAACCGAATGCAGCAATCTAAATCTTGTTTAAAACCTTATTTAAACCATATTATCATTTGGTAATAAATACTTAAATGTCATCTTGTTGTGGGAAATGAGGCTTCTGCAGCTAAATATCCCATCTTAAAATTTGAATCACATGATCAGAAGCAAATTAATTGAGGAAGGTAATTTCAGACTGTTTGTGTGAGGCTGTGTCCGTTGGAGGAAGGAATAGGAAAAGGGGGGGGGGGGGGGGTTGTTGGGGTTAGCCTCAACCTAGAGAGGAAAAGGCATTTGAGGGAAATAAGAAATAAGTAAAATATAGTGAAAGTATAGGATTATCCATATATTCCATATGTATTTGTGTTACCCTAATGCGTGGAACACACAATGTAATTTTCCATCAGAATAATGGTTGAATCGATTATTTCCGACAGAGATACCATCTGATTTCCAATAGATTTTCTGATCACTTCTATACAAAATTGATCAGAAATCAGATTAGATCTGTCGGAAATAATCGATTTGACTGTCAATCTGATGGAAAATTGCATTTTGTTTACCGGGAATAATTATTTTGTAATCAAATTTAATGTCCGCTAGTTATTATTTAAGTGTTATTAGCTTTATAGCATATACAACAAGGGACAAGGAAAGATCTCTTGGACTGCACTTTATGCTAGGGGTTAATTATCGACAAGGAAGAATAACTGTATATAGATAGTGTTTTCACACCAAGCCTCAGGTGAAGCAGCTGGTTAAGTGCCGGGTGGGGCCTAGAGAGATAAAGGCAGTTAGCTGGAGACCTATGGATTTCATAGGCAGTGTTGCAATGTAAATGATTAAAGTCAGACTGCAAGAAAAGCCTTTATCTCCCCTGTGTGCTCTCCATTACACCTGACAAACATCCGTGGCTCACCTGAAAAAAAAGAGAGGAAAACTCACCTACTTTCCCGTGGGAATTGAACTCAGTTAGGATAACCCCTGAACTTGGTTGCTTCTCTGCCAGCAAACAGAACAGATTATTCCCCTGCAATGTTTGTGGCATGTTGTCCATTTTATTGAGACGAGATTACAGGCTTTTCTTGTTTTGATAAAGAAGGAGGGTGCTGGTTAAATAAAGCTTCGCCTAATCTCTGGCTTTGATTCTCTAATAATCCAGATCACTGTGAGGTCTGCCAGCCTCCCGCCATAATGTTATTCTCTTTGTTGCTCCACCTAACAGGGGAGTAAACCCCAAATAAGCAAATAATGTGCATTGGCTTTATTCCTACAGATCTGTTTCCATAGGGGTTTAGGGATTAGTTTTCTTAAGTGGCCAGTTCAGCATTGCATAATGAGAGAAGTAAAGGAAATCGTTTTCACGTATGGATGTGTTCATGCTTTAGGGCTCAAACCCACTAGAGTGATTTTCTGAGCGTTTAGGGAGCGATTCAAACCGCTAGCGATTTCCCTAAGCTAATGTTAATGGATGGGCCAAATTCCACTGGAGCAATTGCGATTACCAAATCGCAAAACGCAGGACATACAGCATTTTTCACGTTTAGCGTTAGTGGTTAGCGTTTCTGCAATGTAAAGTGTACAAACGCTGGCATAACCTCTCATCAAAACCTGCACAGAGCGATTTTGCTAGCGTTTTAAAGTTACTGCACACTGTAACAAAATTAAAATTACAGATAGTCCCTGGTTAAAGAACGAGATAGGGACTGTAGATTTGTTCTAACCTTGAATCCGTTCTTTAGTCGGGACGTTTGAAACCGCTTCTTCAAACTTCCCCCACGGAAATGACATCATCGCGACGGGATCGGGCCGTTCGTATTGGCGGGTTGTTCGTAAGTCAGGCGTCTGTAAACCGGGGACTACCTGTATTGAACGGACCAATCAGAATTTAAAACGCTAATCGCTAATTGCTACAGAACCGCTGGCAAATTGATTACACTTTTTAAAATCGCTATTGAAAACGCTCATGAAATCGCTTACAAACCGCTCATACAAAACGCTAGCGACTGCGATTAGCGATAGCGCTTTGTAGTGGGTTCCTGGCCTAATACATGCGGGGGGGGGGGGCTATTTAATCAATTCAACTGCACAGGATTGGAAATGTAATGAAAATCTGCATCTCTGGGGCAACCAGAAAATTAGCCCTTTAATAAATAACTCCGGAGAGTGTTGAAAGTAATTGGTCTCTAAAGAAACCTAAAGAGAAGTATGGATGGTGCTATCGCTGATTTCCTTTCAGAAATTGCTCTTGCTTGGCTATTGTGCTAAACTTCTGCCTCCTAAAGCTGGCCATACATCATCAACCATCTGATTTGTACATTTTATTGCATCAGATGAGAATCAGTGCCGCAACAAGCATACCAAAGAATGTATCAATCAAGCATGCTGGGAAATCTCAGGCCAACATGGTCGATTGGGTGCACAACGGTAAGAGCATGGGATATTGCAATGACCGATAAATGGGACAAAATCCCTGGCTGCCGTCCCCCCAAATGTTAATGTACCCCCTCAGCGCCTGTACATTTACATCTCACCTGCTCGAGCTGCCGCAACTGTCCCAACTGCTCCCCATCCTGTTCACTGCTTTTCCATCACCGCGGGCAAGTGTGTGATGTCACACACGTGAATGTGTGACAGGGGTGCAGCTAAGGATTTTGTGGCCCCAAGCGGACTGCAGGAAGCGGACCTAGGCAAAAAATGGGCGTGGCTATTCCGCACGAAAGTGGTCGTGGCCATAACATGCGGGTCGAGCAATCGGTAAAGGGGGATTGGGGGTGCTAGCGTGCCAAAAAATTGGCGTGGGGGCATTGGGGGTGTTCGCCGAAAAATGGGTTTGGCCATTGTATGGGTGGAGCCTAACCGTAACCCCAAAGCAGCAAATATAGCCAACTATGACCATTAAATAATAAATGCAGAAACAGTTACCCCAGAAACCAGAAAATAAACGCAATTCGGCCCACATTTCAGCAGAAAACAAACGCAATTCGGGCAACATTTCAGCAGAAAACAAACGCAATTTAAGCCACATTTCAGCAGATAACAAACGCAATTTGGCCCACATTTCAGCAGATAATAAACGCAGTTCAGGCGACATTTCATCACATAATAAACGCAGTTCAGGCCACATTTCATCACATTATAAACGCAGTTCGGGCCACATTTCACCACATTATAAACGCAGTTCGGGCCACATTTCATCACATTATAAATGCAGTTCGGGCCACATTTCATCACATTATAAACGCAGTTCGGGCCACATTTCATCACATTATAAACGCAGTTCGGACCACATTTCATCACATTGTAAACGCAGTTTGGGACACATTTCATCACATTATAAATGCAGTTTGGGACACATTTCATCACATTATAAATGCAGTTTGGACCACATTTCATCACATAATAAACGCAGTTCAGGCGACATTTCATCACATTATAAACGCAGTTCAGGCGACATTTCATCACATAATAAACGCAGTTCAGGCGACATTTCATCACATAATAAACGCAGTTCAGGCGTCATTTCATCACATAATAAACGCAGTTCAGGCGACATTTCATCACATAAACGCAGTTTGGGCCACATTTCACCACATTATAAATGCAGTTTGGGCCACATTACATCACATTATAAACGCAGTTTGGGCTACATTACATCACATTATAAACGCAGTTTGGGCCACATTACATCACATAATAAATGCAGTTTGGGCTACATTATATCACATAATAAATGCAGTTTGGGCCACATTACATCACATAATAAATGCAGTTTGGGCCACATTACATCACATAATAAATGCAGTTTGGGCCACAAAAAGAATGTACTCACCTGACAGAAGTCTTCTCTTCCGGCCGGCTTCTGGCGTGCAGCTACCCCAGGCTCCAATCTCCCGCGCTGGCAGTCAGGCAGAGCAGGGCTACGGGAAGATGGCTGCCGCCGAAGCCCTGTACTGGAGACACAAATAGTCTCCAGAACAGGGCTTCGGCGGCAGCCATCTTCCCGTAGCCCTGCTCTGTGAACTGGCTTGTGCGGTGTCAGTGCGGGGCCTGCGGGCAACCGTGTGACGTCACGATGACGTCAACGAGCCTCCAAGGCCCCTAATAACGTGAGGCCCCAATCGCCTGCTTGGTTTGCTTGGTGCCTCGCGGCGCCCCTGATGTGTGATGTCACACATGCGTCATGTGCTTTATGCTACAACCACTTGGGCTGCTCGTGCAGAAGCAGCAGACGAGACCTTGAGTAGTTGGACAGTCACGGCAGCTGGACCAGGTGAGATTTGAATGCACGGGTACTGTGAGGATGGATTTCAAGCTGATATTGTTCGGGAATTGGCTTGGAGTGCATGTGCAGGCAACAGATCTGTCTCTTATCAGATTCAATCAGAGAGAGCTCTGTTGCTTGGTCAATCTGCCCATATGGGGACCTTAAATTGGCCATAAACCTGTGGATTTCCCTCCAGATTGAGCATCAGATAGATCCTTCTCTGACCTGAGGATTCAAACCCTGGTCAAAAGCTCATACCCCACATCAAGGTAAGTGCCTTAACCAGTACAATATCCAGCTGGCCCAGCAGCCTCCCATCCCTTAAAACAAGCAGCTGCCAGCATAGTGAGATTTTAGCACCTGATCTGCATACGTGTTCTGAGTCAGTAGCTGAATGAAACTGAAGGACAGGATCAGTAGGGAAGTCAAGCAATTGGCACTGTTTAAAAGGAAATAAGGCAGCCTCCACATCCTTCTCTCTACGGGGTCACTTTAAAGAGAAGCAATAAATAAACTCTCTGTAATGAGCAATGGCCTTTGGCTGCAGCTTTGTGGAGCAAGCTGCGATATTTTATATTTAGAAGCTAGACGTCCTGTATTTCCAGGTGTGCTGCTGATGATGTCACTACAGACATCTACAGTAAGGGAACGTGCTGATGTTTTGTAGCTGGTATTTCCTTCTTGTTTCTTTGGAACACTCTATGTTGCTGCACTCAGTAACTCAGTGAAAGGATATTGGTGGTAATGGCTGCATAGTACAGTATTATTTTCTTAAAACTGAAGGTATTTTCAGGTTACCATAATACCAATTATTTTTTACGCTTCTGAAAGTCGTTTCTACACCCAGTTTCTACTTGTTCACGAGAAAGGATGGTCAATGAGATGCAAATATTTCAGAATCAGAATCATCTTTATTTCGCCGAGTGCGACGATGTCGCGCCCGGAATTTTTTGTGGTTCACACGGCAGGGAAAGGTGTTATACAGATAAGGGGCATTTCGTACAGATGGGAAAGGAGCGAAATATCTACAAACATACATCCAAACTTTTACAGCATAACAGTAAGATTAACATTACAGCATAACAGTAAGATTAAGCATGACAGCATGATGAGCAAAAACATAAGTAGGGGGGTTACAGCATGACAATGTGGCGAGCAAAGGGGATTCCATGGTTGAACAACAGTGCACCATCAGTGCAGGCTAGTGAGGGGCTAGGGGGGCTTTGCTAAGGTGGTAGTTTGAGTTCAGCAGGAGGACAGCCTGGGGAAAGAATGTGCTCAAATGTCTGGAGGTCTTGGTGAGGATCGATCTGTATCGGCGTCCCAAAGGCAGACGGTCAAAGTATCGACTGCCAGGGTGAGTGGGGTCGTTCAGTATTTTGTTTGCAATAGACCACAGTCTGGAGGTGTATAGGAGATCTAAGGGTGATAGGGGAGACCCAATGATCCTTTCGGCAGCATTTCCCAATTCATGCAGGATTATATACATTTTTTATGCAAATATATGCAACTTGAATATGGACCAATCAATTTATACCTCGGTGGGAATTGATTGGTCCATTTTCAAGCTGCATATATTTTGCATAAAAAAATTACCTAATCCAGTATGAAATCCCTATACATGAGCCCTCTGTGTTGTCCCTCTCACAAGCCCTGTCATGGAAAATCCGGTGACAGCTGACTTCCTATTTGATTAAATCGCTCTGTAAAATGAAAGGGTATAGCTATTCTACAGTATAGTATACTAGTGGTTTTAGATTCATGCCTACAAGGGCATAAAAGAGTGATTTGGCTTTCCCCACTGCCCAGAAGTTAAATATACTGGTCTTGTGTTTTAGAGGTCTTTTGTCCAAGTGCATGATATTTTTTTAGTTGAAAGTAACTTAGATACATACTGTACATTGTAGTGTTGATATCTGTTTTTGAAAACACATTTTTTTGCATTCACAGTTAATGTGCTCTTAGCCTGGGAGCACACTCGTCAGTGCAGAAAACCATGAGTTTTCTGCTGTGTGCACTTCTGTGTTTTGTATGCATTTGCGCTTTGCAGTCTTAAATAATCTATTTTTAATGGAGAAAAATACAGCATCGTATTTATTTAGTAAAAAATGCATGCAAATGTTCTTTCTTGAGGCGCCAAGTGCCGAAATTGGGTGCCACTATAGAACTAGTGCTATACTATGCAACCCGTGCAAGGGTTTCCTGCAATAGCCAGACCTTGAATTCATTCTCCCTCCAGTATTTACCACCGCCGGGGATTTGAGCAGCAACAGGATGAGTCATTATTTGGCAAACCGTGCGCCCAACTCACCAGCAGCGTGTCATATATATATATATATATATATATATATATATATATATATATATATATACATATATATATATATATATATATATATATATACATATATATATATATATATATATATATATATATATATATATATATATATATATATATATGTATGCCTTCTTTCAGCCCTTAGTAAAGCATTGTATGCAAGTCGCCTGCGATTTGCATACACTATGCAGGACGATCTAACGCGTTGTCTGTTTTTAAGATGTTACATTACAACATTTCAAACAGGTTATTTGTAAGTTTAAGTTGAGTCATGTCATGTGCTATACATAGTGAAACATGAATAAATAATTTACTTTTGGACATCTTTGGATTTTGACATATTGCATACAATTTTTTTTCAATGTGCTCTTAATTTGTTCTCATATATTTACAGTGGTTTATATACAGTGGTTTGCAAAAGTATTCGCCCCCCTTGACGTTTTCCACATTTTGTTATATTACTGCCATAAACATGAATCAATTTTATTGGAATTCCAAGTGAAAGACCAATACAAAGTGGTGTACACGTGAGAAGTGTAACGAAAATCATATATGATTCCAAACATTAAAAAAAAAAAAAAATAACTGCAAAGTGGGGTGTGCGTAATTATTCAGCCCCTTGAGTCAATACCTTGTAGAACCATCTTTTGCTGCAATTACAGCTGCCAGTCTTTTAGGGTATGTCTCTACCAGCTTTGCACATCTAGAGACTGAACTCCTTGCCCATTCTTCTTGGCAAAACAGCTCCAGCTCAGTCAGATTAGATGGACAGCGTTTGTGAACAGTGGTTCTCAGATCTTGCCACAGATTCTCGATTGGATTTAGATCTGGACTTTGACTGGGCCATTCTAGTACATGGATATGTTTTGTTTTAAACCATTCCATTGTTGCCCTGGCTTTATGTTTAGGGTTGTTGTCCTGCTGGAAGGTGAACCTCCGCCCCAGTCTCAAGTCTTTTGCAGACTCCAAGAGGATTCCTTCCAAGATTGCCCTGTATTTGGCTCCATCCATCTTCCCATCAACTCTGACCAGCTTCCCTGTCCCTGCTGAAGAGAAACACCCCCAGAGCATGATGCTGCCACCACCATATTTGACAGTGGGGATGGTGTGTTCAGAGTGATGTGCAGTGTTAGTTTTCCACCGCACATAGCGTTTTGCATTTTGGCCAAAAAGTTCCATTTTGGCCTCATCTGACCAGAGCACCTTCTTCCACATGGTTGTTGTGTCCCCCACATGGCTTGTGGCAAACTGGAAACAGGACTTCTTAAGCCCCATCTACGCGATACGACTCTTTGTGCGATACGATTATGATTATATTTACGATCCGATTAAATCCGACATGTCCAATCGAATGATCGGACATGTCGGATTTAATCAGATCGTAAATAAAATCGTAATCAAATCGCACACAGAATTGTATTGTGTAGATTGGGCTTTATGCTTTTCTGTTAACAATGGCTTTCTTCTTGCCACTCTTCCATAAAAGCCAACTTTGTGCAGTGCACGACTAATAGTTGTCCTATGCAGGGCTGGCGCTACCATTAAGGCAAAGGAGGCAGCTGCCCCAGGGCCCCAGAGCTTGTAGGGGCCCCCAGTGGCTACAAGAGGAAAAAAAAAATTCAAATCGGCCTTATAGTTTTTGAGAAAATTGATTTTAAAGTTTCAAAGGAAAAAAAAACACATTTAAAAACCTGCCGACTTTAATGGTTAATAGCAAATCCACCTTAAATGCTAGAAACCCTAAATTTGCAGGATATGTTAAGGAGATAATTAGGAATAAGAGGAAAAAACAATTTTTCAAAAAGACTTTATAGTTTTTGAGAAAATCGATTTTAAAGTTTCAAAGGAAAAAAGTATACTTTTAAATGCGGTAAATGTCACTTTTAGTAGCAAACCTAACGGTAGTGTAATTTTACATGCATCAAACGAAAGCGCAATAAATTTCCTAGACGGGGTTTCCAGGGGGTATATACGCAGCCGCAGCACTTTGGCCAGGGATCGCTATACATCCGCAATATGGCTGTATGAAGATCCCTTGCATTTTTTCCTATTTTCCCAATTTTTTTTTTATGTTTAGAGTGTGGGAATTTTTTTTAAAACAAAATTATGTGGGGTCCCCCCTCCTGAAACTTTTTAACCCCTTGTCCCCCATGCAGGCTGGGGTAGCCAGAATGTGGAGCTGTTATACCAGCTGCAAAAAAGGTCCCCTAATGCCGATTTTTGTTCCGGGGTATATGTTGGGGGGCCCCCCAGGTTTATTTTGCCCTGGGGCCCCATTGTTGCTTAAACCGGCCCTGGTCCTATGGACAGATTCCCCCACCTGAGCTGTTGATCTCTGCAGCTTGTCCAGAGTCACCATGGGCCTCTTGACTGCATTTCTGATCAGCGCTCTCCTTGTTTGGCCTGTGAGTTTAGGTGGATGGCCTTGTCTTGGTAGGTTTACAGTTGTGCCATACTCCTTCCATTTTTGAATGATCGCTTGAACAGTGCTCCGTGGGATGTTCAAGGCTTTGGAAATCTTTTTGTAGCCTAAGCCTGCTTTAAATTTCTCAATAACTTGATCCCTGACCTGTCTTGTGTGTTCTGTGGACTTCACGATGTTGTTGCCCCCAATATTCTCTTAGACAACCTCTGAGGCCCTCACAGAGCAGCTGTATTTGTACTGACAATAGATTACTCACAGGTGCACTCTATTTAGTCATTAGCACTCATCAGGCAATGTCTATGGGCAACTGACTGGGCTGAATAATTACACACACCCCACTTTGCAGTTATTTATTTGTAAAACATGTTTGGAATCATGTATGATTTCCGTTCCACTTCTCACGTGTACACCACTTTGTATTGGTCTTTCACATGGAATTCCAATAAAATTGATTCATGTTTGTGGCAGTAATGTGACAAAATGTGGAAAACTTCAAGGGGGCCAAATACTTTTGCAAACCACTGTAATACTGTAATATAACAACAGAAATATGTAATAACAAAACAGTACAGTACATTTTGTACATGAAGACAACTTTGATTACATAAATAAAACAATTTGCATATGGTCTCTTTTAGTCCCCTATACTTTCCTAGTGGTTTGGGTCACCCTGAGCTGCTTGGTTGCTTTGTTATAAATGAAACATTGTAACTGGAGTCATTTGTAAGTAGGGGGATTTCTGTATAGTCATTTTATTTGCATGTATTTACAGGTATACATGTAATTAAGGCACCTGGAAATTTGGGCTAAGGTTAAAGCTGAAAAAACTGCTCACTCTGCGCCTGCAAAAGTCCTGGCGGCCTTTATTACTATTTCCCCACCAGCTATTGCTGGTGGCCGAATTACGCTGTTTTTATTGTAATTTGGCCTTTTGATTGCGCTCAATGATAATGAAATGACTGTCACAATTGTTTAGAATCAAAACTCTGCCGTATTAAGCTGAAAGAGAGAGAGTACACCTTTATCAGAATCCTTATCTCACTCTTTTTCAGTTGCTTTAGCATCTATTTACTTTTCAGGAAACCTGAATTAATTTGACAAGCTGTGCGACTAGCCCTTTTGCAAATCAAGTTTAAGTCGTGCTATACTGGAAAACAAAAAGGGGCTTCAGACAGTTTCTTACCAGAGCTAGTGTTATATGTATCTATGTTTATCTTACGTCACGTGTAATTTGTTACATGACAGGTACACTTTAAATTAAAATTCTAATTCAATATGCAACATTACATAATTATTTTCTTTATGTATATGCAATCAATGGTCTTTGTTTTATGGCTTCACAAACCAAAGAAATGTGGTCAAGAATGGCGGAGCAGACACATTACATGGCAGACAGACTTTCTTTAATGGAAGCAGGAGTTAAGTGAAGCTGCTCATGTGATAAAGCTGTCCATTATGCTCTGAGATTACATCTTTGTTTAGAAGTGATTACATACTTTCTGAATAAGGCAACTGTATGTCCTCAGGTGTTCATGAAAAGAGCCATTGTATTTATCATCTAAAATATTCCAGCAGCCACACTATTCTTATTATATGACTAGTTAACAGCATTTCTAAGCACAGTACACCATATAGACTTTTCCTCTGACTTTTCCCAAAACAAATAGAATTTACAGAAGCTGAATCTTGCAAGGAAGTTTGCTGCTCCAGTATGTCTTAATAGTCTTGAAATGTCTTTGTTCCCTGCACAGACACTAAGCACCATTTGCCAACTACAGCAAAGCAGCCCCAACATAACTGAGCCTCCTCCATGTTTCAGTAAGCCCCTGAATGAGTCACGTATGACGAAACGCGTAGGGCGGAGCCGGAGTACACACTGACGCTGTGGGAGGTGCTAGGCCAGCCAAGAGTGGACTATTACCCTGAGTTCCGCGGCCAGGGGAAAAGTCTATGTTATGTGGCCTGTCTTGGTAATAAACAAGCTTTTTCACTGCATACTGGAAGCCATCTGATGTAATCTAAAAGGAATACTTGTTATACGCTATGTGACAAGTGGAAGTCCGGTGAGTGCATTCACAAAGGGGGAAAGTTCTTTGATCCCCAGGTGGTGGCACGTCCCTCAGGACTGCGGCACGGGGTGCTAATTGTGCTTTTATAAAGACAGCGCTGGGCACTATGTGCGTATTTTAAATTTGTTTTATAGGGTTGTCCATGTCAGGATGATATAAGGACTTTGAGGTGCAACTATATTGGTGTTTCATGTTTCACAGTAGGTATGGTGTTTAACCTGTCCAAAATACATTCTTCAGGAAGCTTTGAGACTTGTCATTATGCATTTTAGCAAACATCAGCACAGCTTTTCTATGTTTTTTTTTTTTTCAACAAAGTTATCTTTTTTTCATTTAGCCCACTGTAAAACCTGCTACACCATGAAATTTTCGAGTGTGTCATAAGATCGATATTCAGATCTGACATTGATCAGATATAGAAGAAAGCTAGCATACACATGTATGCAATTTTTTTTTTAAATTACGATTAGATTTCCGATAATTTTTCTGATTGGATATCGGTTGAAAATGAATCAAAAGGACATACACATGGAACGATAGGCAGTATTGTGATCTATATTTTCCAGCATGTCTGATCTGCTTCCAATTGAGAAACATACCGATTTTGAGCTTGGGATCAGTCACTGGTAATCAGAAGGCTAAATAATTTTTTTCCCAAATCCGATCATTTTCTCGATTTAAAATAAGACTCAAAGTGAAAATTGTAGGGTGTGTACTAGCCTTTACTCAAAAAAGCAACAGATGGTGCAATCAGACACTGATGGACCTCAACCTTTTAGTTCAGCTTGTATCTGTTTGCAAGTTGTCCTTGGAATTTTGTTCCCCCTACTCACTATCCTTCTGATCATACTAGCATTGTTTTTCCTCTTGTGGCCACATCCAGGGAGGCTGGCTACAGTCCCATGGACCATAAATTTCCTAATAATATTTGCAACTGTTGTCATGAGAACATCAAGCTGCTTGGAGAAGGTTTAATAGCTTTTGCCTTTAACATGCTTGTGTATAATTTTCGTTCTAATCTCCTCAGACGACTCCGCCTTTGCTTCCTCTGGTCTGTGTTTAGTGTGAGACACACAGTGATAGCAAACAGCCGAGTCATTACTATTCTCCATTTAAACAGGCTGCATGACTGATTGCATGACTGGAGATATGATCTGTTAAACATATTCAGGTAGTTAGAAAAAACTTGTTGCAGAAAATCCACACTACATTGGGTTGTGATTGGGAGAAGGATTGAAGGCCCACATGGGGGATTGACAGGCATGCTTTATGACTAATCCATATTAACATATACTGTATGTAACAAACATTTTTCATGTCTGTGCAGGTTCTGATTTACCTATCTACCTATCTATGATTTAACTATCATGGGATATGCAAAAAAGAAATAAAGTTGCTTCAATGGACACATTTTTCTCCTTTAGAAATTGTTTCATGAATCTTACAGAACAACTTTCTGTAGTTCTTATGAGTTTACGGTGGTACATTGATTCCTGTGAATTCAAAAATATAGGAGCATTGGGGGGATTTATACCTTCTTTTTGGAATTTCTTTTTTGCATGTGAGTGAAGTGGGAGAAGGGTTTGCTAGGGCATGGGTTAGTATTGCTTGAGAGGGGAGTTTACACTAGAGGCTTGACTGCTGGGGCACAAATGTGGAATAATACTTTATGCAGGAGGGATTTGCTAGGATATGAAAGGGAAAGGGTCCTGCATATCAAACTAATATGGGGGGAGGGGGAGTATTAGTATTTTATGTGGGTGGAGGGTTATGGCTGCTTCGAGGGCAATCCTGCTGCCTGGCTTTTGTTGACATTCAAACTGCACTGAAGAGCACTGACTTTTACTAAAAATAAAACTTTCTTTGGGGGTTTAAAACAATCTGTAGCCGATAAAGAGAGTAAAAAATATAATTCCCTACTGACTCTTTAGGTAAGTTTAATGGTTTCTATGTATAGAAAATTATATAGTTTTGAGAACCTTCTGCTTTTGCGATGTAATAAGCCTTTACGGGCTTATTACATCACAAAGTCCACTTTTAAAGAGTGCATATTGTTGGAGATGACATCCATGCTATTGGCTTTTATTGAAAAAGGGAATCTCTCTAAGGAAAGACTGATAAATTGGGTGATAGAAACAGGATCATACTGAAACTTTTCCTCTCAATAAAGAAAACATTGGGCTGATTTGTTAGCCAATGTTTTTAATATAAAACATGCATTCTACTGACTGCTTGCATCAGGCTCCACTTTCACTACAGTTTTCTTTACACTAAACAGCCAACTCCACTCATGCAAATAAGTAAAATGGATCTTTTACCAGACCCCTTAACTATGTACGAAAAGAGTGGACACAATAAACCAGATAGTTGTAATATTTTACTTCATCTTACTGTTGCTTTTTCCTGGACTCCTGGACTCAGCTCTTACGATGCTGCTGGCCTTGCCTATATTTATAGACTCGACCAGATGATGTAGGTAACAGGTGGAATCAGTTTTGGATATGTCAGCACAACGGTTTTGAAAAAAGCTGCCTCTATCTTTGTTCTTGGTGAAAAGATTTTGTTTCTGGTCTCAATAACAAGAATTTACCCATTGGGGGCACGTGTAAAAGTACATTACAGATATGTAATTATTTTATTACTCCATCCATAACAAGAAATAAAGTTTTGGCTAGAGTTTTTTTCATTCTAGATAGAATGGGAAAGTGTTAGAACCTGTTAAGGTTTTTACTGCTATCTCTGGCAAGGGGGATTCAGTGCTGTAGATTGGGTGTCTGCTCTTTACTACAGTATGCTATTGGTGATGCTTGGGAACCAATACTGAAGACAAAGAGTAGGGAATGCAGCCAATAAGAAGATGAACGTAAGTTTCAGAAGGTTATAGGATTAAGCATTATTAAGGACGTGAGGTAGGAGAAGGTTAGGTATCCTTTATAGTAGTAAGCTGTGGTAAGTTATTTTAATAGGGTGAGGATGACTAAATCTCAGGCAATGAATGGCTAAGGTGAGGCATACAGTGGCTGAAAAAGAGATGTCAGAGTTGGAGGCTAGTCTTAGGTGACGGGCATAAGAGAAAGTCAAAACTTACAATAATAGCATCATATAGCGGTGACCCACGACTGAAATGAGTCATATAATCAAAATTATGCTCCCAAACTATCCCAGCAGCAACACTCATTGCAACTGTTCCTCACGCTATTAAAATGAAAAATAAATAATTGTTAGAAGTTCTACTTTTATTAATGTGATACCAGTCTATTCCTGGTAGGGAAGACCTAAAGTTCAGTGTTAGAACGTGAGTGGAAATATGACCTGGGAAAGAACCTAATTTTTAGAAAACTGCCACAAAACCTGTAATCTGTGTATTGCCTAATTCTCACACCTGCCTCAGAAAAAAACTGTTTAATGAATCCATTTAGATGACTGCATGCGTAAATATATCTGGTTTCGCAGACAGGACTCATATGCTTAATATCCTGGAAACAAACATTGCAGTAAGGGTTAATTTAACAGTGAGTTTCACTGCTGGAAATGGATAGTTGCAAACAGCCTGGAGGTTAATTGAAACCATAAACCACTGTCACTTGGAGGTGTTATAAGTGCAGTGACAATGAGCAGTTAGCTGTTTTTGAAAGTATGATGTAAGTAGTTTGGTGATGAAAGACTTGTTGATAGAAGCTGAAAACTGATACCATGGGAACATTTGCAGGCATGAGGTCATCCTCATCTGCAGGTAGACAGTCAGGGGTCTGTTATTAGAGATTCTTGTTAACCCCTTGGTGCTACACACCTTATTATTTACAGGCGTTACAGACTACCCAGCAAGCTCATGGTGAACCAGAACTCCTAGGAGTGTGTAAGGGGCTACAAAGGACCAAAAAGCGCTGATAGTAAAATGTTATGCAAAACAAAATTTTGCCGCCTTAAATTTTATTAACAGGAGGTTAGGGAAAAACAATTTGGAAGGTTATTTTTTAATCTAAAACCATTCTGTTATTTCCATTATTGGAAGAGCATTGGTCTATAGGGTAAGTGAGTTTAGGGATCGAGAGAAGCACTGCGGCCTACCATGAGGCCACCAGAATCATGTGATTCAGGCGGCAAAATATAGGGTGCGGTGTTTGGACAGTTTGGGCCGCCTGGCGTTTTCCTCCTCTCCACTCTCCCACCCTCCTTCCTGGCACACACACTACCCTCCTCATCCACACATCCTTGAATCCCCATCCTCATTCAACTGGTGGCACCTGCCGACCTTCCCTATGACATCATAAGCAGGTGAGGTGTCGATATATATGCCTCGAGGCATGCTATGGTAAAAGCTGCAAGAGATCATCAGTTAGAGGGTAAGCTTGTGAACGTGACTAATCGGGCGGGGGTGCTGGCACCAGACACCACAACCACCCACTGCTACTTTTGCTAACTGGTGCCAATAGTCTCACGGGCTGAACCTTAGTACCGTAATTGGGCCAATAACTGCACTTGATCAGTGGCAGTGACCAGGGGGTGCATCCTTTAAATTATGCTTTAGGCTGCAGAAAGTCTAGCACCTGCCCTGACTGTGGTTGGCTGTGGCACACATCCATAAGAGTGGAGATTGCTGCTACTGTATCTATGAACAGAGACTATGGTGGTTGCAAATCACAACTTATCCCTACTCTAAAGAGGCCACCAATGATCTTCTTCATCATCTGAATTGGCTGCTCATTGGTGCTGTAGCAGTCATGAGGTTAAAAAAGTAAACCCCTGGAGAAATATCTGTAGAGTAAAACCCCTTATGCAGTCCTCCGGGGTAGAAAATACCAGAAATCCTCATGCAAATACATGAAAGTACAGTTTTGTGGAGGCCAAAATCCACCACAGGAATCCCCTTAATACAGTCTTCCAAGCCTGGTATAAGGCACTTCAAACTGTATCCAAGTAATCAGCCCAAAAATTCCTATGCACTTAGGATATAAAAAGAATTGCAAACGTGCTTCGCGTCTCACTATTGCTGTGTTCACAATATCGTTACATATATATCAAGAAAAGTCCGCGCTCATAATCATAAGCTAGATACAAAAAGTCTCACTGTCCTTATACAGGTTGTCCACAGACCATCCCGATCAGGATTCACACCACATGTGTCTTTTCACTCCAGAATGTATAGCCAAGATTCACGTTATATGCAAAAAAGAGAGACAAAGCAAATATACTGTATAACTGCATTAAACTGTGAAATCTTCCAACACCTCTCCAAAGTGTCACGTATGTCACCTCGCACACTACACCAACTGTGCCAGGGCACCCCCCAATGTGCCCGCACTCACCCAAATACCCTCCAAAGTATCCGGAGGTGGGAATGAAAGCTTTGAGGGTTAGAGATAATCCGCAGGTTAAGATATCCACTAGCATTCCGATATCAGCACTGTAACTAAAACATACTATAATAGTGTAAAACCAACAAGTTTAATAAATAGTAAAAGTAATGCACTCACAAGCGGTGGGCATAAGGGACCCCTGATGAGTCAGTCCCTGATGAAATGCATAGGGCGGAGCTTCGGCACACGTGACCAGCAGGCAAGACTTAGAGTATACGGAAGCGCACGGAGCAGCAAGCGAGAGAGGGTGGGTCTGAGACGGCTTTGATCGGGACAGTCGCCCGGGGACTGCATCTGTATCATATATGCTTGTGAAATACCCACCGCTTGTGAGTGCATTACTTTTACTATTTAATAAACTTGTTGGTTTTACACTATTATAGTATGTTTTAGTTACAGTGCTGATATCGGAACTCTAGTGGATATCTTGAACTGCGGATTATCTCTAACCCCCAAAGCTTTCATTCCCACCTCCTGATACTTTGGAGGGTATTTGGGTGAGTGCGGGCACATTGGGGGGTGCCCTGGCACAGTTGGTGTAGTGTACGAGGTGACAGAACGTGACACTTTGGAGGGGTGTTACAAGATTCCCCAGTTTAATGCAGTTATACACTATATTTGCTTTATCTCTCTTTTTTTGCATATGACGTGAATCTTGGCTATACATTCTGGAGTGAAAAGACACATGTGGTGTGAATCCTGATCGGGATGGTCTACGGACAACCTGTATAAGGACAGTGAGACTTTTTTGTATCTAGCTTATGATTATGAGCGCAGACTTTTCTTGATATATATGTATCCAAGTAATAATCGTCATATAGACCTTGTAATGAGAGCAGATGGTAAAGCGCTTCAAAAGCACAGATTGCCATTATAATAGACATGTGGCAGTGTAGTCCCAAGTGCATAGGCAAAGTTCACACTCCAAGTTTGTGTAGGCCCTGTAGCAGCAATGCACTTCAATAACATGAGCAGAGTTCAAACAAATCCACCAATGTGCCCATAGCTTGTATCATTAACAGCAATGTTCCATATTGGCATAGTGCTAAGCATGGATAACATCTCCATGTTCAATTCATCTGGTCCAGGTTCTGTCTCAGCAATGCTGCATGATGCGGAGGGTAAATAGGGAAAATACAGGGCTGTGCTTCCCAAAGTGCCAACTCGGTTTCACCAGTAAGAGACTTGCATCACCAGGGCTAGAAAGAGTGTACACCTAAACCCGAACATTTATATAGCACTTTTCGTCTGTCTGACTCAATGGGCTCAAGAGCTGCAGCCACTGGGACACGCTAAAGAGCCCAAACCTGCAGTGTTAGAGAGTCTTGCCTTGAACTCCTTACTGAATAGGTACTGACCCTAGCCAGGATCTCCTCTATGATGGATGTCAGTCTAAATAGCACCAAGCTCACCTTGTGAGCAGCACCGCAATGCCCAGCCTCCCATCCATCGAGTGTGCAGTGTGGAGACATCTAGGAGAACATCTAGAAGTCGCCAGGTAACCAGATGCCAGGATGATGCTATCCACATAGCAGCATCTTGTGGCTGGAGTGGGGTGACCAATACAAAGATCTTGGAATGTTATTACCACTCTTGCTTGTTCTCTGCTTGGGTGAACGTCTAACAGTTGACCTTGTATTAATACAGCCAATTTTACATCAGTGGATATTATGTACTCAGTGATGCAAATTCATCTATCCATTACTTGGATTTGTGAAGCTCTGGTATAAACTCTAGTGCATTTGGCACGTTCAGTGCACACCCTTTTGCTCATATGAAATACCGTACTTCTCTATCTACGTCTATACATTAGTGCAATATAATGTTATGACTGGCCATTCATTTATTAAGATCATTAGTGTATGTAATTTTGGTTTTGTCCTCAGGCATCTGGGGCGATGTGCTTTCCATTTTAACATTATTCCTGTATGTACTATGCTAATTACCTGTGAATAATAAAATGTACATATTTTATGATATCTTGGGATCTGTACATTCTTTAAAAAGATATTTAATATTATGTTTTCCTTTTCCACTTATATTTTTGTTTTGAGTCCTTTGTGGGGAGAAACTGGGAAATCATTGGTGAACAAAGCATTCATTGCATAGCTGAGAAATACATTATATAGCTGAACCTTGTACTGGTGCAGATCCCAGCCACCCTGAAAAGATTGGAGATTTTTAGTCCAGCGGGCAACAGGAAACTGTATACCATTATATTGCCACAAAGACTGTCTGGCTTTTATCTGTGGGCCGCACTACAGTTATTAGACAGCTGTGTGACTCCAAGATACCAGAATTAAAGGACAACTGTAAGGAGAGGGATATGGAGGCTGCCACATTTATTTCCTTTTAAGCAATACCAGTTACCTGGCTATCCTGCTGATCCTCTGCCTCTAATACTTTTAGCCATAGACCCTGAACAAGCATGCAGCAGATCAGATGTTTCTGACATTATTGTCAGATCTGACAATATTAGCTGTATGCTTGTTTCTGGTGTTATTCAGACACTACTGCAGCCAAATAGATCAGCAGGGCTGCCAGGCAACTGGTATTGGAAATAAGTATGGCAGCCTCCATATTCTTCTCACTACAGTTGTATTTTAAGCCACTGGGTTCACCAGATAGCAGCATTAAGTACCCATTGTATTAATCAATTCAAACAATTAGTGATGAATCACAGTAATTTCACAGATCCTACAAATACTGTACATTGTTGTTGTTTTTTTTCACAAAAGGAATTTTGCAGTTTAGTCACGGAGAGAGAAGTTTGTGATGCTGGGGGGCACTATGTTGTGAACTGGTGGGGGGACTGTATATATGTTTGTAGATAGCACTTGCACAATTGTACAGCACCTCCTGATGAAGCCTTTCTAGGTGAAACATGTTGAAGGTCATGTTTGCGTGTGTGAGCACCATGTATATACTGTACTTAAGAGCACACCACAAGTGTGTACATATGCTCTCTAGTTTCAGTTAGGACGCTGGTCTTTGAGACAGTACCATCCGCTGCCACCCACTGCCTATCTACTATGTGGCAGTGGAAGTCTGTACGTCTCTATCCAGCCGTTCCTTTTGGTACAGCGACCTGCTGAGACTTTGGGGGATAGCTGCACCCCGCAATTTTATAACATCAGGAGTGGAGGGGGATAAGCAATGTCCCCCCCCCCCCAACTCTTAGATCTCAATACTGTAAATACAGATCGCTATAGTGAGTACTCATGACAGTGAGGCTCTTCTCTTTGTACTATATGTTTTATGAATAAAGAGTTTAAAGCTTTTTTATCTTTGTGTCAATAGGGCTTGTCCAAATGGACAATAGTGTTGTATTGCATTTCCCTGGTACTCTCTTCTTTCGGATAGTTATCAACAGATGATATAGAGACCCCTTTATAAAAGAGTGGGCAGTCTGTTCACCAGAAAAGTGGCATCATTCTTCCAAAATAACACTATTAAGGCTCGTACACACGCCGTACCAACGATGGGTCCGTCATCACCTCCCGCTGGGCGGGTTTTCAGCAGACAGTACAGCGTGTGTACAGTCTGTCGACGGACTGATAAAGCTGTTTCTGAACGATCCGCCGGGCGGATCGTTCAAAAAACGGCCTTATCAGTCCGCTGACAGACTGTACACACGCTGTACTGTCTGCTGAAAACCCGCCCAGCGGGAGGTGACGACGGACCCATCGTTGCCTTTAGTACGGCGTGTGTATGAGCCTTTACCGTATATAGATCTCCACTTTGATAAATGTATCAATCTTTCAGAAAATTTTGCAGCATTCAGCATGATTGGCACCTTTCAGATTACTGTTAGTTATCAGCATTTTTTTCAGATTTATAGACTGATAATCAGATTTGATTGGCACTTTCCAATGGTCCATGGAGACCACTTTGATGGTGATGTTCCCCACAGGAAATAATAGAGAACAATGATGTTGGTTTCAAACAACTGTCCACCATTTTTGCAATCATCAGCACTGCTGATAACGGTACATGAGGAGTATTAACAGTCTGTGAGGCGTGCGTGAAAAAAGGGCCCGGTTGGATAACAAAATGGCGCCGGTGGATAACGAAATCTGATAACGATAAACATCGTTGTCAACCTTGGTTAACAATAAATATTGTTGTTATAACAGATGGTAAATAATAACGAAAATATATTAACTTTAAAAATTGTTACTTAATTCAACAATACAGCTTAATCCAACCCTACTCTCACACAGAAACCTCCCCCGGTGGTGCCTGACCCTAACCCCCCAGTGGTGCCTAACCCTAACCACCCCACCCCCCTGGTGGTACCTAAAACTAACCGCCGCCCGGGTGGTGCCTAACTCTAACCACTCCCCCTGATGTTGCCTAGCCCTAAACAACTCCCTCTGCAGAAACACCCTTTACCACATAGAAACCATAATATCTGTGATAACGTAAAATCAGTACATACAAATGAAATAATATGATAAAAACTATAACATTGCAAGCTTCCAAAACAATAACATACTTCAAAAATTTTAATGTTCTAATGTTGTTAACGATATTTATCGCAGTGCCCTTTTTTCTGCTTTTTTCGCCGTATTAACGATAATTGCGTTAAAGTCTATGGTGGCTCCCTTTTCGTCCACCCTCCCCCGGCACCCCTTTTTTCTTGCTTCCATCTGCAAGTGGCAAATTATGCGTCACATTTCAGTGCTAGGAAATGACACAGTTGTCCGTTGTTCATTTCTGGACTCCTGATTGCCTGGGAACAATGCTGCGGCAATAAGAATTTAAAATATAGGCGCAGTAAGCCGCTGATTTGGAGGGAGCCTAGGTTCTCATAACTTTACATTACTGGACATCTCCTTTATTAACTCACTGAGTTGACTCTTACTACTTGACACCTGTGCCTTCACCTTAACTATTAGTGGAAGCAGGGGTGTAGCTACAAATCGTTGGGCCCCTAGCAAAACATTGATGGGCTTCCACAATGTTCACACCCTTTACCTTGCCTACCCTTAGTGACCCTCACAGCCTGGGGGCCCATCTTGTAAGGGTCATAAAACAAGTGGGGACATCATAATTGTTACACCCATAACAAGAGTAGCCACAAAAACACCTGATCTGAAGGATGGACCCCTTTATTGGAGGAAGTGAAGTAGTAGTTCGGGGGACCCTTACAGTTCTGGGCCCCCGTGTGGTCAAAGGGGCTGCTCCCCTGTAGTTACTACCCTGAGTGGAAGGTATCAGGTCACAGACTAGGATCTGTTGTATGGTGGTTTCATACTTAACTGCTTTTACCATAGGAAACAGTGATGTATGTATGACATCTGCAGCAAGTTGATTATATGATATACACTAATTGTTTCCATTCTGGAATCCGTATAAAAACTGAACTTGGGATATTCACTTAGTAAATTAATTGTTATGGTATAAAACTTGAACCTCTTACAAACTCTCCAGCCAGTAATACCAATGTATTTAAGCAGATCTCCACGGAAACAAGCGCAACTAAATAAGGTATTCTGCTAGTTCAGGATCATACCCATGCTCGGAAAATCAAAAAGGTTTCCCTTAGCCAGGGTGCCAAAGGTGTTTCATTAAAATCTTTGAAGTTTAATGCGAGTTGGTGATTGAAGTTCCACATTTCTTGGACCCTGGAGGCTGTTTTTGGAATAGTGGAGAAATCCTTCTCTCAGCCTCTCTCCTATTGTGCCCTCTCTGCCAAATGCAAAGTATGTTAGCCACAAATAGTTAATCAGGTTCTGGCAAGTATGGCACTACTGGAGATTTCTTGACTTGGCCGGAAAGATTAAGTGCATGTCAGAGGAATAAGGGGTTTTATTTCTCCTGTAGGATGCAGAGAACCTCTTTCATAGTCTGACTCATGTTTCCCAGAGTAAAAGACGTCACTGTCTGACAGGGAGGCAAATTGCGTCCTGCTTAATGCATCTGTCTCCCTCCAGCAATGACCTGACCCATGCGTTAAAAGTGCCTTTCATATTTTTCTGGCTACTTTCAGCACAGTTGCTTGGTAATAGAAGTGAAGAGGAATATTCACACTCGAAAGTGCTTTTGAAATGGCCACAAACACATCTTTTAAATTCAATACAGTTCAGTTCATGCTTTAGCTATATTCCGGAATCTTCTGAATCGGTATTGTGGACGGTGAACCTTTCATGCCAGTGCAAACCTTTGTGACTTAACTGTCAGTTTGTTTGTGCAATTAAAGCTCATAATGAAAAAGCAAATACATGAAGGTCATTCCTACGAGTTTGCTGACCCCAAGGAACAGGTTATATGCTTGTGTTTTATAAGAAATAATCAGGTGGATGAATGGATGGATGGATGAAGATGGATGGAAAGATAGATGGATGGATGGTGAGATAGATGGTTGGAAAGTTGAATGGACAAATAGACAGATGGATTGTGGGTATGGCATAGTGATTTTGATGAAGACAGACTGATGGACAGATAACTAGTGTACTGGTTCTGATAATTTGGCAAAAGTAGTAACTCACAAAAAGTAATCCTACTACAATTTTGAATAATGCATATGTTACGGCCAGAACCCGAAGTCTGGCCACGTCGGGTTCTAGCCGGTCAAATCGAGAAGTGGCCGGCTGATGCGGCCAATGTGAGAAATAGCTTGTAATTGTGGACTTTGGCCGGCCAGAACGCGCTGTGGCTATATGCGGCCGGCCAAGTCCCGCTCATTTGGCTCTCCCCCGCTGCCTGCACTAGTCAAACCTCAGATCAGGGTGACCGGAGAGGCGGAGAGAGGCAGAGCAGCGCGCTCCCCCGCAGGACGCATACACTTCAATGCCAGTGCACGAGCGGCAGGAGCGTCATTGCCAGTCATTTGGCACTGCCGCATGTGAAGTATACAGGTCCGGGCAGGTAGCGTGCGCGCTGTTCTGCCTCTCTCCGCCTCTCCGATTGCCCTGATCTGAGGTCTGTGAGTAGCGCAGGCAACCCTCCCCCACCAACCAAAGAACATTTAAAAAAGCCCCCCAGCCAGGCAAAGCACCCCCAGCCATGAAAAGCCCCCCCCAGCCATGCATAGTGCCCAGCAAAGTATCCCCAAACCATGCAAAGCACCCAGAAAAGCCCCCCAGCCATGCAATGCTCCCCCCCAACCAAGCACGGTGGCCCAGCAAAGTACCCCCCAGACATGCAAAACGCCCAGCAAAGCACCCCCAGTCATGCCAAGCGCCCAGCAATGCACCCCCAGCCACGTAAAAGCACCCCCAGGCATGCAAACACCCCCCCCCCCCCCAGCCATGCCAAGTGCCCAGCAATGCACACCCAGCCATGCAAAGCCCCCCCAAGCTATGCAAAGCGCCAAGCAAACCACCCCCCGCCATGCATCCCCCCCACTGTAATTTGATCTCTCCCCTGTGTCACCTGACTGCCACGGCAGAGCAGCTAATTTGAAAGCGCAGGATGCTAATTTGAAAGCGCAGGATGTTAACA
Source organism: Hyperolius riggenbachi (assembly GCF_040937935.1). Lineage (NCBI taxonomy): Eukaryota > Metazoa > Chordata > Amphibia > Anura > Hyperoliidae > Hyperolius > Hyperolius riggenbachi. Next base: position 192,097,836 of record NC_090649.1, read on the forward strand.
AATATGTCTGCTGCTTCCATGAAATCAGGAAGTAGACACACTGCTGATTTGTTGCAGGATTGTGTATCAGCTGTAACAAAGATGTTCTGGGATTTGTGCGTTTTGGACATTGGCCGACTGACTTTGGAGATTTTGCAAACTGGCAGGCCAATGTCAGAAATCCCCAGCATTTTGGACTTTGGCCGACGTCAAATCGGCCAGTTCCAGAAACGGCCGGCCAATTCTAGAATTGGCCGATTTCTGGTTGTGGCCATAACACATATAAAAAAAGCATCACATACAGCTCTCAACCCTTTTCATGACATACTCAAATACAGTACTAGTTCTCTAAAGTTGGAGAGCTTGTGTGATCCAATGGACTTGGATTTATTGTAAAATTGTGTAGTATTAGGTAGTAAAAGTCTGCAACCGGGGGTGCAACAATTGCCCCTGTATCCGTTGGGGGAGAAGGGGCACACAGGGGCCCTAGTGAGCATGGTGACAGATGCAAATACTGTCCCTACTCTGAGGGCAGTACAGAGAGGTTCAGGGGCAAATATTACTCTGTGCTTTCTCCACGCTCTCTGCCCCATCCACCTCTGTGTTTACCCATTCCTCAGGTCTCCTCTGCCTCCATCATGGTCTTCTGCACATTGCATGAAGTCACTCAACATGCAGTGAAACTTATACCAAGAAGAAGGCAGAAGGCACCCACAGGCTGCATCTGAAGTGCATCGGGGACCCGACACTCTGTGGGTCTTTTAAAGGGAGGCGACAGCCAGGGCAGCCAGCACTATACTGTTGAAATTTTTACCAGCTGCACCAGTTTAAATGCACCTCCCAACCTGTTCTTGTATGCAAGGCTGGTGCCTACTTGACCTCTGTAAAAAGAGAAGAGCAGTGAATTTGAGAGGGAAACTTCCTAGGCAGGAGAGTATCTGCTTTTCTCCTTACAGATATTTACTTCCATTTTATAGAGTGACATTTTAAACAATTTTCTTAAATATGAATATATGGTACATCATTTAAGAATGGCTGAATGAGTAATTGTTCTGTTTTGTCTCTATACAATATTTATAAATGTTGCATCTAAAGAAAGAATCTGTTGCAGCCACTGCACCAATGGTTAATCTCTGTTCTTAAGCTTGTCAAGGAATAATTTTTCCCTGTAACTATTAGCAAACAGGTTTTGAAGGTGGCTGTTTGCGCAAGGAGAGGTAAGAGTTCACACTATTGGGATCTTATGTTCCACAAACAGGAGACGTGATGCCTGAGTTACAAGTCATATTTAAGTCTGCTCTTTTTTTTTTCTCTCTACCTGAGGCGTATGTCAAGTCTGCAGAGTGGCAGGTCGTGCTGACAGATTAAGCCCCAAGCTTTGGCAGAAATGCACGTACAGTGTGAGGAAGGAAGGTGGAGGCACGCGTCTGATAACATTCTACAAGAAAGGCTGTAGACATCTCGTGCATTTGTCTACTCTCCTATGTAAACAGACTTTCTTTGGTACACGTGTTTCTCTACATTCTGCATGAACGATGGTTCACCTTTCCATAGGGCACCTTTTAACTTGTAGAGAGCAGCCGTCTCTATCAGGGTGTAACTTCATGTACTCTTAAGGCTTGCCTTTCCTGTTCCCTTCAGATAAGATGAGAGGACTGACCGTCCAAACTGTAAATAGTTGGCTACACCTCCATTCACAGATTACAGTTGAGCTGTGCATACACAGGAGTATACACTTAGCCGACACAAGGGTTCCTAATGATTATAGTGTTGTCTCTACAGAGCACTACAAATAGCGGGGACTTAATTAAAATGTGGGGTTTTTTTGTATATAGCTTACAATAACCTGTTTAAATATTCACCATTTAATGATAGTAAAAATGTTTCAAATACAATACAGTACAATAAAAGTAAAGCGTTTTTTTTCCCATTGGACTCAAATCGGATAGATATGTCTCAGATCAATATATAGTTACAGGGTAGACTGTGCACAGTTGTCCTTATTGGGTGTGGCAATGAGTTTCAAAGTGTAAGGGAGTATGACAGAATACTCTGCTTTAAAAGGTTTTAAGAAGGACTCTGGGGTGACCAAGTTATGAAATCCTTTTAATCTAAAGTTTTCAGAGCTGTGATGCAGTTTCAACAAAACCTTCAGGTATCCATGGCCCAGATTGTGCAAGGTTTTAATATTATGTCAATCAACAACAACAACAACAACAAATAACATTTGTAAAGCGCTTTTCTCCCGTGGGACTCAAAGCGCATAAGCATGGCTCCGACCATCGTGGTACAGGGGAAGAATTTTATAAATCTGGAAATGCCAGGCTAAACAGGTGGCTTTTCAGTCTGGATTTGAATAGCTCCAGGGATGGTGCTGTCTTTACTGGGTGTGGTAGGGAGTTCCAAAGAGTAGGGGCAGCATGACAGAAGGCTCTGTCTCCAGATTTTTTGAGGTGCACTCTGGGAGTGACCAAGTTTATAGAACTTGCTGATCTGAGGTTGTGAGAGGTGTGGTGCAGCTTCAGCAAGTCCTTCATGTATCCAGGGCCCAGATTGTGCAGGGATTTGAATGTCAGCAGTCCAATCTTGAAGAGTATTCTCCATTCTACTGGTAGCCAGTGCAGTGAGCGAAGGATCGGTGTAATGTGACAGTGGCGAGGCTGGTTTGTTAGCAATCTGGCAGCAGCATTCTGCACTAATTGCAGGCGACGCAAGTCTTTTTTGGGGAGGCCAGCATAAAGGGCATTGCAGTAGTCCAGCCGTGATGTGATGAAGGCGTGGACTAGGGTTTGAAGATCCTCTGGGGGAATCAGATGTTTAATCTTTGCAATGTTCTTCAGATGAAAGAAGGAAGATTTAACTACAGATGAAATTTGGTTTCTGAAACTCAATTCCCCATCGATTAGTACGCCAAGGCTGCGCACAAGGTTGGAGCTGTTTATGTCTGAATTCCCAATCCTGATTGGTGTTGCTTTAGGATAGAGCTGTTTTGATGGCGAGCACTGGCTTTGGACAAACAGGACCTCAGTTTTGTCAGCATTCAGTTTCAACCAGTTATCATTCATCCATGCCTGAAGCTCAGCTAAGCAAGAGTTTATTTTTGGGGTAGGGTCTGTTCCACCAACAGCCAATCAGCCAATCTTAAAAAGATTTCTCAATTTTATGGATAGCCAGTGGACTGAGAGAATGATTGTTGTTATGTGGCAATGGTGGGGTTGGCTTGTTAACAGCCTTGAAGTTATATTTTGTACTAATTGCAGGCAGTGCATGTCTTTGGAAGGCCTGTATAGAGAACATTGCAATAGTCCAACTGTGATGTGATGAAGGCGTAAACTAGGGTTGGAAGGTCTGCTGGAGGTATGAGGTGCTTAATTTTTGTATTGTTCCTTAAGCATAGTCCCCAACCGTCCCGTTTTTGTCGGGACTGGCACGATTTGGGAGGGCTCTCCCGCTATCCCGCTATGACCCCCCAGTGTCCCGGCTGGCTGGGGGGTCGGACGCAGGGGCGGACTGTTTGCGCAGGAAGGGAGGCAGCCAGTGAAAGGGAGCTGGTGGCAAAGCGGCGGAGAAGGGGGGAAGTCTCCCCCCCCCCCTTCCCTCACCTTGGTGCTCCCTTTCCTGGCTCTCCCTTCCGGATTAATGTGTCTCTCTCCGACGGCGCAGCGGCTGACAGCGGGCGGGGAGGACTTACCGCTGTTACGCAGCCGCCGGAAAGAGCTGTGATCTGTGCGCCGCAAGTCTGGTCTACTCAAGACCAGACTAGCGGCGCACAGATCACAGCTCCCTCTGCCGGCTGGAAGGACATCGGTAAGTCCTCTCCGCCCGCTATCACTCTGCCGCTGCGCCATCGGAGGAGACACATTGATCCGGAAGGGAGAGCCAGGAAAGGGAGCACCAAGGTGAAGTCTCTGCCACTTTGCTACCAGCTCCTTTTCACTGGCTGCCTCCCTTCCTAGGGGGCACCTATACACCTGGCTATACTGGGGGCACCTATACACCTGGCTATACTGGGGGCACCTATACACCTGGCTACATATACTTGGGGCACCTATACACCTGGCTACATATACTGGGGAGACCTATACACCTGGCTGCATATACTGGGGGCACCTATACACCTGGCTGCATATACTGGGGGCAGCTATACACCTGGCTGCATATACTGGGGAGACCTATACGCCTGGCTATACTGGGGAGACCTATACACCTGGCTGCATATACTAGGGACACCTATACACCTGGCTGCATATACTGGGGACACCTATACACCTGGCTGCATATACTGGGGAGACCTATACACCTAGCTTCATATACTGGGGAGACCTATACACCTATACACATAGCTACATATACTGGGGGCACCTATACACCTGGCTGCATATACTGGGGAGACCTATACACCTGGCTGCATATACTAGGGGCACCTATACACCTGGCTGCATATACTGGGGAGACCTATACACCTGGCTGCATATACTGGGGAGACCTATACACCTAGCTGCATATACTGGGGACACTTATACACCTGGCTGCATATACTGGGGACACCTATACACCTGGCTGCATATACTGGGGACACCTATACACCTGGCTGCATATACTGGGGACACCTATACACCTGGCTGCATATACTGGGGAGACCTATACACCTGGCTACATATACTGGGGAGACCTATACACCTGGCTACATCTACTGGGGACACCTATACACCTGGCTGCATATACCCTACTCCGCAAATAAGCACGTGCTTAGCTGAGCTTCAAGGGTTGGATGAATGACAACTGGCTAAAACTAAATGCCAACAAAACTGAGGTTCTTGTCATCTGAGGCCAATGCTTGACAGGAAAGCAGCTCCAGTGTCTATCAGAACCACAAGGAATAGGGAGTTTAGACCTGAACAGCCCAGACTTTGTGTGCAGCTTGGGTATAATAATTGATGGAGAATTAAACTTCTCAAGAATAAAATATCAGATGGTATGAAACATTCCTTCTTTCACTTAAGGCATACCTCCCAACATTTTGAGATGAGAAAGAGGGACACTTAAGCCACTCCTCTGCCACACCCCTTATCACGCCCCGTCACACCCCTAGTCATGCATACCATAAAGATTTCCTAAGAAAAATATGTGGTTTTATAATTCAAAGCACACTGGTCCTTTCTATCCTGGTTCATTTTCCTTCATATTAACATTTTACAATTAGTAATATATCAATTTAAAGTATCTCCACAGTATATGCAGCCAGGTGTATAGGTCTCCCCAGTATATGTAGCCAGGTGTATAGGTCTCCCCAGTATATGTAGCCAGGTGTATAGGTCTCCCCAGTATATGTAGTCAGGTGTATAGGTCTCCCCAGTATATGTAGCCAGGTGTATAGGTCTCCCCAGTATATGTAGCCAGGTGTATAGGTGTTATACACCTGGCTGCATATACTGGGGAGACCTATACACCTGGCTACATATACTGGGGAGACCTATACACCTGGCTGCATATACTGTGGAGATACTTTAAATTGATATATTACTAATTGTAAAATGTTAATATGAAGGAAAATGAACCAGGATAGAAAGGACCAGTGTGCTTTGAATTATAAAACCACATATTTTTCTTAGGAAATCTGTATGGTATGCATGACTAGGGGTGTGACGGGGCGTGATAAGGGGTGTGGCAGAGGAGTGGCTTAAGTGTCCCTCTTTCTCATCTCAAAATGTTGGGAGGTATGCCTTAAGTGAAAGAAGGAATGTTTCATACCATCTGATATTTTATTCCTGAGAAGTTTAATTCTCCATCAATTATTATACCCAAGCTGCACACAAAGTCTGGGCTGTTCAGGTCTAAACTCCCTATTCCTTGTGGTTCTGATAGACACTGGAGCTGCTTTCCTGTCAAGCATTGGCCTCAGATGACAAGAACCTCAGTTTTGTTGGCATTTAGTTTTAGCCAGTTGTCATTCATCCAACCCTTGAAGCTCAGCTAAGCACGTGCTTATTTGCGGAGTAGGGTCTGTCAATCCAGGTTTGAATAATAAATATAACGGTGTTATCAGGATAGCAGTGGTATGTCAGGATATGTTTTGGATTATTTTTCCAAGTGGTAGCATATATATGGTGAACAGCAAAGGGGATAGTATCGAGCCTTGGGGCACACCATATTTTAGTGGTTCAGGGTTGGAAAGGAAAGGTCCCAAGGATACCCTTTGTATTCTACTAGCCAAGAAGGAGTTGAACCACTGGAGAAGTAAGTCATCTATGCCACAATACTCTTGCAGCCTTTTACGCAAAATATCATGATGAACTGTGTCAAAAGCCGCTGTGAGGTAAACAAAAAGGTCATACAATAACCCCCACAATTCCTTACCGCTTTTAGGTTACTAATGAAGGCTGCATTGCAAAGGCACTCTGGAAACTTCCATGGTCTTTTGGGGAAAATTTCACTCTCCCATAGAGTGCAATTCAATTCAGAAAATTGTAATTTTGCAAAACATTTTTCCTTTTCACTTTCATAAAAATGTTGCTGATCCAAAGTTCAGCAGAGTCACTGATGGCTACTGTCCACCATAACTTCTACAACAGGAGCAGTAAAAGAGTTACTAAACAATGTCTACATAAATGAAATAATGCTGAACTATATAACTACACACAACATTGAACTGTAGGACGTATATGAAGGTAGAGTTCAAGGTCTGCACACATTTTTACATGCATGTCTGTACAAAGGCTTTTATTCACACCTCAAACTTGAACACATGACTGTATCATTGTAAAGTCACTGAAATGCCTTTGTATATGTACTCCTTGTCTGTGTGTGTGTGTGTGTGTGTGTGTGTGTGTGTGTGTGTGTGTGTGTGTGTGTGTGTGTGTGTGTGTGTGTGTGTGTGTGTGTGTGTGTATTATTGTTAGTGTTATTTTATATAGCAAATATTCTTCAATCTCCAAGTCACCTTCTCATGGCCTTCACCTAACCTTCCACCTTATGGACAAAGCCTTGCTCACCTATCCTATCAGTTCAATGTGTCCTGCTCACCGATCTGACCATTTACCACTCAGCTATCTTACCACCCCAGTTTGAGCTCTTCCCAAACCTCTTATCCTGCCCTTCCCTAGTTTCAGTTACTCCTGCATATCTCCTACCACCCCCATTTTTGTTCAATTCCACTCCATGCACCTGTCTTACCTGCATCTATGGAAAAAAACGGGCAAGAGAAATGGGTGGGAATTAGCAGTAGTAGAATACCACTAATTTTACCAACATTCTACTATCAAGCAATAGTTGAATATCAGTTATTATACCAATATTCTACAATCTGCTACAGTAGAATATCGGTCATTTAACCAATATTCTACTATCACCCTCTGTACCTTATTCTCACTTGAACCCTCCCCTACCTATGCCTAACCCCAACCACCATCCACCTTCTCCCAACCCTAATCATCCCTCCTACTATTAACCCTAATCACTCCCCACTTACTCCTAACTCTAACTATTTCCCACCTATTCATAACATAAACCACCCCCACAGTCATCTAACCCTAACCACTCCCCACCTTCTTCTAATCCTAACCACTCCCCATCTACTCCTAAGACTACCCAACACCCACCTACTCCTTAAACTAACTACCCCCCACTAACTGCTATTTTGCCCCAGAGTTCAGCTACAGTTTTGCCAAAATCCAATGAACTACTGCTCCCAGCATACCCACTATTCCTACACCGATCCATTAGTATGTATATTCAAATTCGGAGCACAGTAATGGAGGGTGAGTGGAGTAAGAGAAGCTCTTTGTGACAGGGGTTTGAAGAGCACACACGTGGACAGAAGCAGTGCTCTCATTAGTGTACAATAACAGCACCTCCCTAACTCATATATGTAACAACGTCACTGTGACAGCATATTCCTACCCCATATATGTCATAACCATACTGTGACAGCACCCTCTTACCTCATGTATTTCACAACTTCAATGTGACAGAATCCTTACATCTCATATACAGTATGTCATTACCACACTGTAACAGCACCCTTTTAACTTATATATGGTACAATGTCACTATGACAACACCCTCTTACCTCATATGTGTCATAACTTCAATGTGACAGCACCCTCCTACTCCATAGGATATGAATATTTCACCAAATATGGTGAAAATGCAGCAAATTTTCCCTTTAGAAATCACATTTGTCTATGCAAGCAAATAGGCGATTTTCTCTGCCCATTTCAGTAAAATTTCCAAAACAGCAAAACATGTTATCTGTGATTTTTTGTTTTGTAAATTTGTTTGCCCAACCTCAACAAATGACACACGGTCCTTAGCTATGTGAGTACAAGTGCTATAATAGAACTCATGAACTGTCACTTTGTCCACTCTGTCACACCTCTGGCAATATAAATATACAGTATGACTGGTGACTCTGATCAGATACTGGTGTACAAAGGTCTTATGTTGTACAGGAACTTCTGATAAACACATTACCTCATAAATTACTTAATTTTGATTTTCATTTTACTTTTCATAGCACAAATTAGGATGAGGGTTATCTAATTCCTTAAAGAGGAGCCATCGCGAAAATCTTAAAATTTAAAACACATACAAATAAGAAGTACATTTCTTGCAGATTAAAATGAGCCATAAATTACTTTTCTGCTATATTGCTGTCACTTACAGTAGGTAGTAGAAATCTGACATTACATTTTGGGCTAGTCTATCTCTATTCTCAGCATGGCCTTTATTCTTTATAAAGACATTCCCTGAAAATGATTAATACAAAGATGCTGGCCAGCCTCCCTGCTCGCTGCACACTATGTTGGCAGTTGGATGGAGCAACTGCCATTCACTAAGTGCTTTTAACAATAAGGAAAACCCTGAGAACCCCCCTATGAGAAGATGGGCTAGTCCAAAATCTGTATGCCAGATTTCTACTACTTACTGTAAGTGACAGCACCATAGGAGAAAAGTAATTTATGGCTCATTTTACTCTGGGAGAAATGTACTTATTTGTATGTGTTTTAAATTTTAAGATTTTTGCGACCGTTCCTCTTTAAAGGGATATTCCCCATGCCTTACTGATCTGCTCTTCTGCCTCTTGCAGACATTACGGTATTGAGCATGGCCACCATAGCGGAGTGAAGGCTAATTCTTAACCATGGCCATGACTTTAAGGAACTCCCATGCTATCCCTCCAACTTCTTTCTCTTTTCATGTCCAAAGTAAGGGAGTGTTGAGGGGGTGGTGGAGGGTACACAAAGAGAGAAACATGGGGTCTTGTTTCATTAAGAAAAGAAAATCCTTTCTGTGCTTTTCACGCTACAGTTCTTTGATTATTACTTTCAAGATATCAAGAAGAAAAAAAAAAGAAGAAAAAGTTGGCGTCTTCTATCCTGCCTAATACGCTACATTCACACAGATAATCTGTCGAGTGAGTGAACAAACTATCTATTCTTGCCTGTGCTATTTTCCCATGTCAGAAACAGACTGTGCTGAAAAATTTAGGTTTCTTCTTTCATCTTTCCTTTCACGGACTCTCTGAACAAACTGCCTTTATTTCCCCCTTTCACTGAAGAGATCTTGACTGAGGCAAGAGAATGGGGATTTTTTATATATGTTTAGGCTCTGCCAGTGACATGGAACTGTAGAAGCTCTTAATTACTCAGGAAGTGACAATGTCAAGGGCCTTTCTCTGCTGCCTCACTGTTCCCCTTCATGATTTCCCATCATTGTCAATACTTCAGGCGTCCAGCTGTAGTTACAATATGGTCATTTCTTTCCCTTGCTGTTTGTGTTTACTTTTCATTAAAGGAATAAAAGGAATTGGGGCAATTAACCTACTTAGTGGAACGTGGAAAAAAATGAATGTTTTGCAACAACCCAAGAAAGCTACAGATTTATAGAGCATGGCGATGACTTACAATTATTGCAACGGGAAATGTGATCAGCTTGGAAATGAAAGGGTTAAAGAATCAACACTGAAAATCGTCACCAGCCAAGAGAAGATGTCATAAATGATGTTCATGTATTGGTACTATTTTCCACTTGGTTTAAAGTGAACCTGTCGTTAGAGATGGCCCGAACGGTTCGCACACGAACTTATTTGTGCAAACTTCGGCCACTGCCAGGCCCAGCACATTCAGTGACTACCTGTGTGTGTGACAGCTGCACATTTGTAATACCAATCCCTGCATACCTGTTTAGTAGTGCACCTACCTACGTGACCGCAAGCAGTGTTATATTATATACCAGTCACTTGCTGCACCTGTTCACAGTACCTGTGTGTGTGACAGCTGCACATTTGTAATACCAATCCCTGCATACCTGTTCAGTAGTGCACCTACCTACGTGACCGCAAGCAGTGTTATATACCACCAGTCACTGCACCTGTTCACGGTACCTGTGTGTGTGTGTGTGACAGCTGCACATTTGTAATACCAGTCACTGCATACCTGTTCACTAAACCTGTGTGACCGCACGCTGTTTTATATACCAGTCCATGCATACCTGTTAACTGCACCTGTGTAACCGCACATTGTTGTACCAGCAGTCACTGCAACCTGTTCACTGCACCTGTGTAACCGCACATTGCTGTACCAGCAGTCACTGCAAGTTGTTCACTGCACCTGTGTAACCGCATATTGTATAAGTCAAGTCAGTGGATACCTTTCACTTCATCCCCCCCCAATATGGACAAAACAAGAGGCAGAGGCAGGCCACCTGGCAGGTCTGTTCGAGGTCACGCTGTCGTGATTTTGTTTGGCCCTCGACCAAAGTACAGTGTTCAGAAGAAGGCACCTACCATCAACCCCCAATATTGTCAGGACGTAGTTGACTATTTAACACAGAACACTTCATCTTCCTCAGTTTCTGCATGGAACCATGACATATCTTCCTCCTCTTGCTCTGATTCTGGCACCCCACTTAACACTCCGTCGGCAGCCATCACCAAAGTGCCATCATCACAGGGCTCAGCGGTGTGGAAATTTTTTGTGTGTGTCTGCCTCAGATGAGAGCAATGCCATCTGTACTCTCTGCCACCAAAAATTGAGCCGTGGAAAGACCAAGACCCGCGTAGGGACAACTACCTTACGAAGGCACATGATTACAAAGCACAAAATGCAATGTAATGACCACCTGAGGAAAAGCAGCGCACAAAAGCAAAGACACACACGGCAGTGGAAGATACCAGGCCACAAATATTTCTCAAAAAGAGGCGATACCTAAACTGTACCGTGATGTTGAAAGGCAAGTGGTGACATCTCTGGCACACAGCGTTGGGTCAAGGGTCCATCTAACCACGGATGCCTGGTCTGTGAAGCACGGTCAGGCCTGCCCGAAGACTAAATCAGTCCCCACATACAGCATCTCTGCCTGCACGCCATGTGACTGCCTGCCCCAAGACTAAGTCGCTCCCCACACAGCATCTCTCCCTGCAGGCCGCTTGACTGCCTTCTCCGCCACCACCAACAGGGTCCAGGACACCAGGTGGATTCCTGAATTTTTAAGGCCGCTGCTAGCAGCAGCCGCTATAATAATTTTTCTGGTGCGTGTACATGCCTAATTTTTCTGGCTGCACTGCAGCTGCAACAACAAAACAAAAGGCATAAACATGTGTCAATTCCCCTTTGTGATCGTTACCTTGCCGCGGTGAAGATGCTTGCATATCACAATGCAGCACTACCACTATGGCGAGGAGACGTTACGAGACCTAAGCAGGAAGCAAGGAGGTGATGCAACCCGAGTGTCGGGCGGCTACTGAACAGGAGAAGCCCTGAGCATAGCTCCCTCTAAAGTCCGCCTTATCTGCAGGAAGGTCGTGAGTAACAAGCCAACCCATGGCAATCACTACACTTGAAAGTACGCAGTGCTGTTGTATATACCGCTGTGCGGTTTGAGAAGCAATTGGACTGTTATCTAATGCTGGCCAGTACATGACACTTGCATTGAAGAAAACCTGATCTGTGGCAATACGGAGATGAGATAGAAAGAAGGTGGATGTGTTTTTAGTGGCTATATCCCCATGTGATGTAGGATTGATAGGACTTCCCTTTCACTTAAACTAGAGGAAAGCCAAGGACTGGCCGGGGGTAGCAGAAGATAAAAACAAGCTTCATCTTAAAGCAACAGTGCACAATTGCAAAAGTGTGAATGAGGAGGCCTTGGGTGTGCGCCTGGTGGAGGGCCCACAATTGTCCAGACATGATTGGATTTACCGGTTGGTCTGCATAGGCGCAAGCTGGGCGATCAACACGGTGATTTACCATGATGGGGACAGTGGGTAATTAGAATAGCTCACATGCTGTAGAGTTGGTTTTAGAAATTTTAAATGTAGTGTGAACCATGTTTTGTAAAAGTTTTGCAGGCTGTAAATTAAATATTGTTGAAGCACATGAAGACACTCTGGTTTGAAGTTTGTGTTTGAATAATAATTTTTCTTGGTGCGTGTACATGCCTAATTTTTCTGGCTGCACTGCAACAACAAAACAAAAGGCATAAACATGTGTCAATTCCCCTTTGTGATCGTTACCTTGCCGCAGTGAAGATGCTTGCATATCACAATGAAGCAATGACCGCCGGCTATATGAGTGTCTCGTGGGGGGGGGCACACCCAAGATAATAAGGTCGTTGCTTCATTGTGGACAGAGCAAATTCGATCAGCTGGACAGTCACTGTTGTCCTGTCATTGAGCTACCTCAGCCCGGTGACCATATGGGCTTGAAAACTCACCATGGTGCGCACCAGCACGGCTGTCACTTCACAAACAGCTGTTTGCGGTGCGTTACACAGTGAGTTTGGTCTGTCAGTGTGAAGCAGTACTCTAATTACACTCCCTGATTGATGTATACACATGCAGGATGTTTTAAAGCACTTTAGGCCTCCAATTTAGCATACAATGTGATTTCTACCCTTAAAACGCTGCTGTGCATCAAATCCTGATTTTCCCCGGGACTTTTGGCGTGCATCCCACTCCCCCATGCAAAAACTCAGATGTTAGACCCCTTGAAACATCTTTTCCATCACTTTTGTGGCCAGCATAAATGTTTCTAATTGTCAAAGTTCGCATCCCCATTGAAGTCTATTGCGGTTCGCGAACGTTCACGCGAACCAAACCTTTTGCGAAAGTTCGCGTTCGAGTTTCGCGAACCGAAAATCAGAGGTTCGAGCCATCTCTACCTGTTGTAGCAGAAATATGGGAGCTACCATGTTTCACTTTTGGCATTCCTTGGCTGTCATGTTTTGTTCTATAGAGGTACTTGTTCACCTGCATGCTTGTTCTGGGTCACTGACATAGTAAGCAATGAAATCAGGGACTGGAAATAGCAGACAGAACTATCAACAGCTAAACAAAGCTGTGAACACCTTTTCCAATATGTCTACAATGGCAGACCCTGTGCTAGTTGCTAATGAGAAAGTGAAATAGAAAATTGACGCAGATAGCTGAAAGTGAAGATGTGCTGTATTCTCAGTAATTTGTGGCCTAAAAGGGAGGATTCCACAGCTAGAGCAGGATCATCCATGAGGCAACCTAGGCAACTGCCTGGGGCCTAGTGGGCATCAAGAGGCCCAGCTGCCACTTTCCCTGACCACACTCCTACCTCAAGTTACCAAAAAGACTATAGGAGGAAGCAAACGCTTGTACCTCACTTTGGGCCCCATTTAATCTTAATCCTTTTCAGTTCCCAGCTTCCTATACAAAACAAGGACAGTAGGGTAGGAAACAATTAGGGTCAATGTGAAATGCTGGGAACAATACATACAGCACATACAGCTGTAATCCAGTCTTTTTCTTCATGCAAAAAAAAACCAAAACAAAAAAAAAGTACATATGGGAAACTACGAATTTTAACCTCCCAAATATATTAACTAACACCTCCTTGAAAACCTTAAAGAGAAACTCCAACCTAGAATTGAACTTTATCCCAATCAGTAGCTGATACCCCCTTTTACATGAGAAATATAATGCTTTTCACAAACAGACCATCAGTGGCGCTGTATGACTGATTTTGTGCTGAAACCCCTCCCACAAGAAGCTCTGGGACCGCGGTACTCTGGGCAAACTGCCACAATGTAACAATGTTCACAGACAGGAATTAGCTGTTTACAGCTGTCTCTAACAGCCAAAACAGCTAGGAGCAGCTACATAACCTGCCCACAGTAAAAATGTCACCATGTAATAAATGTCAGAATGTAAATCGGGGAGAGGAAAGATTTTACAATGAGCAAACATTGACTAAATCATTTATACATAATTATTCTAAAAATGAAGCACTTTTTTTTATTACATTATTTTCACTGGAGTTCCTCTTTAAACTCCCTTCTAATGTAAACTCCTTCCTGATATGTAACCCTAACCTTCTCATTCCCAATGTTAACCTATTTTCACAATTTACCCTAATCTCCTCCCCCTATTTTAATCTGTTACATCTAACCACCCTATCCATATTGACTAACATAAACTCTTCTAAAACCATGGCTATAGAGCATAATTTAGACATTGAATATTTGGCAATATAAAAGCTAACTGTTGACAGCACCAAAGCAAAACTTTCACTGGGGCCCACAGCTTCTTAGCTACGCTACTGGACTGTGCCAGTACCAGTATACCTGCCCTTAATTTTACCATTAGTATACTGTGATAACAGCAAGGACAGGGACAATCATGCATTGCAGACTGACAAAGCCATTGGCCTCAATTCACTAAGCTTTATCAAACTTTTTATCAAACGTTTGATAATTTACCTCATGGGTAAAATCTAATTTTTAATTCACTAAGGTGTTATAGACTTATTGAATGTTTTATCGATAAAATATTCTATAAACATATAACACCTTAGTGAGCTCAAAATTAGATTTTACCCATGAGGTAAATTATCAAAAGTTTGATAAAGTGTTTGATAAAGCTTAGTGAATTGAGGCCATTGGGTCATCTTGCCACTGAACATGACAGAAGGTGACATAGACAGTACAAAGGGGCAGAACCACATCTGCACTGTTGATATTGTGTACGGGTCGTATCCTCACCTAAAAATATGTGGTGGCGCATATGTACGTGTGTTGTGTGGGTGACGTAAGGGTTAATGGATAGGTTAACATTGCCTCAGACACCACCTCTGAGCTGGCAGGGAATTAGATTGCTGCCTGTAGTAGTAAATAATCTTGTGCAAGCAGGGGAAAACCCAGGATTGAAGGGTCTCCCTCAGCCACGCACAATACAGTATAATAATATGGTAGGACATCATGCTGGGTACACATAATGCAATTTCCCATCCGACTGACAGGATCTTACAATTACTTCCTATATGTCGGATCTGCTCCCGATTGACAACGGGATCGATCAGAAGCAGTTTGGATACAGATAATAATGAAGACAGCCGACATTAGTAATGAAGGGGAAGGTGAAGCATTCACATAGCAGGGCACAGGGCTGTGCTCATACCAGACTCTAAGTTCCCCAGAGCTGCTCCATGCTCTCTACACATACTGCTGCTTCGTCCAAAGTCAACTGTAGCAGGGAAATGGGGCAGTGCTGTGAGCTGCAGGATGCCTGCAGATATTGTGGTGTCTATCTTGTGCCTGTCCCCAGACACTGCACCGGCCCTGGTCTGAGGGGGGATTCTGGGCAGCTGTAATCCCCCCCTGTGTTTGCCTATGTGCAAGGAAAGCCTGAGAGGACGATCATCACATATATGTCTGTCTGCCAGTTCTGTCTATATTTCTTCATGATGGACAGATAAATAATTTTTGTGCACGTTAGAACTATTCACTTCAATTTTTAATTCCAGGAGCTTACAATCTATTGCTATGGCAAAACATATACAGAACTCCTTTGCAAGTATTTTTTGGGTGTGTATTAAAAGAAAACTAAACTAATGCTACGTGGTTTTCCCCGGCTGCGGAACTACCGTACATTATATTATAGAAAATCTCTCCAGGTTACCAGCACTGATGTCCAGTAAAGTAATGGTAGCTTTTGTTTTTTTCTGTTTGTAAATTACATGCTTTGATCCTAAATGTGTCACCAGTTCTCTCCCTGACCTTGGCACAGCCACCTATTTGCATTGTTCCTGGATTATGATTTTCTTCCTATTGTTCCATTGTTCCATCTGTACTCCTGTCAGGAGCCTTCAGTTATTAAAATCAATCCTGACCTCACTGATTACTTCAAAGACTCGCAGGCTTGCCATCTATTTCAGCCACAGATCAATGCAAATATAGCTGTTTTACATGGAAAAGATGGTTTTAAAAAAAAAAAAAAAAAAAAAAATAGTTTACGTTTAATGTATTATTTAGTACTGAAATTGGTGGGTTTATTTATTTATTTTTCTTTAATCAGAAAAATATGGGCTATTATAGATCAATATTTAATATTTGTTTTGTGCTGTATTTTTTATGGGATTGGCAGTTTTTTTGAAGTAGAAATTGCTTCTTGGAATGCTTTTGGAAAGAAAATAAGATAACTCTTCAATGTACAAGAAAATTGAAAGTGCAACAAGTGCTGTTGTGAACCAATCCCTTGGATGGTAAAGCCTGTGGTACACAAACGATTGATATCTCTCTGATCGATACAGTACAACGCTATGAAGCCTTCGGTTAAACAGCCGCCCATTATCAAAAAATATAATGGCCTTTTCTGAATCAAGTTTCAGTTGGCATTTTGATCTAGAATTAATTGAATAGGCCAATTGTTTTATTGCTTTTCCTACTATTTTATGTTTTCCTTGACTCTGCTGCAGGCATGTCCAAACTCCATCCTGGGGGCCAAGTGCGGCCCACCAAGCTTTTTGTGGTGTCCCCCAAACTACACAGCCACTGATTAGCAGCTGCTACTGTGCCAGCAGAAGTAACAGCCACTGATTAGCAGCTGCCACTGTGCCAGGAACAGCAGTAACAGCCACTGATTAGCAGCTGCCACTGTGCCAGCAGCAGTAGCAGCCACTGATTAGCAGCTGCCTTTGCCTCTTCTTGCCTTTGTCTCTTCTTGCACCTCTGACACTGTGGATGTCCTCGGCAGGTTGTGATGCACCGTATCAAGTGTTACGTACAGAGTGCTGGGAGGCCTCATGTAAAACTCGCACCGGGACCCATAGCTACACCACTGGTCACAGGTATAGTGTACCTAATGACAATCAGCAAAAATGTCACTTAATTTCGCTAGTTATACCCCTTAGCACTCTCAAGAATGGTGATGCGGCCTGGTATCTTCCACTGCGGTGTCCCAATGGCCACAAATTCCGGAAGGCCTCAGAGTCCACCAGCTGATATGGTAACAGCTGGCGGGATAACAGTTCCGCCAAGCCAGCTGTCAGACGCCGGGCAAGGGGGTGACTGGCAGACATTGGCTTCTTCGGCTCAAAGATTTCCTTCACAGACACCTGGCTACTGCTGTGGGCAGAGGAGCAGGAGCCGCTCAAGGTGAGAGGCAGAGTGGAAGAGGTTGGCTGTGATTGTGAAGGTGCAAGGGAGAAAGCAGCTGAAGAAGATAAAGCAACTGACGGAGGAAGAGGAGAAGTAGAGTGGCTTTGCCTTTGTGTGCTGTTTTTGCTCAGGTGGTCTTCCCATTGCAGTTTGTGCTTTTTCTGCATGTGCCTTCGTAAGGCAGTTGTCCCTACGTGGGTGTTGGCCTTTCCACGGCTCAATTTTTGGTGGCAGAGAGTACAGATGGCATTGCTCTGATCTTTGGCATACACACTACTAAATAAATGTCCACACCGCAGAGCCACCCTGGGGCGATGGCACTATGGTGGCGTCAGCAGCTGACGTTGAAGGGCATGTTGGCTTGCTGTACATAGGTGGCGATACATGGTGCCAGACACTGCCACCAGCTGTTTCTGATGATGAGCTCCCCCTGCTTCTTTCAACAACTCGTCTCCTCCTACTCCTCTCTGACTCCCCCTCTGAACTGTCCCCCTGTTCATCTCCTCTATTGGGAACCCACGTGGCATCCGCATCATCATAATCATCATAATCATCCTGCCCAGCTTCGCTTGTATCAAACACCTCCAAAACTGCACCAACAGCAGGTACTTCATCATCCTCCTCCTAACACGTTACATCCATAGTGTTGCCTAACTCAGACATATGAGGTGGTGTAACTGGCTTAGCGCCTTCATCTTGTTGTAACAATAATGGCTGTGAATCAGTGATTTCCCCACCAAATAACTCCTGCGAAGTGTCAAATGTAGCGGATGTAGTAATTGGAGTAGCGCTGGTGGCTGCGGAAGATGAGGTGTTTTGAGTTAAATTGTCAACCACGTCCTGACAATCTTGGGAGTTGATGGGACGTGCCTTCTTCTGAGCACTGTACTTTGGGCCAGGGCTGCACAAAATCACATCAGCACGATCTGGAACAGCCCTGCCGGGTGGCCTGCCTCTGGGTCTGCCTCTGGCTCTGGCTGTTGTTTTGTCCATATCGGGGGGGGGGATGAAGTGAAAGGTATGCATTGACTTGACTAATACCATGTGCAGTCACACAGGTGCAGTGAAAGGTATGCAGTGACTGGTATTACAATACAATGTGCAGCTGTCACACAGGTGCAGTTAACAGGTATGCACGGACTGGTATACTAAACAGCATGCGGTCACACAGGTGCAGTGAACAGGTATGCAAGGATTAGTATTACAAATGTGCAGCTGTTTCACACAGGTACCGTGAACAGGTGCAGTGACTGGTGGTATATTACACTGCTTGCGCTCACGTAGGTGCACTGAACAGGTTACGGTATGCACTGTAGTGATTGGTATTACAAATGTGCAGCTGCCTGTCACACACACACACAGGTACCGTGAACAGGTGCAATGACTGGTGGTATTAACAATGTGTGCGCTCACGTAGGTAGGTAGGTAGGTGCACTGAACAGTGAACAGGTGCAGTGATTGGGATTACAAATGTGCAGCTGGCTGTCACACACACACACAGGTACCATGAACAGGTGCAATGACTGGTGGTATTAACAATGCGTACACTCACATAGGTATAGGTAGGTAGGTGCACTGAACAGTGAACAGGTGCAATGATTGGGATTACAAATGTGCAGCTGCCTGTCACACACACACACAGGTACCGTGAACAGGTGCAATGACTGGTGGTATTAACAATGCGTGCGCTCACATAGGTATAGGTAGGTAGGTGCACTTCCAGAAAAGTTTGCAGTTCCCGTTCGCCAGCGAACCATTCGGCCATCTCTAATGGCCATTTGTATGCCAATAACATCCAGAAGATGGGGGGAGGAGTCTAAAGAGGTTATTACAGTCAATCAACCAGGGGTCATATAACAAATGTGGCCACCAACAGTGCTGGTTCTATGACTCTCTGTATAAGTTAGTGTGTGTGTATATGTGCTCTTCAGCACATTGGTTAAAGCGTACCTGTACTAAAACAGATAGACAGAGGCTTACTTCATCTTCCTGATGCCCACTGCTCCAGCGCAGCATCCCTCTATACCAATTAAATCAAGTTTGTCAAAAAGGTTTCTTGTGGCTCTTCTGCCATGGACTAGTCATCCATACTGAGTATGCTCAAGTAAGGTCTGTGGCTGCGCATGCCGAGTAGAGCAAAGTGTTTATGCATGGAGGAAGAAAGCTGTGTATTGGGCATGCATGGACCTTACTCACACATGCCCGGTCCAGATGCCTCCACAGCAGGGAATGCTATCAGAAGACGAAGAGAGACCCTGCTCTGGAACGGTGAGCTGTGCAAAAACTCTGTGAAGTCTCTGGAACATCTAGAAGCTTCCAGCTACTGAGGAAAGTACAGGTTAGCTTTAATGATCACTCCGCCTGGCAGCTAAGTTGGCGGGTCATGGAACATGGCTACTATAATGTTAAATACATTTTCATGGACGAGTTGCAGTGTTAGGCTACTGTCATATGGTTTACTGCAGTATTAGTTAGATATCAAAATATAGCATGACATAAAACTGATATACGGTAATAAGAAATAAAATTAGTGATTTGCAATATATTAGTGTTAGGGGCAGAATACAGGGGCGTAGCAATAGGGGTTGCAGAGGTTGCGACCGCATCGGGGCCCTTGGGCCAGAGGGGTCCAGAAGGGCCCTCCCTCAACTACAGTATTATCTCTCTATTGGTCCTGTGCTCATAATAATCACTTCTATAGATACTTTGAATAGTAGTAACCATTAACAAACTGCTCCCCATCCCCTTCTTGCACCTCTGACACTGTAGTTGCCATTGGCAGGTTTTGGTGCACCGTATCAATTGTTATGTATAGAGTGCTTAGGGGGGCCCCATTGTAAAACTTGCATCGGGGCCCACAGCTCCTAAGCTATGCCACTGGCAGAATATCAGCACGACAACAACAAAAATGGTGCAAAAAAAGTTGTCATCCCTCATATCTCTCTCATTACAGCTTTCCTATAAAAATATACATGTCAGTGATTAACTTCCTTATCACTAATACATATTTATTACTTCTGTGTGATAATATCCAGCCAATCTCAGGTGCGAAGTACTCAATTTAAAAGAAATCAAGCTATAGTAAAAGCTAAGTGATGATATGCTGGAAAATGAATATGTGTCCTCTGCTAAAAGTTCTGTAATGAAAGGGTTAAATGTCTCTGTATATCTTGCATGTGTGGCGATGTGCACCCTGTACATATTTCACCCTAAAAGGCCCGCACACATTCCAGAGCTCCTGGAGCCTGCTGGCCAGCAGCTCCCAGCAGCCGCTCTGTGCTGCCTTGACTCTTGGCCAAGCTTGGCCTGAGTCTGCCGGCTGTGGAATGTGTGAGAGCCATGTGTCACATCTCCAGACTGTGGGAAAGTGTTGCTCCAGTGAACTCCCAGCAGCTGTCCTACCCCAGTTTGGTCGTGCGTCGAGAGAAACAGGAGCTCAAGTTTACAGCTCTTGGAACTACAACTTCCTTGACTGGTTTCCGCACATCTTCTTCCAGCCACCACATCTGGGAATGACAAAGAACATCTGAGCTCTTCTTCTTTGTGGGAGTTCACAGTCTTTCCAGTGTTCTGCTGGCCTCCCTGTTAGAGAAAGAGGTTAAGTACTTAAAAAAAAAAAAAAAAAAAAAAAAAAATCACACCTAGAAATTTTTTTTTTACTAATCCTGATATACATATGCCAGTTTTTCACAATAAGACAGACAACCGTAAGCTGAATTGATTGCTTGTCCATATGTGGAAATGATAAAAAAATCTCACACAGTCCTACTCCACCTGAAAACTATTTTCAAGAAGCTGTCATGCTTGGCCTTGGGGTAATTAATCGGTCTGCTAAAAAAAAAAAAAAGTTGTATAAAATTTTCAAGTATATGCTGGACTGTGTCACTACTTCCGGCTGCATTTCCACTCCATGGGAATCCTTGCGTTTTCCCGCATGCGTTTGAAGTGGATCCGAGGTAAACTTTTACTCATTGCATATTTGTGTTCCTTTCATATAGTTTATAGGGCATTCCTCAAGCCAAATACTTTTTTTGTTTTGTTTTAATACTCTAATTCCCTATAAAATAAACAAGCCTCGCCCACAGCTCCTTTTGTGCCTTGGCACTGTAGCAAGGGCTCATGGGAGCTCAGTCTGGGCAGGAGGAGGTTACTAGCCAGAGATTTCAGAGGCAGAGGGGAGGAGAGAGGACTGAATTTACACACAGGCAAGCTGATAGCATCTCCAGCCCTCAGCCTGTGTCAATGTGACAAACAGAACATGGCCCCTCTCATTGTATCTCAGGAATAAATAATCATAAACTGTTGAAGCTGTTTGCAGCTAGATATGCTGTGTAAACTATCTAAACTTTAGATAAGATATATAAACAAGTTACTTGCTATAGTTAGTTTTTCATCTCGGATCCACTTTAAGTAAAAAAACTGACAGCATGCCATAATTTTTTTTAGAAACCGCATCCGTTTCCCAGGTAATGATTGTCAGTGATGCTAGACGCATGCCAACATTTGCATAAAATAACGCATATTTGCATATGAAAAAATATGCGTCATTTAATATCCATGTGGAATCAGAATCAGAATCTTTATTTCGCCAAGTGCGACCGAGGTCGTACCCAGAATTGGTTGTGGTTCACGTGACAGTGGCAACAATAGCAAGGACAGAGATTGGCATTAGTACAGCAAGACAGGCATAAACAATAAGACAATAACATATAATACAAGCAAGATAAGCAAGACATGCAGTAACACACAGTTTTAGTCGGTCGATTATGCAGTACAATATGTGTTTTGCTCTTTTACGGAGACCCTCCGGTTTGGATATTGTGCCGCTCAGGGATAAGTAACTTCGTACCACACCTTGAGTAGAGTTCTACCAAGGAGTGCAGGCTAATATGTCCTGAAATGCGGCTAGTGTACCGCCGAGAGGCCGGAATTCAGCAGGAGGGCTGCTTGGAGAAAAAAGTTGTCCCTACGCCTCTTAGTCCTCGGGCGGATTGTCCTGTAGCGACGGCCCGATGGAAGGAGCTCAAAGAAGCGGCAGCCTGGGTGAGTCGGGTCCTGGGAGATTCTTTTAGCCCTTGTTTTCATTCTGGTGGTGTAGAGGAGATCTAGAGGTGGCAGAGGAGAGCCGATGGTCCTTTCCGCTGAGCTGATAACTCTTTGGAGCTTATACTTATCACTGGCTGTTGCTCTTGCATACCACACAATAATGGCGGAGCAGAGGGTAGCTTCAATAGTGGCAGTGTAGAAGCTGGACAGCAGCTCCCGAGGCATACCAAATTTTTTCAATTGGCGCAGGAAGAATAGTCTCTGCTGAGCCTTCTTCTGGATTTTGGTGGTATTCTGCGCCCACCTTAGGTCGCTCGTTAGGGTAGTTCCCACGAACCGAACGCTGGAAACCCTGGACACTTCAATCTCGTTGATAGAGATTGTTTGTTGTGTGGGGGAGTGTCTCCTAAAGTCCAAGATCAGTTCCACTGTTTTGGCTGCATTAAGGACGAGCATGTTGACCTCGCACCATCTGCAGATTCTCTCTATCTCGCTGCGATAATTATGTTCACCTGCCTCTCCGATGATCCCGATGATAGTGGTATCATCCGCAAATTTAATGACCTTTACGGAGTCGGCGGAGGAGGTACAGTTGTTGGTGTACAATGAGAACAGTAGAGGGGACAGAACACACCCCTGTGGAGCCCCTGTGTTGGTAGTGCTCAAACTGGAGAAGCAGTTACCAAGCTTCACCTGTTGCGTCCTATTAGAGAGGAAATCTTTTACCCACGCGCAGAGTGTGGAGTCAACTCCAAGATGTGCCAGGTTGTCGATCAGTATGTTTGGGCAGATTGTATTGAATGCAGAGCTGAAGTCCAAAAACAGGATCCTAACGTAGGAGTTTGGTCTTTCGAGGTGTTCCGTGATGTACGCCAGACTGATGTTGATGGCATCATCCACGGACCTATTGGCCCTGTATGCAAACTGATGTGGATCAAGGAGGGGGCTGGCAAGGCGTTTCAGGTGGGCAAGAACCAGACGTTCAAGGATCTTCATGACTATGGAGGTGAGGGCCACTGGTCTGAAGTTGTTGTATTCTGTGTTGCCTGGCTTTTTTGGGACTGGAATGATTGTGGACCTCTTAAGACAGGAGGGGACACTGCCTTCCGCCAGGGACCTGTTAAAGAGGGAGGTCAGCGTGGGGGCCAGCTGGTCTGCGCAAGTTCTCAGGCAAGTTGGTGATATGCAGTCTGAGCCGGCAGCTTTCCTGGCATTGAGTCTGCGGAGGTGATGGAGAACATCTTCGTCCTGGACCGCTACTGGCACTGGGTCGACCTGGACCTTTGGTGAGAGCGTTGTCGAAGGGTGCAGGGTTAGCCAGCTGCTTGGGACTTTTTTCAAACCGACCTTAAAACTTATTTAGTTCCTCGGCTAGTGAGGTGCTGGGGGTCGCATGCTGGGGGGGGTGGTTTGAAGTTCGTAGCTGCTCTGAGGCCTTTCCACACCTCGCGTGGGTTGTTTGACTGGAGGTAGTGACCCAGCTTGTCAGAGTAGGCCCTCTTTGCAGCACGCAGTTCACGATTTAGGGCGTTCTTTGCATCTCTGAACTCGTCAGGGTTGCCGTGCTTGTGCGCCATCTCCTTGGCTTTCCGGAGGCAGCACAGCTTGCTGTTGAACTACGGCTTGTTATTCGGGAAGATCTTGAAGGTCTTTGAAGGGACACACATTTCCTCGCAAAAGCTGATGTAGTAGGTGATGTTCTCTGCCCATTCACCCAGGGAGGGTGCTTCAAGGGCTGACCAGTCAGTGCATTCAAAGCAGGCCTGTAGCTCCATCTTAGCCTCGGCTGTCCACCTTTTTAAGGTCTTTGTGGCAGGCTTTGTCGTTTCCGGGTGCCTTCTGTAGGTGGGGACCAGGTGGATTAAGCTGTGGTCGGAGTTCCCCAGTGCAGCACCTTGAGTGGCCTTGTACGCATTCTTAAGGGTCGTGTAACAATGGTCCAGGGTGTTGCAGTTCCTGGTGGGGCAGAAGATGTGTTGCTTGAAGCGTGGCATCTCCTGACGCAGGTTTGCGCTATTAAAGTCTCCCAGAATTATGAAGAGGGCCTCTGGGAAGGCAGTTTCCCACTTAGTGATGCTGTCGCTGAGTACACTCAGGGCAATCTTTGTGTTTGCGTCAGGGGGGATATAGACCCCAAAGAGAATAATGGAAGTGAACTCCCTAGGGGAATACTGGGGCCTGCAGTTAATGACTATAAACTCCACATCAGGGGTACAGATTATACTGAGGGTGGTGGTGCTGGAGCACCAGGTGGTGTTAACGTAGAAGCATATGCCGCCACCTCTTTTCTTCCCAGACAGGGCTTGGTCGCGGTCTGCACGGAGGAGGTCATAGCCTGGCACCACAATGGAGTTGTTGGGAATGCCGTCATTCAGCCAGGTCTCGGTGAAGCAGAGAACAGGGGTGCAGCTGCCAATCGAGGGCTTACTGCTAAGTAGTAGGAGCAGTTCGTCTACCTTGTTTGGGAGTGAGCAGACGTTCCCTAGCAGGATGGCAGGGATGGGAGAGCGAAGGCCCTTCCTCTTGAGTCTCACCCAGGCTCCTGCCCTTCTCCCTCTGTGGCGGCGTTTGCTTTGGGAGAATTCAGGGACACTGACCAGGTGGGTGATGTGTGCGCTGACTGCCTTCCACAGGGGAGAGTCTGTAGGGGGATCCCTGGCAAGGGGGGGATCTTTGGCGAGAAGGTCCCACTTTAGGAGCACCTCTCTGGACAGGGTGACTATGTGCGGCATTTCACAGGGAGGTGGAATAAGAGACAGCACAGGGATGTGATCCGGCTATGCAGTAGATCTGCGCAAATGGCAGCACGGGGGGCACCGATTTGTGCGTGGGGGGCTCAGATTGTGGTATAGCACAGGGATAGCACAGGAGTGCATAAGTAGTGCAGCAATCCGGATGGCACGGGGATGCTCAGAACAGAGCAGCAGTCCAACAGCAGAGGAGTGCATAAGCAGTCTAGCGGTCAAGGGTGGCACAGGGATGCTCAGAGAAGGGCAGCAGTCCAACCTCACAGGAGTGCATAGCAGTGCAGCAATACAGGGTGGCACACTCAGCACCGCACACAGATTTATATATTATATCATATTTCATCAACAAAATTAGGAATTAGAGTCCACTACAAGCGCGATCGCAACCGTGCTGCATTTGCGATCAGGTACACTGCCTTTTCCACGTGCCATGATTGCACCGCATAGCCATCTGGAATGGAGTGCGATCGCGCTGAAATTCACGCATGCCAGCCAGGGCCGGCCCTAGACTTTTTGCCGCCTGAGGCAAATTTAGGAGAGAGCTGCTGCTGCCGCCGCTCCCCCCCCCCCCCGGTCCGTGGGTGCCGGAGGGGTAGCGGGCAGGTCGGGGGTATTGGGCCTAGCGGTGGGGAGGGGGGTCGGACCCCCCCTCCCTCGCCTGGGTCCCCCGATCTGCGCTCCCCTCCAGCCTGTAATTAGGAAGCTGCTGCCAGATCGTAAGAGGCACGGGTGGGGAGGACTTACCTTATCCGCGTTCCATCGTGCGCTCCACTGACGTCACTTCCTGCATCGCTGTCCACTTACAATACAGTGGGCGGCGATGCAGGAAGTGAAGTCAGTGGTGCGCTCGCTGGAACGCGGAAAAGGTGAGTCCTCCCCGCGCGTGCCTCTTACGATCTGGCAGTGGCTTCCTAATTACAGGCTGGAGGGGAGCGCAGATCAGGGGACCCAGGCGAGGGGGGGGGGGGGGTCCGACCCCGCTCCCCACCGCTAGGCCCAATACCCCTGACCTGCCCGCTACCCCTCCGGCTCGGCAGCCGCCCCCCCCGGGCGGGTGACGCCCTTAGAAGTTTGCCGCCTGAGGCAAATGTTTCACCCCGCCTCATGAGCGGGCCGGCCCTGATGCCAGCGATTGCTTTCCAGGAAAAATGCAGCACACTAGGGAGAAATGAGCACCGTAACTTACATGTAAATTGTGGTGCTCTTGCAATCAGCAAAACGGCCTCTGGCTACCTATACTGGGGCTACTTATGCTGGGGAGAAACCTCTTGCTACTTGTACTGAGGGGACACTTCTGGCTACCTGCACTGAGGGAACTCCTCTGGCTACTTGTACTGAGGGGACACTTCTGGCTACCTGCACTGAGGGAACTCCTCTGGCTACCTGCACTGAGGGAACTCCTCTGACTACTGGGGGCACTGCTGGCTACCTAATATTATACAGAGGTATTGGGGCAGCTTTAGTAACGATGTGCTCAGGTCTTTATTCTGTACCAGGGCCCAGGGATCTGTAGCTATGCCACTGAGAACTTTCTTGTTTTCTCGTTTGATTTATTTTTGTTTAGTTAATAAACCAGTGACATAGTCCAACTACCAGTTGAATGCAGTGGCGGCTCTCTTGAAAAGTAAATAGAAGCCAAATACAGTAGAAGCCAAAACACTTGTACCACAATTTACCATTCAAACAATTGCTGGTCTGAGCCATGCATATGCGCTTGGAGTCCTAAGGCAGAAAATCGCTTTGCAAATGTTTGTTGTTGCAGTCATTATTTCTTTTTTGTGGGAAGCCAATGCAGCAGATTTTACAAGACACTTAGAATTGCATCTGCATCCCTTAAATTGAAAATAAGGAAGTGAGATTCCAGGATTGTTATATTTACCAGAACTACTACACATGTTAATAATTGGTTTTACTTTTAGTTTAGGTTGAAGTTTACTGTCACTTCAAGTTTGCCCTAACCCCAGCTGACCTGACAGTGTACCTAACCCACACACTATTCCTGACCCTACCTTCACATTATCCTTTGTTCTTTCATCCTTTCATGGCAACAATGGACCTGAAGACAGACTAGGCCAATATAATTGCAAAGCAGTTAAATTGGGAATGAGGTGTGCCTGGTGATTTGGGCACCACCATAGGCTGCAATGTAATGTAATTTGGGCACCAGAGACTGGCTCTAGTATAACCGAAGTCAAACTAGCAGCAGTGACTGCGGCAGTGACTGCTGTCAGAGTTTCAGTATTGCATTGATGAACTCCGGCTAGTGGTGGTTCTATGGTAGTGTAAAGATGTGCACAGTCCGGCTCCGGTGGTTAGGTTGCGGGCGCTGGTGAATGGGGTCAGTTTGGGTGCTGGCGATTTGGCTACAGCAGGTAACGAGGCTCATAGCGACGTGCGCCAGTGTTTCTCAACATTTTATTCGTATGTACCCCTTTTAAAATCATGTACTCACTAAGTACCCCCTAGCATAGTAAACATTATCACAAGTACCCCTTGACAAATATATATTTAAGTGTAGTACATGATAATTGGTTCTAAACAATTTCCAAGCATTTACTATTGATTTTAATTAGCTAAAACACTAATTTGGTGTTTTTTAAATTAGATTTATCATTTTCTAAAACTAAATTTGTTATTCTTGGTCAAGTATATCAAGCCCGAGTACCCCCTGGAACTATCAGAAGTACCCCCTGGGGTACGCGTACCACACGTTGAGAACCTAGGCGCTAGGCTATACTACACCCGAGCACTGGGGAGGGGGGGTTACTCGTTAGTCTTAATTGTTGGTAGGGTGCAGTTTAGTGTTAGGTGTATGTAGGGGGAGGTTAGTGTTAAACGTTCCGGGGGGGGGGAGGTTAGTGTGAGGTTCAGGATAGAGAAGATGATAGTAGAATATGGGTAACGTTACCACATTGTGCTGGCGGGCAGGCTCCTGTCAGTCTGTGGCTCCATGCAATCCCATCCTTATCCACCACTGGCTGCATCTTCTCTGTGTTATTATGTAGTAACATGCGCCATGTCATAGTGGAGAGGCACTCCTGCAAGGATGAAGCCAGGGAGAGCATGGTGCCACAGACTGACAGAGGAGTCCACCTGACACGCTACTCTGCCAAAGACTCTGCAGAGGCCTTGGGACAGTGGGGAGCAAGGATGGGGGGGAATGGGTTAGCAGCTGGCTCAGGGGCCCTGGGGAGAAATGTGGCTGTAAAAAGGGCCCCTAACGCAGCTTTTTGGTTGGGGATGTCTGTTGGGGGGCCCCTGGGTTCATTTTGCCTGGGGGCCCCATTATTACTAGAACCGGCCCTGTATAGAAGCTATTTTTTGTACAACGGGTATTTGTAGATGCTAATTCTTATCCAACTCAGTTCAGGTGTCTTTTAACCACTTCAGTCTATCTGGACAACTATAGTCATCCAGAACGATGCTGCTGTAGTGTAACTGGATGCGTATTCGCCTCCAGTGTTACTGCTGCAGGTGCGCACACAAGCGCGTGTGGCTGCCGCTTGTACCCGGCGACAATTATGTGCTAGGGATTGGTGAAGGGGGCCAGGAGTCCGCCAATCCAATCACGCTGCCTGGAATGAATGGACATTATTATTATTATTATTTATGTAGCGCCAACATCTTCCGTAGTGCTGTACATAGTACAAACAAATAATGGGGAACAAATATACATAAGAACTACAAGACACTGTTCAGTCATGACATTGAATAGTAGAAATACAAATACATACACAGTTGATGTGTAGTTGGTACATGTGCATATGTTAAAATTACAGCAGTATGAGAAACACCAGGAGGAGGTCCCTGCCCTTGCGAGCTTACAATCTATTAGGCATCATGTCCATTTATAGTAAATGAAAGTAAATTGCCCTGTGAAAAAAGAAATTGAACACTTCCTTGTTATCGTGAAATTACAGCCACCACACATTGTGTTTAAAAAATTCATGAAATCAATCCCTTCCAAAGCCCCCTTTCCCCTTTTTTTTAAAAAAGTTCATAGATAGTTGCCTCAGGGATTAAGTTTTTTTGATATATATGCCATGATGGTATAATTACTATTATGTTAGCTAATAAGGGCTTTTAATTATTGCCTGGATACAAAAAGTCCAAAACAGAAAAAATACACCTTAACTTCCAATACATATATTTTCACCAAACATTGTACTAGGTACACAATTTAAATGTTGTAATAACTGGGACTAGCGGGTAAATCAAATGGGTGGGTTTTATTTATAGTAGCATTGCTTATTTTACAACTATAGGGGAAGGAATTGGAGAAATATGTATGGTTTCTTTTTTTTTTCTTGTTTTTCCCAATACAAAAATGCACAGAAAATAAAGTAATTACTGAAAACAAGTATCACCCATAAAAAGCCTAATTTGTGGCAAACAAAAAACAAGATATAGGTCATTCACTTGTGAGAAGCAGTGATAAAGTTATGGCCAAATGAATGGGTGGAGCACTGACAGGTGAAAATGGCTGTTGGCGGTAAGAGTAAAATGGCCTGTAGGGTAAAGTGGTTAAGATGTTGCTCCAGGGGCGGGATCTGTTTATATAGATTGGGAACTACAAGTTAGTTTGGCAGCAGTATTCTTTGCAGATGAATTCTGCACAGCATGAACTTTAGGAGGTAATGCAAATAAAGACAATGCAGGATTGTGTGAGGACCCATTCACACTAGAGCGTAAATGCTCAAAAGCTAGCGCTTTTAAAAAGCACTAGTGTAATAAAACCCTATGGGCCCGTTCTTACTTGGGCGATTTGCGCTAATCGCTGCAAATCTACCAAAATCACGATTTTCAGGCGATTTCCAGGCGATCGCGTTTCAGTGCTATAGAAGCGCTAAACACAACCGGTGAAAATCGCAGCAGTGCTCAGTGATTTTTCCGCGTGAAATCATGGAAAAGTGACTCCTGCAAAAATCGCCGTCGTTTTGCAAAAGCAAGTGTGAATGGGCCCTAACAGTTTAGCAGTCAAACAGCTGTAAATGTGACATTACCAACTATCAATTAAGATTCCCACCAGCTTGATTCTGCCTTAACTTATATATGAAAAATCAAGGTTCAGATGGTAACAGAATCACATTGACTGTTCTGAGATAAACGCCAAATGCTTCCTTTTAAAAGCACATTTTTCTCTGAAATGCTTAGGAAATAAAAGCTGTCAGGAGGAAAGTATTGTCTGTAATGCGGCCCCATTATCAGTAGGTTCTCACAGAAAAATGAGGCAAACATCTTCTTTTCAGGGAAGCTCCTGATTCCTTGCATTCAATATTTTACTGGAACATTCCATGAAGCCAGAGACTTGAACTGAACCTAAAGAAATGTGTTTCATATGTAATCTGAGAACATAAACCAGTTCACTAACCAAGGCATGATGTGCAGCACCATGTAATAGAAGACAAATTCAACAGGGATGGTCGTAGGCAGCCAACTTCGCTACGCTGGAACTACGCGTATTTTTACGCAAATACGCTTCGCAATCTACGGCTCCGAAATCAGCCACTTCGCTACGTTAGCATCCCGTAGACTACGCATTAAAATACGCAAGCTTCACGTATTGCGTAGCGTAGTTGATGCGACCGCTTATGCCCTTATGTGAAAAAATTTCCTTAATAATCTGCTAACTATGTGCATACACAAACTGATTTAAGCATACATTCCAACATCCAATGCGGAATTGTATGCGTATAAAGGGCAATAAAATTTCTGCGCATGCGCAATGACCCATATGAATGCAGTTCCCGCACGCGTAGTTGACTTCGCAATACATACGTCAACCACGCGTAGCCAGCGAAGCTACGCATAGCAGGACTACGACTACGCGGAAATGCGTAAGTGTAGTTCTTAAACTTTGCCTACGAACTACGATGCGTAGTTGCGTACTACGATGCGTAGATTCGCGCTGGCGTAGTTTACGAGCAACCCTGAAATTCAAACCTGGCCAAAGAAATGTGAAGATTATCTCTCAAGCCAACTCCTTTCTGTTGTCTGTAGGCACCTGCTTCCAAATGATGTGCAGGGACCTGCACAAACCTCTGAAAAGGCAGAAATGCCAATGCAAGTATTAAACAGAACAATTTGGCCTTAAGGTGCACACTATTAAAGCAGTATAAAACCCTGACATAATATTCAATAAAAACCTGTTTTCCTACTTTTTATATACCATACGGTTATCATATTTGCTTTTGTGTATAAGTATTAATATTCATTTATGTAACGATTGCGGAATCGTCTCCGTGGTCAGTGCACCAGACGTGCGCTGACGCGGCGAATTTCCTCCACAAGCGTATTATTGCGGACACCCAGGCTAGGTGCTATGCACCTGCAGAGGGAAATTCCTGTCGGCAGGTGGAGCTGTGGAGTGCAGAGGAACAGCTCCTCTGCCCTACCACACACGCCAGACAGGAATTGTACGAAGGGAAGAAACGCAATCGCAAGAGAAGCGATTGAGAGTGAGCACAGAGACAGATTGTGTGTGTGTGCATAAAATTAGTCGCCAACCCGCGACTGTGCACACACCACAGCAGATAAGAAGCAGGAACGCGATCGCGAGAGGTGCGATCGCCAGACGTGACACAAGGTACAGCAAGGCGGAGCACGAGAGTAGCAAAGGCACAGCAAATAATACAATAAGGAAATACGGAAAATAACAAACGCTAGCTAACCACGAACACCGCACTCATTTGCAACAGTGCACGCGGTTATGCGCGGTCTCCACGTGATAAGCACAATAGAGACAAGCACGCCTAACTAACCATTAACAGACAAACATGAAACAGAGGACGCGAGCGCTTGCTTAACGGCTACCTCACCGAGCCTCCAGCAAGCGCAGCAGACAAGACAGACACACGAAAACAGGGACAAGCGACAGAAGGATCCCCAGCGCTAGCTAAAAGTGGCTAGCGCGATCCCAGAAGACAGAACAGAAGGATCCCCAGCGCTAGCGAAAAGTAGCTAGCGCGATCCCAGGAGACAGAGTAGCAGAACAGAAGGATCCCCAGCGCTAGCGAAAAGTGGCTAGCGCGATCCCAGAAGACAGAACAGAAGGATCCCCAGCGCTAGCGAAAAGTGGCTAGCGCGATCCCAGAAGACAGAACAGAAGGATCCCCAGCACTAGCGCTAGGGCGAGTGCGATCCAAACACACGGCAGACAGAACAGATGAGGTAGGCAGAAACAACCGCTGTTCCAACCTACACTCCAGACTCAATCAGAAGGATCCACAGCCGCTAACGCTAGGGCTTGTGCGATCCAAACACAAGACGGACGGAACAGGCAAAACAGATAATACAACCTGACTGGGCTAGAAGGGGAGCCTAAAGCAACCCCCAGGAATTAACTATACTAGATAGCAATGGCTGACACTCCAGCAGTGTCCATCAGGAACAGACCATGGAAGGGAAATGTCCAGCAAAGCATTCTGGGAGCAGAATGCTTTTATAGTGCCAGTCATCAAAAGAAGGCAGGTAAGGGATTTGCATGACTAATGTATGCAAATTCCTCAGCAACACAAGCTGCAGAACTGACAGAAAGTCTCTCTTAAAGAGACCTGCAGAATGCAGACGTGAACAGTGGTCACAACGCTGCCTGTCTGCACAGGCAGCTGAGCAGATTCTCACAGTACCCCCCCTTCTAGGGTCGAATTCCAGACGACCCTCAAAACTGATATCTCCAAACCATTCTAACAGAAGACTCATGAAGGTCGGGGCAGCCCGACAAGGTCCAATTCCAGAGTCAGTCCACCCGAAACCGACCTCATCGGAAACAGAAGCCACCGAAACATGCCCGTCAGCACTACAAGTCTCAGCGTAACACCCATCAGGCCTGTGAACGCCAGAGAAGAAGCCATCGACACCCTCCAGACAATACCCACCACCTTCCAAGGAGCGTCCAAAAATACCAAACCTGCCACAATACCTGTTCGAAGTGTCCCTTACAACACAAAAGCCACCGTTGATCTTATCCAGGGTACCAAGCAAAATCTCTCCCGGAATCTCCCAGAACCTTTTGAAGCTCCACAGAGATCCCAAGAGGGTAGAACAATCACCAGGCTCACATGGAGAATTACCAAGAACCCCCATGGAACCAATGACAATTCCAGATTCAGAATTACGAGGACACCCATCAAGATCAAGACTTTCAGGGACCACTTCTGGGCATGCAAGCAGGCAGGCCATATCAGAGCATGTCTCCACCGAGGAAGCATCTGAGTACGCTGGTAACCGAGGCACACTTGGGCTTTCTGGGTCACAGAGCACACTGGGGTACACCAGCACAGGAGAAACCTCAGGACATGTCGGGGAACTGCCAACCTCAGAGTCCGGCACGTCAAGACCAAAACTAGTACCGGGCAGAGAATCATCATGAGTGAAGGTCACAGGCACTGGACTTTCAAAAGAAGACTCGGATACAAATTCAGAAATTTCTGTGACAATAATATCATCATTGACTACACAGGCGTGAAGCTCCATCAGAGCTGAAAAGGTAGCCAGCAAGGCAGCAATGCCTACTGAAGTGGGCAACACCTCAGAAGGACTTGGGGGGCAGGAGACGTCTCCTACAAGTTCTGCACCCTTTGGGAGGAACTCGGAGATCTCCAGGAGGTCAGACAGGACCTCAGGAACATCCTTTTTCAAGTTTCCTAAGAAGGATTCTGAACTATCCATGTTACAGGGCAAGGCTTGAACTTTATTTTGTGAACCGGGCAGATGTCCCAGGGAAGGTTCCACCATAAACTGAGACTGAATTTCATCATCAGGACAGGGATACACAGAAATATCTAGTGAAACTAACTCTGGCTTTCTGAGTTTCGTTTCACTGCAGGGAAATTCCTCCATAGCAGTCAAACCAGACTGCAATTCCAAAATAGCAGAGAAACAGGTAACAATGGTTGCAATACCTAGACGAGCCTCTAGGGACACTGCAGGAGATTTTAAACAAGGTAATATTGACTCATCCAGATTACTGGGTGGAGAGTCAGTACTTACTTCAGAATCAGACTCGCAAATGTCAATGCGAGTGGACATAATGTCTTTATTCATGATACAGGGAAGGCTCAGAGACATCTTCTCTGGACAGAGCAAAGGTGCTTCAGTATCAGGTTCACAAAACCAAAGTGCTGTCTCACTCTTAGACTCGGCCAACGATGTCGAATCCGAGGAGACAGAACGCAAAATTTGCGAATCCACAATCGCTTTAGGTTGCGAAACCGAAC
This sequence comes from Hyperolius riggenbachi, assembly GCF_040937935.1. Taxonomy (NCBI): domain Eukaryota; kingdom Metazoa; phylum Chordata; class Amphibia; order Anura; family Hyperoliidae; genus Hyperolius; species Hyperolius riggenbachi. The sequence goes on from NC_090649.1 coordinate 192,132,229, forward strand.
ACTCCAAAGACAGGGATTCTGAGGTCTCCAAGCTGGATTGCTGGATCTCAGAAACGCCAGCTGACAATGTACCTTTACAAACGTCACCTGAATGACGTACACGTAGTTCATTCAGAATCATTTTCCACATACAAATCAGCGGACTCACAAAGTCAAATTCACACCCCTTTTTTTCTCTTAAGGCGGAAGCATAACTTATACATGCTCTCAAGACAGATTCACTTCTGGCAATGTAGTACTCACAAAACGACTCTGAATCGTTCTCTAATTCATACGCCAACGCTTCGAGCTGTTTTTTCTGGAACAGGGGCTCCCATTCACACCTGACTAGGTCTAAGCATTCATACTGAACCATGTTAGGGGAAGTTGTGACAACAACATGAGGAATCATATTAATTTTACTCTTGAAACTGCATAGTTTGGGAATTTTCCCCATAGCAAGATCATAGATGGAGGATCTTAAAGTAGTACTGAGAGAAGAAGATCTGTTTTTACATGACAAGGGATCACACAAATCATTGACAAAACTGACACACTCACGCCGATCACAATCGTCAGGAACATCTGAGAAACCGGCATCAGATCGCACAGATTTAACCTCTAAACAAACGGGAGAAACTCCATCAGAATTCACGCAGGTGTCCACAGTCGAGGCACACCCATTCATTTCAGGTCGTACAGTGTCCAAACTCACTTGCTTTACCCCAGAAAGACAGGAATAATCATGTGACAATGGTGTCTCTTTATTGGAAATAATTGGTTGGTGTGTGTGCAATTCGTCCAAAATAGTCTGCCACACATAAATCACCAGATCCACATCACACTCATCACATTCATCAGAATCAATCAAAAGGTACATAGAGTCGAGACAATCATTCAGGTAATCCGAGCTCTTTGCGATATAAAAATTGCAAAAGGCTTTCCAATCGAAATCAAACTCTTCCAACAAGGCCCCAATCTCCATGAGGCAAATGGCGCTTCAAACAACCCAGTATCTAGGTAATCTCCCATATGGGTTGGGGTCAGGAACGAGGACAGACTTTTTAAACTGCTTTAATGTAGTGTGCGATCCTACCTATAATAGGATCCACATATGCCTTTGCCTTTAGGCAATGACATCTGAAACAAACCGAAGGTTCCCTCTGCCCTGGGAATTTTGGTTGGGCTGGACATTCTGTAACGATTGCGGAATCGTCTCCGTGGTCAGTGCACCAGACGTGCGCTGACGCGGCGGATTTCCTCCACAAGCGTATTATTGCGGACACCCAGGCTAGGTGCTATGCACCTGCAGAGGGAAATTCCTGTCGGCAGGTGGAGCTGTGGAGTGCAGAGGAACAGCTCCTCTGCACTACTACACACGCCAGACAGGAATTGTACGAAGGGAAGAAACGCAATCGCAAGAGAAGCGATTGAGAGTGAGCACAGAGACAGATTGTGTGTGTGTGCATAAAATTAGTCGCCAACCCGCGACTGTGCACACACCACAGCAGATAAGAAGCAGGAACGCGATCGCGAGAGGTGCGATCGCCAGACGTGACACAAGGTACAGCAAGGCGGAGCACGAGAGTAGCAAAGGCACAGCAAATAATACAATAAGGAAATACGGAAAATAACAAACGCTAGCTAACCGCGAACACCGCACTCATTCGCAACAGTGCACGCGGTTATGCGCGGTCTCCACGTGATAAGCACAATAGAGACAAGCACGCCTAACTAACCATTAACAGACAAACATGAAACAGAGGACGCGAGCGCTTGCTTAACGGTTACCTCACCGAGCCTCCAGCAAGCGCAGCAGACAAGACAGACACACGAAAACAGGGATAAGCGACAGAAGGATCCCCAGCGGTAGCTAAAAGTGGCTAGCGCAATCCCAGAAGACAGAACAGAAGGATCCCCAGCGCTAGCGAAAAGTAGCTAGCGCAATCCCAGGAGACAGAGTAGCAGAACAGAAGGATCCCCAGCGCTAGCGAAAAGTGGCTAGCGCGATCCCAGAAGACAGAACAGAAGGATCCCCAGCGCTAGCGAAAAGTGGCTAGCGCGATCCCAGAAGACAGAACAGAAGGATCCCCAGCACTAGCGCTAGGGCGAGTGCGATCCAAACACACGGCAGACAGAACAGATGAGGTAGGCAGAAACAACCGCTGTTCCAACCTACACTCCAGACTCAATCAGAAGGATCCACAGCCGCTAACGCTAGGGCTTGTGCGATCCAAACACAAGACAGACGGAACAGGCAAAACAGATAATACAACCTGACTGGGCTAGAAGGGGAGCCTAAAGCAACCCCCAGGAATTAACTATACTAGATAGCAATGGCTGACACTCCAGCAGTGTCCATCAGGAACAGACCATGGAAGGGAAATGTCCAGCAAAGCATTCTGGGAGCAGAATGCTTTTACAGTGCCAGTCATCAAAAGAAGGCAGGTAAGGGATTTGCATGACTAATGTATGCAAATTCCTCAGCAACACAAGCTGCAGAACTGACAGAAAGTCTCTCTTAAAGAGACCTGCGCAGAATGCAGACGTGAACAGTGGTCACAACGCTGCCTGTCTGCACAGGCAGCTGAGCAGATTCTCACAATTTACAAATTATATGTTCCCAAAAGTACACTTTTTTTGCTCTGAAAGCTGACTTTGCATTTTATTTATAACTCCTTTATTCATGTTCTAACAAGCAGAAAGGCTTTCTAAATTGTCTGACTTTGTTCAGGGGACCCCGCAGTGTGAGAGAAGTGTTTATTTACATTCCTCACTTGATACAATTAAACACAAGATAACATTATCTACAACTTCGGAAGCGTCCAGCTTTGCTGGCAGGGAAGCTTCTGTCTGTCAGAGGCGCTGTGCTTGGCTACACAACTTCTGAGTTACTCCTGTCTTTATTATTGCCTGATGAAGTGGGCTAGAGACCCGCGAAACGCGTTGCATTTGTTCTGAAGTACGAAATTAAATCTTGTTTAAACCATTCATACTGATTGTGTTTGGTCTTGGGAAGGTAAGTCCACCTTCCCCCCCCCCCCCCCCCCCCCCCCCCCAAATTTACTCTGCTAGCACCTCTGTTTCCATTGCAACATGAGGAGATTGGACTGCCTGCCTATAATTTATGGTACATGTGTGGCCTCAGCATTCAGTACTGGATATATGCTCACGATTCTTCCCAGTGAAAAGTATATACTGCATTATTCTTGGTAACAGTTTGTATGTTACTAAAAGTGTATTTCTTTCATTTAAATGCATTTGTAAGATAATGGAGTGACATAGCTAACAGCTTCTAGGCACTGGGATTGGCTTACTTCTTCTATTGTTAGTATTTGTATATCACCAAACTAAAAAAAATGACTTTACATCACTTTCAGCTCCAGGGCCTTTGTTATAAAGTATTTTAACCTCTTGACGACCAGCTAACGCCGATTGGCGTAAACTGGTCGTCTGCAAGTTACCATGTCCGTTCACGGAGACTGTCTCCGTGAACAGCCGGAGAGCCGCCGATCGCGGCTCGCCGGCAAAATGTAAACACGCAGGGAAGAAATCCCTGCTGTTTACATCATACGGCGCTGCTGCGCAGCAGCGCCGTATGGCAGATCGGCGATCGCCGGCCTCTGATTGGCCGGGGATCACCGTCATTTGATAGGCTGAAGCCTATCCTACAATGCGCAGGACGGATATCCGTCCTGCGCAGCTCAGAGGGGAAGGGAGAGGGAGGGAGCGCTGAAAGCGCTGCGGAGGGGGGCTTTAAAGAGGCCGGCGGCGATCAGACCCCCCAGCAGGACATCCCCCTAGTGGGGAAAAAAGGGGGTAAGTCTGATCGCCCTGGCTAAAACCTGATCTGTGCTGCGGGCTGGAGAGCCTACGCAGCACAGATCAGCCAGAAAGCCACTGGTCGGCAAGTGGTTAATCATGTCATCCAATTGCGGAAATAATGTTGCAGCATTCATGTATATCACTGTTGTTCTTATTGTTAGAAATATTTCATTTTATTCTCCATAGCTGGTTCCTATTTAAAGTATTTCTATATTTGTCCTTCCCTTGGAGGGTGTGACACTATTTTGTGTGTGTCACTAGTATTATTCAGTCACTCAGATAGCAAGTTATAACCCAGTCTATTAATAATTATGTTTTTATCATCTGTGTATGATTTTCTTTCATGTACACATTTGGGAGTGCCTTAAAACCCAGGGTACTTATATTGGGAGCGGGGGGGGGGGGGGGGGGGGGGGTGTCAAACATGTTGCAGTCAATTAATTATAATAAGATATCAGATGAAAAAATAATGCATTACATGTAAATGAACCTGAATATGCATAGATTAATATTTATGATCACTTTTTTTGCTGCAGACTGCCAGCCACAATGACTAATCAGAATATTATAATTAAGAATACCCTTACATCAGTGCGTATTCTGTACATACACCACTGCACACAAGCAGAGGAATCACTATGAGCGGAGCAATCTCTGCAGCTACAGGGGGCCCACGTTCAACATTATACTTTCCCTTCCTCGGATACTGCCCCCTCCCCCTTCTTCCTGGAGCTCAAGCAGTAACCTCCAATGACAGCCATACACAGCAGTGAAGTCAAACAAATGTTATGATGGGTACTAGTCTTGGCCCACACCACCTTGCTGTCCCGAAGGATGAATGAAGGAGGACCCTATGATTGGTAACTATGCCCCTGCACACCAGCACTGCCATGGTAAATCTGCTGTCTGATAGTCTGCTAACCTTTGCTTATCCAAGCAGACCCCGTTCTGCCAGTCAGAGTCAGATTTCCCGGAAAGGCCACAAAGGCCTGGGCCCTGGGTGGCTGTAGACCAAAGGGGCACCTGAACATGGAAGAGGGGTTGCTACATATAAAAGAGGAGGCTGAAAATGGGGGAGAAGCACATGAAAAAGAGAAACGGATGCCCATGGGAGCTGTTTATGAAAGAGGGGGCTACAGTACATAAATGATATACATGAAAGAAGGGTTGCACATGGAATAGGAGCCTGTGATTCATTTAGTCCCTGCCTGTGCCTAGCTAGAGATGGCGGTTCATCAGACCTGCTGTCCAGATACTAGATGACAAATATGTGAGTAATACACAGCCATGGGTGCCAGTGGCACCTTTCAAATACACCGGCGGGCATCAGGAAAAGTCAGGGGAGTCTGTGAGACAAGCAGGCGTGGTTGTGCCGCTAAAGTCTTTTAAAATGATATTTATCGTTTTATACCAAAATGATATTTGTTGTTTTATGTAAATGCATTTAATTTCAATCAGTTTAATACAAACGATAAATTAATGGTGCTGCGCACCATTTTAAACTGTGCAGCAGCCGGGTGGCTGAGCGCCTGTAGCGGGGAGCCGGGGGGAGATACAAGAATTGGGGATACTTGGCAGCAGATGATGTAGAGCAGCAGCATGAGCAGCGGATACAGCAGCCTGGAGGACTCGGAGGAGCCTGTGGAAGTCATCCCGTGGCCAGCATGTGAGGGCCCTTCCCGTACAGAGAGCTTTGGCCGTGCATGCATCAACAGCTAGCCAATGCCACGAATCAGTAAACGCGTATCACGCAACAGCTAGTGGAGTCTGCAGGTCTTTTGTGGCGAGATCTCATCACAAGATCACAGCTCCAGCGTGTCGATCTCCTTTTATCTTCTTCCCCGCTACCATCTCCCGCTTTTTCCAACTGCTGATAACAATAATAAAGCCCGACCATTAGCAATCTGTAATACGGCGCCATTTTTTAACCCATAAAACCATAAATATCGTTTTATATTGTAAATTAATACGGCACAATTTTTATACTGTCGGCGCTGTGCGCCATTTTTATCTGTGCGTACAATTCTGTAGGTATATAGACTCTTGGCAGGCAAGAAAGTATAACAGTAATAGCCAGGAGGTTCCTAAATCTTTTCATGTAGATAAAATGGGTTACTGATTGTAATTGCTTTATTGATTGGCGGTAGTTTGGGGTTGATGTATCATATTTAAAGAGAATCTGTACTCTAAAATTCTTACAATAAAAAGCATATAATTCTATTCCTTGTGTTCTCCTGGGCCCCTCTGTGCTGTTTCTACCACTCCCTGCTGCAATCCTGGCTTATAATTGCCAGTTTTAGGCAGTGTTTAAAACAAAAATCATGACTTCTAACCAGAGTGTGATATGCTGAGAACAGCTTACTGTGTGACTCATGCAGAGCTTGGAGAGGGTGTGTATAGCTTCTGCCAATGACAAGCATACAAGACATGGAATGTGTGGAATGTGCAGCACGCACATTCCACACATTCCAGCCTCAGCCGACAGAGCCGACAGAGGAAAGAAGATAAGATTTATTACAGAGACAGTGCAACTAGAAAAGGCTGCAGTATGTTAGAGCACATTAGAACAGGTATAGGAACTTATAGGATAGAAGAAATAAGGCTCAAAATTTTGTTACAGAGTCTCTTTAAGTACACTTAGCTTTTAATATCACTTGTTATGAAAAAAATTACTTTCATACAGTCTCTACAACTTAGCATAATCATTTTTCACATTTCCCCTCCCCAGAAAGGAATGTTTTTCTAGCGGTAGTGGTGGGTGTGTAGCCGGAGGCTGAGATGTCACAGATGGCTGTTCAGATGTACCTTCTCATGCAGACTGATGATAGGTGTGCAGCCTGAGTTCAGGAGGAAGCCATGGATGAGTACCGAGAGACGTTTCTGTAGTGGACAGGGCCGATGCTACCACAGAGGCAGAGGGGAGCATTTGCCCCAGGGCCTCCAAGTGCTGCTGGGACCCATAGGTTTTCCCTTGACTTGTGCTCCCCAGTGCCCTTGCAAAGTTTTGTCAGCATAGCAGCTCAACTGCCCCAGTGTGCTGCTCCATCCATTCTCGTTATCTTCATCCCCGCTCACTGTCTCTTCTCCATGACCCGTCACAGGTCCTTACACAATAACATGCACCAGGTCACTGAGAAGAGGAGGCCCTATGAGGATGAAGATGAGATTGCATGGACTGGAGCAGCACGCCAGGACAGGTTGCTATGCTGACAAAAACGACGCAGGGGCCCCAGGGAGTACAGCAAAGAAAAAAGGGGGACATCTAGATGGAGGGGGGCAGTCGACTCAAGTGCCCGGGGGTAATATGCTGCGGAGTGCCCCCCCCGCCCCCCGATTAAGGCTTGAACCAGCCCTGGTGGAGGGAAGTAATTAACCACCAGTTAAGAGTATTATTAAGTATTATTTCATGTCAGGCGGAAGATGTACATATGTGGCATGTTCCATGTGTTAGGAAGTGACCATAAAGAAAGTTCCATTTTTCCCCCAAAATAAGACTGTGTCTTATATTTATTTTTTTACCAAAAGATGTGCTAGGACTTATTTTCAGGGGCTGTCTTATATTTCTGTATGAACATACAAGTTCCTGTGCTGTGTGCCCTCCTGCCTTCCCCACTGTACCACCTCTTCCTCTACTGGATCTACCTCTTATTTGCCCATGTCCACCTTGTACCTTTAGTGTCCTCCTGATGTCCCCCTCTGTACCCGTGTCCTCCTCTATCCCCTGTCCTCCTCTGCGTATTCCGCTGTAGCCTGTGTCCTCCGATATCCCACTGCATCCTCTTCTTTCCCCCAGCTTCAACCTATGGGAAAGAAGTACAGCAACTTGTGTTTCTGGACTCCAGTAATAACACAATTTGCCATACTTTTTCCCCTTACTGCCACTAGGGCTTACTTTAGAGGTAGGGCTTATATTTTGAGCATGCTCAAAAGTCTTGCTAGGGCTTACTTTTGTGGGATGTCTTGATTTCAGGGAAAGACAGTACAAGGGCAAGGCTGCAAATAACAACAATGTGGCTTGGATGGTTTGTATGAAAAACAAGCTGGTATAAGCTGGATGTTGTTATTAAAGGGTTAAGATTTCAGTGCGACTGAATGCTTTGATATGTTGGTCTGTTAGAAATGAAATGTCTTGTTTGGTTTATTGTGATCAAGAGCAGATACAATTGATGCTAAATGGGGGGAGAAAGGATGGAATTCTATACATTGCAGGCGAGGTTGGATCACGTATGGAAACTCTTTTGTGTCTCAACTGTTCAAGTAACTTGATAACTCCAGCAGAATTTTCCTTAATAGCTGCCTGGTATGTGTCGCTGTGAAAGATGTCTCCAGCCACATTACTTTATGATGAAATGTTTTCTATCAGGGTCAGGAGGTTTGGAGCCTCCTTATGGTTTAATGGGAGGCAGCCATGCCTTGTTATTGCTCTCATAACATTTATAGCACATTCAAATGTACCAGTCTATCTTTCCCTTTACTGTCCTACAAGGCAGCCACCTGTAATGGTCCTGTGAAACGGATAAAAATAAAGTGCAAATTGTCTGTGATGAGCATGAAACCTTCATGTTTCCTTTATGCCAGAGAGACTTGGTTCCCACTATAGCGGAAAACAGACTTTTTTTGTCTGTTTAGCCTTAGAGAGACAGGAGTGACGTCACAACCAATACACAGTGATAATTTAATCAAAACAAGTGCCATCACTCAGTATGTGTTGTGTTTCAAAAGATAGCGGCGTGCAAAAATTAAAAAGCAACAATTAAACCAAATAAAATCCTCTGCAGAACGCTCTATAGTATCCACACTGTCATCATAAACACTCCCATACCACACTCATACAGATACCGGTACCAAAAGTCTAGTTTGGCGTCTTCAGAGTGGGGGAGATAGGAGGCAGTCAATACCAGGTCATTAATTCACAAGCCATGAAAAGACGAATGCCATTTACAGTCTCAGTCGCCAGTAGCCATTGCTCTGCTGCCTCTCAAAGAGGCAGATTGAACTTGCGGCTACTTACAGATTCCCTCTCAATAGTGCAGTGCGTGTGTCCGCCAGATCATGTCTGGCTGGGATCTTACCGGTCTCTTTACGTGAACTAGACACTTCCGTGGCTTAACCATTCCAGTGCGCTCTGCAGAGATGCAGAGTGAAGCCCGTAGTGCAGTTTTAATGTTGTTTTTTGATTGGTGTACACACCTAATTTGAATTAAAATGGTCTTTTTGATACACAACATGTACTGAGTGATGGCAGTCTGAGTGTGTGGCTAGCTAACATATACATTTCACTACCTTAACTTAAACCTTGTTCCTAAGTTAAAACCTACTCTAATAAAATCCTTAAAACTAACCCCAACCTTTTCCTTTAGCAAATCCTCATCTTTGAACTGATTCATGAAAAAGTAGCTTAACCCAACAAAACCCTTGCAGCAACCTTCGCACACACCCTCATTTTCTCTGCCCTTCCTGACCACTGAAACTAATGTTGCTTATCTATCAGGATGGGCAGTCCCAATGTTTTAGTCCATTCCATGGCATGGTGACAATTTAACTGTTCTAGCTGCCAAGTACAGGGTCCTACCGATAGTGGGAGAAATGCTTAAAGTTGGATTCCTGCAAGCAAAAAAAACACAATTTAACCAGTCCAGTCAAATTATCCCATAGTGCTCAGTACACATCACACTGAGGGTAGGTCTGGCAGGAAGATACTTATAGTCTTACATTTTGAATGCCCTTACAGTTATGTCCCATTCACAGTGAGAGCTGAGTTGTGCTGCCTGTAAAAACAGAAATACCAGTTGCTAGGCAGGCCTGCATCAGTAGTGTCTGAATGAAACACCAAAAATTAGCATGCAGCTAATCTTGTCAGATTTTTGTCACAAACACCTGATCTGCTGTATGCTTGTTCAGGGTCTATAACCGAAAGCATAGCTAGAGGCAGAGGATCAGCAGCACTTTCAGGCAACTGCTTTTGTTTAAAAGGAAATAAATGTGGCAGCCTCCAATATCCCTCTCACTTCAGGTTGCCTTTAAGTACAAATCATTTGGGTTAGTCATTGACTTCTCATAAATAAGCCCTGCTACTGTGGGCCTACAAACTGTAGATCTAGGGAAAAGTGTGTGCCTGAACTATAGCTTTAAGATGTTATAGCCAGAAAGATGATGCAAGAGAAAAATAGACTAGGGTCTCATTTAAAAAAAAAATTGCATTTCAAAGCTCCAATTTGGCATGAAAAACCAGAAGGAAATGTCTGATAAGTTATAACTGCATTTCTAGACAAAGCCTGATCTCAGCAGTGGTGCCATAGTCACACTTGCCTGGTCCCTGGTAAGTTTATAGCTGTGGGATCTTACCTTAAAGTGAAACTTTGTGTGTACTGAGCAGTGAGGAATGTTTATGAGATGGCCATATAAATCATGTTGATAAGAATTCAGACATAAAAGACTCATTTATTATTTTGATAATGAGTATCAATCGGTTCCCAACAGTAAAACTGTAAAATAAGTCAACATATAAACCTGTATAAAAGTGGATGAAGACGTAGGAGGCTGTACACTCGGAGCCGGCAACATGAGAGGACATGATGTCAGTAAAAGTAACACAGGTGGCTTAGCTGTGACAGGAAGACCTTTTTAGAAAGAAGAAGAAATAACCCTTTGAAAAAAAAAAGAACAAAAAAAAAACCAAGGAGCTGACCACTTTTATTTTCCAGAACACTGACTTACACTGTCAGATTTATTTAGCAGTTTATGGTTGAGGAGGTTGGATTCACACTGCATTGGATAAAAAACTGATCCTGTAAAATCTGATCCGTTTTTCTTTAAATGAATCAGTTTGTTACGTCAGACATCAGTTTTTAATCTGATTTTCCTTTCCATTTTTGCATCGCCACCCGCTAAGTAACTATGGCTGTGTTCCTCCGGTGCAGCTGCTGCCATCCATTCAAGTTTCTGCATTTTAGAAATGCCGGTATACCAATCCCAGAGCCCCATCAGAAGTATCAGGCTCCCATTGGTTTGCAAAAGACCAATAGGCATCTTTTCTGAGCACCATGGAGGATTTTCATTGGCTAACTACTCAGTGAATCAACAAGAATCAATGAGACTGGTTCCCATTGGTCCAATGCAAACTAATTGTAGCCTGATGGGCAGGGCCGGGCCGAGGCATAGGCTGGAGAGGCTCCAGCCTCAGGGCGCAGTGTAGGAGGGGGCGCACAATTCAGCTGTCAGCTGTCATTCCTAATTGTGTTTGAAGCAGAAATAAATAAGAAAAGGGGATACATAGCAGTGACTGCAAGATATTAAGGTGTTGGGGAGGTTGTGGGCCCTGTGGCCTTCTTAGTTTAATAACAATCAGTGTGTGACAGCTGGAGTGGGAGGGATGGAGGGGCGCACTTTGGTGTCTCAGCCTTGGGTGCTGGAGGACCTTGTCCCTGCTCTGCTGATGGGGTTCTGGGATTGGTATGGTGATGGGATCATAATGAATATTTGCAAAACATATGCGGGGAGCAGCCTAGTGAGAAAAGACACCATACATTCTCAAAGGCCTCTTTCGCCATCAGCTTCTTCCGGCTGATCCATAAAAAAGCCATGCAGGACACAAAGTTGTGTTCCGCTTATTGAAATGGACCACACAGATCTGTTCCAGACAGACTAATGTGAATGGACCTATTGCTTTGCATAGGATCCGTTTGTATTTGTTACGTTTCGTTCTGCTAAATGGAACGTTTTTAGTGCCAGTGTGATTGCAGCCTTAAGGGGTTAGAGGAAGGCAGATGTTTCCTCAAGAACGATAGACGGGGGTCACATGTAACCATTTTCAAGAGTCCTGAGAATTGAGGGTCCTGACACCAAGAGCCTTTCTACAGACAGCCTCCTGCTGCTGCTAGCATAGTCTTACCGAGGGGATGGCAAATCCTGCCCATATACCCATTAGCAGATTCACTTTCAGATGATCGCTGCGAGTGGCCTGCCTCCTAAAACATCGAAAAAAGTTTGACGCGTAAAAAACGTATGGAAACGCGTCATGGGTATCAGTGTAACTACAATTCATGGGGCCCCCCAGCAAAACTTTAATGGGGCCCCCATAATGTCCACAACCCTCCCCTTGCCTCCCACTGATGCCCTTGATGGCCTGGGGGCCCATCTCACAAGGGTAATAAAACGAGTGTGGCCCACATGATCTTCCCATTCATAACTAGTGTAGCCACAAAAACAGCTGATCTGAAGTATAGTCCCCTGCATCAGAGGGAGGGAAGGTTAGTAATTGGGGGCTCCCCACAGCTCTGGGCCCCCTGCAAATGCAGGGGCTGCTCCCCTCTAGTTACACCCCTGATGAATATGGACCTTAAAGGACAACTGAAGTGAGAAGAATATGGAGGCTGCCATATTTATTTCCTTTTAAACAATACCAGTTCCCTGGCAGCCCTGCTGGTGTATTTGGCTGCAGTAGTGTCTGAATAAAACCAAGTAAATAAACAAGCATGCAGCTAATCTTGTCAGATCTAACAATGTCAGAAACACCTGGTATGCTGCATGCTTGTTCGGGGTGTATGGCTAAAAGTATTAGAAGCAGAGGATCAGCGGGATAGCCAGGCAACTGGTATTGCTTAAAATTAAATAAATATGGCAGCCTCTATATCCTTCTTGTTACAGTTGTCCAGAGCAACTGCCATTCACTAAGTGCTTTTGTAAATAAATAAATCCCTGAGAATCCCCCATTAAGTGATGGACTGGTCCAAAACGTGTCACTTCTGTCTGATTTCTACGACCTACTGTAAGTGACAGCATTATAGGAGAAAAGTCATTTATGGCTCACTTTACTCTGGAAAAAACATAATTCTTAGTTGTATATGTTTGCACATATTTTAAATTTTACACTTTTTTGCTATAGTGCCCCTTTAACATCAGATCATAGTAAAAATAAAAAAAAAATAAAAAAGTAGGTAAGACAACAGTCATTCAACTGTGACATTTCTCTCTGAGGTTGCACGCATGTTACTTCAGTTGCGCTGCAGCTACCTCACTTACCGTACATTTTAGTAGTTCTCACTATGATCTGATATGACCCAGGCAAGGGTTGCAAACTTTCACCACGTAATAACAGAACGTTTTAATATATGCAGCCTAGGTCTGCTGGATCCTGTACTACTCCAACCTTAGTAAATAAGGGTTAATGTGACAATACATTTGCTAGAAGGAAAATTAGGTTATTAATACATATTTTATAAGCTCAGCAGGATGACAGAAATAGAAGAATTGCATTGATACATACAACAATTCCAGTAATCAAACATACAACAGCCGGAGTTCCCTATACTTATATGTGGTTGGATCCAGGGCTGTTTCTAGAAACAGGCAGACCAGGCATTCTGCCTTTTCTTTGGTGCCTGGAGATGCACTGGATATACAGCACAGTCCCAGTTATTGAGAACTCAATGTATCAGAAGTCTCAACCAACCAGAACCAATCTTTGGCAGTACTCAAAATGGTGAAGGCCAACTTCTTAGGCTTTTTGCAATGGAAACAGAGGCGCCAGCAGAGTAAAAATTGATCACAGGTAAAAACAGATAAAAGTTGGGGGGCAAGGGTGGACTTACCTCCCCAAAACCAAACACAACCCCTATGTATGGTTTAAACAAGATTTAATTCGTACTCCAAAACAAATGCGACACGTTTCGTCTCTAGCCGGCTTCCTGAGGCAATAATAAAGATAGGAGTAACTCAGAAGTTGTGTAGCCAAGTACAGCGCCTCTGTCCTTCTTAGGCTTTTTTGTAGGCTCTGCTGTGCTTAAAGGGAAGGTTCAGGGATGGAGGTAAAAAAATAAAAATCAATATCCACTTACCTGGGGCTTCCTCCAGCCCGTGGCAGGCAGGAGGTGCCCTCGCCGCCGCTCCGCAGGCTCCCGGTGGTCTTCGGTGGCCGACCCGACCTGGCCAGGCCGGCTGCCAGGTCGGGCTCTGCTGCGCTTCAAGGCCTGGCACTTCTGCGTCCCACGCGGGCGCGCTGACATCATCGGACGTCCGCCGGGCTGTACTGCGCAGGTTCTGCGCCTGCGCAGTTCTGCCCGGCGGACGTCCGATGACGTCAGCGCGCCCGCGTGGGACACAGAAGTGCCAGGCCATGGAGCGCAGCAGAGCCCGACCTGGCAGCCGGCCTGGCCAGGTCGGGTCGGCCACCGGAGATCACCGGGAGCCTGCGGAGCGGCGGCGAGGGCACCTCCTGCCTGCCACGGGCTGGAGGAAGCCCCAGGTAAGTGGATATTTATTTTTATTTTTTTACCTCCCTCCCTGAACCTTCCCTTTAAAGACTGGATTCCATGGCCCTCACAAGGTTAATATACTTTCATTTAATGTATTTTAACATTTAAAGGGACTCCGAGCTCTGAAAAAAAAGGAAAGTTGTACTCACCAGGGGCTTTTTCCAGCCCAGTGCTGGTCGGGAGGTCCCACGCCGGCGTCCTGGCTCCTCTCCTTCTCCCCGCTCCGGAATGGCTGGCAGGCCGCAGCCCGGGCGACACTCTCCCGAGTGTCGGGCTGCTTCTTCCGCATATGACGCGGATTACGTCACACGCCGGCCGCCTCGCGTCATCACGGCGGCCGGCGTGAAAGTACTGCGCATGCGCGCTTTGTTCGCGCATGCGCAGTACTTTCACGCCGGCCGCCGTGATGACGCGAGGCGGCCGGCGTGTGACGTAATCCGCGTCATATGCGGAAGAAGCTGCCCGACACTCGGGAGAGTGTCGCCCGGGCTGCGGCCTGCCAGCCATTCCGGAGCGGGGAGAAGGAGAGGAGCCAGGACGCCGGCGTGGGACCTCCCGACCAGCACTGGGCTGGAAAAAGCCCCTGGTGAGTACAACTTTCCTTTTTTTTCAGAGCTCGGAGTCCCTTTAATACAGAGTTCATGGTATGTACGGTATACAGAGTGGGGGATTGTACTGTATTAACTATGCCTATTGTTAACATTGAGTCTAAAGCAAGGGTCTCAAACTCGCGGCCCGCGGGCCATTTGCGGCCCTCAATACAATATTTTGTGGCCCCAGGGCCCCAGAGCTTGTAGGGGCCCCCAGTGGCTACAAAAGGAAAAAAAAATTCAAATCGGCCTTATAGTTTTTGAGAAAATCGATTTTAAAGTTGCAAAGGAAATAAATACACATTTAAAAACCCGCCGACTTTAATGGTTAATAGCAAATCCACCTTAAATGCTAGAAACCCTAAATTTGCAGGATATGTTAAGGAGATCATTAGGAATAAGAGGAAAAAACAATTTTTCAAAAAGACCTTATAGTTTTTGAGAAGATCGATTTTAAAGTTTCAAAGGAAAAAAGTATAGTTTTAAATGCGGTTATTGTCACTTTTAGTAGCGAACCTAACGGTAGTGTAATTTTACATGTATCAAAAGAAAGAGCAATACATTTCCTGACAGGGTTTCCAGGGGGTCCATACGCAGCCGCAGCGCTTTGGCCAGTGATCGCTATACAGCCGCAATATGGCTGTATGAAGATTCCTGGCATTTTTTCCTATTTTCCCAATTTTTTTTTTATGTTTAGAGTGTGGGAATTTTTTTTAAAAAAATTATGTGGGGTCCCCCCTCCTGAAACTTTTTAACCCCTTGTTCCCCATGCAGGCTGGGGTAGCCAGAATGTGGAGCTCTGACCGATTGGGGCTTCACACCCTGACTATACCAGCTGCAAAAAAGGTCCCTTAATGCCGATTTTTGTTCCAGGGTATCTGTTGGGGGGGGAGGGCAGGTTTATTTTGCTCTGGGGCCCCATTGTTGCTTAAAACGGCCCTGCCTGCCAGCAAAAGAGACACGGAAGTGAACTATATTTGCCCATTTTACCTTATAGTTCGCTTCAGTGCTCCCAAGTAATCCGCCGCATCCCCGCCGCTAAACAAGGGCTGCAGACCCCCACATCCCCCGCGCAAACATCCACGACTGCGCTGAGGGGCAGAGCTTCCAGCTGTAGCCCTGCCCCTACTGACGTCAATCGCAGAATGGATCGCCGCCTCTCCCCCGCCCCTCTCTGTGAAGGAAGAGTGAGAGGGGCGGGCAGAGGCGGCGATCCGCCGCGATTGACGTCAGGAGGGGCAGAGCTGAAGCTGAAAGCTCTGCCCCTTCCAGGAAATGCCGGCGGATTGCCCCCCGGGGCGATTTGGGGGCTCTGCAGCCCTCGTTTTGCGGCGGGGACACGTGAACTCCCTTATGCGGCCCAGCCTCATCCTGACTTTGCCTCCTGCGTAAATTGAGTTTGAGACCCCTGGTCTAAAGCAACCAAAAACCACACTTATCCGGCATCAGCCAATCCCCGTGGGGGATCCATCTGAAAATGGCGCCTGCGAATAATGGCGCACGGTGTTGCAGCTAATCCATTTGTCGCTTATCGCTATTTAACGTTAAAGTCTTATCGTTATTTAGCGTTAAAGCCTTATTGTTATTTAGCGTTAACACGCAGAACCCTCTCTATACATATCCCTAACTCCTAAATCCCCCGTAGTGGTGCCTAACCCTAACCACCCCCTGGTGGTGCCTAACCCTAAGCACCCCCCTGGTGGAGCCTAACCCTAAAACCTCCCTGGTGGTGCCTAACCCTAAATCTCCCCTGATGGTGCCTAACCCTAAATCTCCCCTGGTGGTGCCTAACCCTAACCTTGACAGTGTTACATTAAATCCATTCACTGTTTTGCAGTTAAATAACTTCTGCAGTTTGGCTTATGTAGGGCGCTATTGATAAA
Source organism: Hyperolius riggenbachi (assembly GCF_040937935.1). Classification (NCBI taxonomy): domain Eukaryota; kingdom Metazoa; phylum Chordata; class Amphibia; order Anura; family Hyperoliidae; genus Hyperolius; species Hyperolius riggenbachi. The sequence goes on from NC_090649.1 coordinate 192,148,759, forward strand.
TAACGATACTGTGCACAATAAAGTCTGCTGTTTGGCATATAAACAGCACTATTGATAAATAACGTTACTGTGTGCCGTTTTCTTCTTTTTTTACTGTATTATTATGCAGTACTAACGATAAATAGCGATAAGCGTATCTTTTTAATGCGGCGCCATTTGTATGCATAGGCGCTGTGCGCCATTATTCACTGATCCGCCCCATGGGTGCCGGATAACGGGGACTTTGCTGTACTAGGATTCTAGCAACATACCTATCAACTTTCATCAGAGAGGTCAGAAATGGCCCAGGTTACTAGTTTAGCAATGTTACAACCAATAGAAAATTCAAGACATTGCAGAATGAATACACAGCCCTGTATATTTTTTGTTTGAGCAACAACGTACAAAGACTGTAAAGTGTCCAATACAATGTTTGTCCTGACCCATAAAACAAGCTTCCCACGGTGATATATCTTCTGTCTTTCTGAGAACTGACGTGTGCACCATAAAACAGGAGCTCTGAGTCAGGCACATTAGAGTGGAGGCAGTGAAGTGTGGCAGGCACACGCACACAAGAAGCCACTCACCCGGTCCTGAGGAATGCAAGATCTGTTTCTGATACAGACTTCCAAGCAAGCATACAGCTGCACCCTCTATAGGACATTCTAGTACTAGTGCCGCTGCATGCAGGAAGAAAATACTAGCAAAGCTAGTAATGCACAAATGCACATTGAAATGTTACAAAGTTAATAGTGAAAAGCAGTTTCACTCAACAATCTTGGCAAAAATGGACATAGACTAGACATCAGGTGGTGGCTGTTATTATTATTTTGTATTTATATAGCTCTGACATTTTTTGCAGCGCTTTACTGAGTACATAGTCTTGTCACTAACTGTCCTTCAGAGAAGCTCACACTCTAATCCCTACTATAGTCATATGACCCTTGTAGTCTAGGGCCAATTTAGGGGCAAGCTAATTAACTTATCAGTATGCTTCTAGGATGTGGGGAAAAAAACCCAGGCAGACATGGGGAGAATATACAAACTCCTCGCAGGTAGTGCCCTGGCTGGTATTTGATTTGAACCAGGATACCCACGCTGTAAGGCAAGAGTGCTATCCCCTACGCCACTGTGCTGGTAGAACACAAAGGCGCAGTCTTACTGCTAGTTATTTTCTGTGCTTGCACAGAAGATCATTTTGTACATACAGTATATAAACATCTACCTGTGTCACTATGTTCGATCTATTGTCCCTTGTTATAAAAATGATTTTATAATGTTTGTCATAAGACTATGGCTCACATTTGCTTGCTGGTTGACTTAATCTGCAAAGATTACAGGCAGCTACACCCACCTCTGACTGTTTCTCTGCAAACCTGTAAATGTTCTACACCATATTATGGTGCCCATTATCTTTCTCTGAATCTTTATTAAGAGGTTAGAGCCTGAGAAATAAAGCAGGGTGTCATAATCAAAGAAATACTATAACCCAAATAAAGTTATTAATTGCCCCATACCTTAAATGTAGATTGAGAAGAGACGAAGTCCATGAACAGAACCTTGTGGTACAACACCAAACAGATAATGGGGGTGGATAGGAGTCAGTGCTTGAGTAGAAAAACACCAAGACAAGCAAAAACAAAGTCAAAGGATGTGCTGGGCCTTCAATGCCTAATGATGACAGAGTCTGTGAAAGCAAAAAATAACCAGCTGGGTCAAAGGCAGAGGAAAATCAGTCAGCTTAAAATATATCCTCTTTTATACAGGATCCTTATTCTCTGCGTTATCTCCAGTTTTCAATATTCATAAAGTGGCAGTCATCCCGCAAAATAGTGTTAGTAGTAGTTAGTAGATTTGCAGCTACAGAGCAAGACAGTGGGCCATGTATTGCTAGTTTTGGTCACATCTGGCAATCTGTACTCCATTCAGGTGAACTGTGAATCATCACTTTGGGCATGGCACATTGATGAAGTACTGATCACCCTGGTAAAAATATGATCACCCTTTTCATAAATTTTGCACTATACCAGTATCAAATTTTAAAGACCCTTTGGATAACCACTATTTTTAAACAGATGCTTTCAATGTCTGCTTGTGTTCCTAAAGTGGGAGGTAATTCTGTGCACCCCTCATTGAGGAACCCTGCAGTGGCGTAAATGTATAAAGATTGCAGCATAAACCAGGCACAAGATATTACCGATATTGAATATATCGGTAATATCTACACTTTTTCCCTTCCTCACACTTCTCCGCCTGACGTCTAACACTAACCTCACACTAGCCTCCCTCTCCATGCCAGTAACCTAACACTAGGGGCTTGACTGACTTATAGCCAAACCTGTTCCTATTCCCTCACACTAAACCCCACCCCTCCGACCCTACCGCTATATTAGTACATCTACATTGTAGCCAATCTCAAAACCGATCCTACCGCTGTCCCTACCACTGTATCAGTTCAGCTACAGAGTAATAATAAATATATATCTGTTTCATGCACCACTTCCCTGCTGTGACTTATTTTGTACAAGAAATATGCAATACAGAACATAAGAATAGTGTACTTATATATTTTAAAGAAGAAAATCAGATGGTTTCACAGGAATTTATTTATCTAAAAGCCTATCTGCTAGAGGCTATTGTATGTATGTATGTATATATATATATATATATATATATATACAGTGGGGTGAAAAACTATTTGCCCCCTTCCTGATTTCTTATTCTTTTGCATGTTTGTCACACTTAAATGTTTCTGCTCATCAAAAAACGTTAACTATTAGTCAAAGATAACATAATTGAACACACAATGCAGTTTTAAATGATGGTTTTCATTATTAAGTGAGAAAACAAAAATCAAAACCTACATGGCCCTGTGTGAAAAAGAAATTGCCCCCTGAACCTAATAACTGGTTGGGCCACCCTTAGCAGCAATAACAGAAATCAAGCATTTGCGATAACTTGCAACGAGTCTTTTACAGCGCTGTGGAGGAATTTTGGCCCACTCATCTTTGCAGAATTGTAATTCAGCTTTATTTGAGGGTTTTCTAGCATGAACTGCCTTTTAAGGTCATGTCACAACATCTCAATAGGATTCAGGTCAGGACTTTGACTAGGCCACTCCAAAGTCTTCATTTTGTTTTTCTTCAGCCATTCAGAGGTGGATTTGCTGGTGTGTTTTGGGTCATTGTCCTGCTGCAGCACCCAAGATCGCTTCAGCTTGAGTTGACGAACAGATGACCGGACATTCTCCCTCAGGATTTTTTGGTTCGATCTATCACAGCAAGCCTTCCGGGTCCTGAAGCAGCAAAACAACCCCGCCCAGACCATCACACTACCACCACCATATTTTACTGTTGGTATGATGTTCTTTTGCTGAAATGCTGTGTTACTTCTACGTCAGATGTAACGGGACACGCACCTTCCAAAAAGTTCAACTTTTGTCTCGTCGGTCCACAAGGTATTTTCCCAAAAGTCTTGGCAATCATTGAGATGTTTGTTAGCAAAATTGAGACTGTCTAGCCTTAATGTTATTTTTGCTTAAAAGTGGTTTGCGCCTTGGATATCTGCCATGCAGGCCGTTTTTGCCCAGTCTCTTTCTTATGGTGGAGTCGTGAACACTGACCTTAATTGAGGCAAGTGAGGCCTGCAGTTCTTTAGATGTTGTCCTGGGGTCTTTTGTGCACTCTCGGATGAGTTTTCTCTGCGCTCTTGGGGTAATTTTGGTTGGCCGGCCACTCCTGGGAAGGTTCATCACTGTTCCATGTTTTTGCCATTTGTGGATAATGGCTGTCACTGTGGTTCGCTGGAGTCCCAAAGCTTTAGAAATGGCTTTATAACCTTTACCAGACTGATAGATCTCAATTACAGTACTTTTGTTCTTATGTGTTCCTGAATTTCTTTGGTCTTTGGCATGATGTCTAGCTTTTGAGGTCCTTTTGGTCTACTTCTGTGTCAGATAGCTCCTATTTAAGTGATTTCTTGATTGAAACAGGTGTGGCAGTAATCAGGCCTGGGGGTGACTACAGAAATTGAACTCAGATGTGATAAACCACAGTTAAGTTATTTTTTAACAAGGGGGGCAATCACTTTTTCACACAGGGCCATGTAGATTTGGAGGTTTTTTTTTCTCACTAAATAATAATAACCATCATTTAAAACTGCATTTAGTGTTCAATTATGTCATCTTTGACTAATAGTTAACGGTTTTTGATGAGCAGAAACATTTAAGTGTGACAAACATGCAAAAGAATAAGAAATCAGGAAGGGGGCAAATAGTTTTTCACACCACTGTATATATATATATATATATATATATATATATATATATATATATATATATATATATATATATATATATATACGGTATATGGAATTTTGTGCCTTGTGCGCTTCCCGCTTCTCAGTGGAATTTGGCCTGTGCTTTAGATTTTGATTGAGTTTTACACCTCTGCTATATCTAGTCAAACAATAGAGGCTGACAGTGTGTCAGGGAACAGTTGTATGACTTTGGGTGCACTAGGAGGTGGTTGGAACCCATGCAGGTATTTGTCTTATGATTATTACATCTAAAAGGCTGCAACAACATTGTCACAAAACTCTCACACTTCAGTTAATCTGATAGATCTTCTGTAACTGGTAAATATGTATTTTTCTCTCGAGAAAGGCTCATAATGTAATCTGCAGCAATTTTAAATATTACATGCCAATGTCCTCTGTGATCCATTCAGTACTACCCAAGAAAGGAAAGGAGCACACTTGGAAAAGCAAAGTGTTGCAAACTGCATTCATTATTATGTGCAGAATGGGTTAGTTTTGGCTGTGCTCTGCTGACAAGAGGCCTTTGGAATGCATTCTTATTTTCCCCTGAGAGCACCTCCTGCTCTGCTGCTTTCTGACCTCATTTTATGATGGTTTATCAGTGGTGTGGGGTTGTGATAAAAGTTTATGAAACAAGCAGGCTCCACTACCATCGGCAGCAAGAGGATACATCAAGCCCTGAATCTCAGTTCCCATGCTGATTGTGATCTCAGACTGCTATAAATTCCACATATATGTTCCTAATGTAGTAAGTGTGAGCTTTTATACTCAGCAAGAGATTTGTTTTTGGTTTATTAAATGTAGAACAGAGTTCGCTGACTCATCCCAGTCCTTTGTAGCTTATTTCCCATTCCTTCAACTTGTTGCCTGCCTGGTTCACATGGGCCACTGTCGGCATTCATGCATGTCATTTACTGCTGGGGTCCACTGTGTTCATCTTAAGGCGTTTACCGTCAATTGCACAAGCGCTGCAATCAAATGAATTTTCCGAGATGCTGCCTGTAACTTCTAGTGACGGCTGCGTTCATGGTTCCATTTACCTCTAGGGGCTCAAAACGCCACGCAACTACGAACTGACAGGAAACGATGCCAAACATTTTTCTGCTCGGTAGCATAAAAGTGTTTGACATCAACAAAACGAACCCCCGGCTACCAGCCATGAGAACCAGCCCTTAAATAACTGAAATGGATGTAATTTAACACACTCACAGGAAACACAGGCACCAGTTCAACAACTTCAACAACTTCACATAGTCCTCAGGGTGGCTTTTTTCACTGGTGCACAAAGGACAATTGCTTCAATTCCACAAAGTGACAGTACCTGGAATACAACTTATATATTCAGATATTTCTTCTCTAGGCGTACAGGCTTAGATTTTATCTAATCTCAGTGGAAGTTGTTTTACCGCTGCCCACACTAGCACTATCTTTTCTTTTACCCTCTTTCTGTTGGAATGCCACAAGGCTCAGTCATTGGTCCTATTCTTTTTCTCATCTACACATATGGTTTGGGCAAGCTTATTAACTCATTGTATTCAGATGATACTCAAATCTGTCTCTCCGCACTTGATCTTATTGCTTTGACTTATCATGTACCTGACTGTCTAATGACTTTATCCTCTTTCATGCATGAGTTAACTTACTTAAACTTAGTAAGAGGAAAACAGAAATTACATATTTTCAACTACCCTGCCTGATATAACAATCAAATTTAATACAACACCAACATTCTCCTTTTGGTTAGAGCATTGCTTAGAGGTAAATATGAAATTGCACTCTCATTTCCAACCTCACTTTATCTTAAGTACTTCCTGTTTCTCTCTAACATCTAAAAATATCTTATGCATTAGATCCTTCCTGACTTAGGAAGGATGCTAGTGCACGTCCTCAGTATATCTTCACTATTGTAACACACTTTTCTATGTTCTTCTACGCTTTTCTATGGTATAACCAGCTGCTGCTACTACTTTAGCCTGTTGTAAACACTTCTGCACAACTTATCCATTCACATAATCTGCTCAACACTTGTTAAGCTTTGAAATCTTTAAGAAAAACCTTGAAACTCAGCTCTTTAGGCAAGCAAGTCTTACTTTGCCAGTGTAAGGCTTGGTGGTGTATTCTCCACAGTCAGCATGCAACGCATGAGCTGACGTGGAGGAGGTACACACACTAGCACAAGGAAACAGGCTATCCCTAGTATAGTGGAGGGGAGGACTGACTCCAATAGGAGATTGTGGCGCACAGAGCCGGTGCAGATCTGACAGCCACAAACAATGCTTTCGTTATAACGTCTCAGCGCAAAGTAGCGCTGAGCGCATAAACCAGAACTGAGGAGATCAGGACAGGTAAACAGAATGAACGCTTGCTTAACTAGCCACTACTTAGTGACAGCAAGCGTCCACAATAATACAGACTGGAATGAGGCAGCCAATGCGTTGCGGCGATGGCGTGCCTCACAAAGACAGGACAGGATAGTCAGGAAATAGCAGGATCAAGATAGATGAACGTAACACAGACAAATATACAATAAGTATGTTTTCCTAGCGTATTACAATTACAGCTATCAATGAAACTATTTGTAACGTCTGACTAACATATGTATATATCGGCAATGAACCGATATATGACATAAGCAGGAACGCTGACTAGGACTGGAGTAATACAGGGAACAGGACTCAGAAGGATTCGCTATCTCTTCGCAGAGATGAACGCAATCCACAAACGGTAACAGAACAGGATTCAGAAGGATTCATTATCCCTTCGCAGAGATGAACGCAATCCACAAACAGTAACAGAACAGGATTCAGAAGGATTTGTTATCTCTTCGCAGAGATGAACGCAATCCACAAACGGTAACAGGACAGGATTCAGAAGGATTTGTTATCTCCTCGCAGAGATGAACGCAATCCACGGACAGGACCAGGAGCAGGATAACTACCTCAGCACGGGTGATCACGGTACGCGCAAACTACCAAAACGTGCTGGAAAACTGACTAACTGAACACAGGATATAAACAGTTCGTGTACGTATATATCAGCGACACTGATGTATCAACGTAACACGAATACAAGGAAAATAATAAACGTGCTGGTATGCATATATATTGGCAATGAACCAATATATGATGCAAAGACCAGCAAAGTATCTTTAGAACAAGAAACACGATCGGGGGCCGAAGCGACAGCAAGACAGGCTTAAACTGAAGCTATGAAAACCCAAGGAAACCCTGCAGGAAGCAGATCTTTATACTGAGGTCATCCAATGGGAGCAGACATGCAGATTCCCACACAGGTGAATGATAATCAGTCACAAGCTGACAGCAGGGAAAGGCCGACAAAGCTATGCAGCTTGCATGAAAAGAGATCAGAACTACCTGAGCTGCAGCACTACTACTTCCAGCAATGCCTGCTGCAGCAGCGATCATTACAGCCAGTAAAAAAAATATTTTGCCTTATTTAAATATGAAATGCAATTATTCAGTTTAACATGAACAAGAACTGACTCCCATAATGTATCATTAATGCTTAATGAGTAAATATGCAAATCATTTCTTTATGTTCCTTAACCACCCTGGAGTTCTATTTATTGTGGCCATGCGGCTGCGGGTGGTTTTTTAAAAAAAAAAAATGTTTAACTTAGTGTAGCTAGCACTAAGCTAGCTACACTTTCCCTCCAAGTCCCCCGGCACTGCCCCCCCCCCCCCACCTCCAATCGCCGCCGGCGATATTTACCTGGCCGCGATCCCGCAATGGCCGAAACTTCCTCCATAGCTTCAGGCGTTGCCATGGCGACGATCGGGCATGACGTCCGATCCCCACCATAGCGACCCCTGGAGGCTATGGAGAGGCTGTGCCGATGCGGGCTCCGGGGGGGGGGGGATATATAAAACAGCGGCGATTGGGGGATCAGAGCGGGCCAGGCCAGCGGAGATCGGAGGGGTGATGTAGTTAGCCAAGTGCTAGCTACACCCCCTACGAAAACTTGGTAAAAAAAGACCCTCCAGGGCCTGAGAAATCCACCGCGGCGGTAATGGACGAGCTGAGCTTGTCATTACCGCCAAGGTGGTTAAAAGGCAGGTGTACGTTTAGAGCCTCTAGTGTGTGTATAGTATGCCTATAGTCTATTCATTTTACAAAGCATAAAATCCCGCTTGCAGGCAGCTGTTTCAGGCTAAAGTCCGTACACGCCTATGACTGATGTCGCGCATCAGGGATTGGGACCCGATCACCCGGGCGGCATCCCTGGGCCAACACTATACAGAAGCGAAGTCAGGTGTATAGCTTACAACATGTTCTGTTGCTATGCGGGGAAGGAAGGGGGTGGGGGCAGAGGCAGGGCCGGGCCCGAGGCATAGGCTGGAGAGGCTCCAGCCTCAGGGCGCAGTGTAGGAGGGGGCGCACAATTCATTCAGCTGTCATTCCTAATTGTGTATGAAGCAGAAAGAAATAAGAAAAGGGGATACATGACAGTGACTGAAAGACAGATAACTAGAGATTAAGGTGTTGGAGAGGTTGTGGGCCCTGTGGCGCCTCTTAGTCTAATAGCAATCAGTGTGTGACGGCTGGGGGGGAGGGATGGAGGGGCGCACTTTGGTGTCTCAGCCTTGGGTGCTGGAGGACCTTGTCCCAGAGGGGTGACAGAACAGCGTGTCCGTGATGTCACAAGGTGGGCGGGGCAAGCAGTGACATAAAGGAATTGGATGCCTTTTGGCCAATCACTTGCAGGGTGGCAATCAAGGGCAATCAAGGGCAATCAAGGGCTACTGTACACACACCAAATTATTACTGTAATCAAGTGTGTGTAAGGAACTTAAGTTGGCATGGGTTGACATAGCTAACTTCTGTATCCTTTCATTCTACCCTTAAAAGCACTGAAGACCATCTTATGAAGAGCTTACAAACATTCCCTTGTGCTTATGTCCAACCATTGTCCCCTTACACTGTAACCTTTTAAGGGTAGGGCTCCCTCTTACTGTGTTTCCCTATCACAGTATCTACCTTGCTGTTCCATCAGTTTGCTGTGTATTGTCAATATGCCCCTTGCTTGTCCATGTACAGATATCCACATCCCCAGTGCTCTGAAATCTCTCCAGACACAACTTCAAATCAGTACAAGTTTGGCTGGGAAGACTACAGTAGTACTCTGTAGCAATATTACTGTAGCATGTACCCCTTTATGAAAAATAATTCTTACCACAGTCATATTTCTATATCATGTAGTGTATGTATCGTAGTCTAGGGACAGTTTAGGGGGAAGCCATTTAGCTTTTCTGTATGTTTTCGGGATGTGGAAGGAAACCGGAGTGCCTGGAGGAAACCCACACAGACACGGGGAGAACATGCAAACTCTGTACAGACAGTGCCCTGGCGGGGATTCATACCCAGTGCTGCAAGGCAAGGATGCTGCCCACTACGCCACCGTGCTGCCCACTACGTTACTGTGCTGCTCTATTGTGGGTATCATCATATCGAGTACCTCTTGCCACATTTTAAGAGGGTTTGTCAGCTACAAAATCATTGTAGTTAAACACTTAATTGTGTTTTTAATGCTGCCAGAATACTCACCCTGCAATACAAGCTCTCCAATCTATTCAGGAATGTCTCTGCTTTAATAATCTTATCTCAGTTACCCGGGCTCTGTTCTCTCACCATTGCCAAAGACAGAGAGAGAGGGAATCTTGTCATCTCCCCTCCCACATTTCTGCTTCTCATTGATTGGGCTGAACACACTGCAGTGTTACAGGCTTGGCTGAAATCTGATGCTTGTGCTGGTTAGAATGCAAGCCACAAAGACACAGCAGATTGGAGGAGAACTAAGGGAAGAAATTACATCAGGGATTTAGCCTCAGACTGCGGGAAAAAGAAATGGAAACTGCCAGGAACTCATTTATAGAGATGGCCTGAACCTCTGTTCAAGCCCATATGGTCGCCGGGCTGTGGTAGCTCAATGATAGAACAACAGTGAGAGATTCTCCAGTGCTGTGCTGTGTCTGAGCAAGTGCTTTTCACTGCTAAACCTAGCGTTTTGCTTCCTAAACACATCCTAAACACATTTATTGTTGTCTTATATAGTTAGCTAGTATTTTGATTGTTTTTAGTCAGCTAGTGTATAGTGTATACTGTGCTAGGCTAGTGTTAGTCTGTGAGCAGGCTAGGCCTGCTAGCCTAGGTAGCCTTAGCCTACTACTAGCTTAGGTAGGTTAGGGGTTCTAGTTAGTTGTGTACTAGTAGTACTAGTTTAGTTAATTATTACTGCTGTAGTCTGTTACTTTATTAGTTTCAGTACTGTGTTAGTTAGTTACTGACTGTGAGTGACAGGTCACCACCAGCATCCATTGTGAGTGACCTGACCTGTGACTGTCTGTCACCTCACCTGCCAGAGCCTATTGATTGATTGCGTCTGACCGTGTGTGACCGTTATTAATTGTCACCGATTGTCTGCCACACGACTTACTTGTAGCGTAGTACGCTAGGTGTTTCTTAGTTACCTGCGTGCGTGCATACTTCTAGTGTCTACTACTAGACTACTAGTCTACTAGTCTAGTACTCGTTCACAAAATTTTTCTTCAATTTTACTGTGTGATTTTATTATCATCCGTAGTGTGTGTAATAAATAAGAGTTACTTACAACACATACACTCCTCCTGCTGCTGTTGTATTTATCCTGCTGCTGTCAGAGGTCCCACCGCCAGGGTCCACAGTATGCATTGCCTGCTGTCAGTGCCACACGTCACTCCACCTCCTGCTGCTGTTGTATTTATCCTGCTGCTGTCAGTGGTCCCACCACCAGGGTCCACACTATGCATTGCCTGCTGTCAGTGCCACACGTCACTCCACCTCCTGCTGCTGTTGTATTTATCCTGCTGCTGTCAGTGGTCCCACCACCAGGGTCCACACTATGCATTGCCTGCTGTCAGTGCCACACGTCACTCCTCCTCCTACTGCTGCTGTTGTATTTATCCTGCTGCTGTCAGTGGTCCCACCGCCAGAGTCCACACTATACATTGCCTGCTGTCAGTGCCACACGTCACTCCTCCTCCTACTGCTGCTGTTGTATTTATCCTGCTGCTGTCAGTGTGGTCCCACCGCCAGGGTCATCACTATGCATTTCCTGCTGTCAGTGCCACACGTCACTCCACCTCCTGCTGCTGTTGTATTTATCCTGCTGCTGTCAGTGGTCCCACCACCAGGGTCCACACTATGCATTGCCTGCTGTCAGTGCCACACGTCACTCCTCCTCCTACTGCTGCTGTTGTATTTATGCTGCTGCTGTCAGTGTGGTCCCACCGCCAGGGTCCACACTATGCATTTCCTGCTGTCAGTGCCACACGTCACTCCACCTCCTCCCACTGCTGCTGTTGTATTTATCCTGCTGCTGTCAGTGGTCCCACCGCCAGGGTCCACACAATGCATTGCCTGCTGCCAGTGCCACACGTCACGTTTTCAGTTTTGTTTTTTTAAGTACACCTATTTCAATGTGAATTCACTTTAAAAAAAAACACACAAAAAAACCCCGAATTCACGAATACAAATTTTTAACGAATTTTAGGCGTAACCTCGAACCGAATATGAGCTCGAATTGAATTTCGTGGTCGAAGGCGAATTCGAATGTCATGCGGACCCGAATTCGAATGTACCCGAACCGAATTTTGGTACATCTGAGCATGCCTGTATGCTTGTATTGCCGCCTGTACTGACCCCTGGCTTGTTTTTTTACTACAATTTCATCTGATTCCTGCCTGGCCGTTTGTTTCTCCTTTGGCTTGGCTCTTGACCTTAGGAATTACAAAACAGTATACAACCACACTGTAGGTAAAATAAGATACTGAAAGCTAGACTGATATGGTAGAATTGATATGTACAATTTACTAACTGTAATACAGAGCAAGTAATGGACGAGTCAGATAAACATACACAGATGAGGTTCAAAATGGAGGAACCATTCTTATTACTGTGGGAAGCCTGTGTCTATGGATCACAACATACCACTCCATTTACACCCAGGCAAATGATAGGAGCAAACATATATAATTCCCTCTCTCGGCAGAACAAGGTGAGGGGGTTCCTAATCCTCAATTGAGGTTGAAATCTGTGTTTTGATATTGGTAACTTGCACCTCTGCCATGCGTTTTACTCCCTGGACCAAGGTTTTCCAAGTTCCTCAAACAGAATTTTGGCTTCCAAAAACAGAAGGTATTTGCAATTATTCAGGTTGGAGTGAGTAATCGCGAATACTTTGTTTTAACGTTAAGAATTAAATACATACCTTAATAGAGGGAAGCCTCAGGATCCTACTGAGGCTTCCCTCGCCGATCCAAACCCCCTAGTTGTTGAGCGCAGCCCCCCTCCACTTCGGGGACGTACAGCTCTTCT